>NC_081310.1:149943691-150256873 GCF_026419965.1 Kogia breviceps | reverse complement strand
TTCCATAAAGTCACCACAAAGTGAAGAACTCCAATCTCCACATGCATTGCCCCTTTCTCTTCCCATAAATGAGTGTTAGGATCATCCTTGATATGACACCATGCCTGGACCATACTGGGACTCAGCCCATAACTCCAACAAATTAAAGCAAGACTGGCTTTCAGCTTCCTCTAAAGCACAAATTGTTGCTGCATAATAATCTCTGCATCAATTAACTATATGCCAGTGGATTCTAAGCATAATAATTTTTAAAGTTAGTCCTTATATTTTTTTATTTCTTCTTAATATGGTAATACCTTACTAATGAAAAATTAATTGCTAAGGGCTGAGCTGAATTAGTGAGAAGTGTGAATTATAAATTGTCTTCTCAGAGCAGTTTTGTTACTATAAAATACAGCTAGATTAAGTAAGTGTTGCCAAGTAGAAGGCATGCTGCCCTGCCCTGCTTTAATGAGTAGATAAGAATAATTTGTAATTAGCATACGAAGGCTGCTAAACTGTTTTTTTAAATGTTCGTAGCATAGAAAGCACATGCTTCCACAGCACATATCACAAGAGTTATCAAAAGCTGGCTCTTCAGGGTGTTACAGCAGATTTAAGCACTGGATATTTTTTTTGAAGTCCATTTCAAAACTTCCATAATTCTGTGATCAACTGAATTTTACATCTTTTCTTTTTAATTTGGTAAGATTCTTTTATGAATTACCATAAATTCCAAACTAGTGAAACCCAAATTGATAAATTTTGCTGAATCCAATTACTCTACTCATTTCCTGATTTTCATAGGAAAGTTAATATTTGGTACCCTGTCAAGAGGGTCACATTCTTGCAGCATTATTTACCATAGCCAAGATATGGAAGCAACCTAAGTGCCCATCAATAGATAAATAGATAAAGAAGATGTGGTATATACATAAAATGGAATATCACTCAGCCATTAAAAAAAAAAGAATGAAATCTTGCCATTCATGACAACATAATACCTACAGGGTATTATGCTGTGTGAAATAAGTCCGAAAGAGAAAGACAAATACTATATGATTTCACTTATAGGTGGAACCTAAGAAACAAAACAGATAAACAAACACAACAAAATAGGAACAGACTCATAGATACAGAGAACAATCTAGTGGTTGCCGGGGCTGGGGAGGATGAGTGAAATAGGTGAGGGAGATTAAGAGGTACAAACTTTCAGTTATAAAATAAATGTCATGGGATGTAATGTACAGCATAAGGAACATAATCAATAATATTGTAATAACTTTGTATGATGACAGATGGTAACTAGACTTATCATGGTGATTACTTTGTAATGGATAAAAATATTGAATCACTATGTTGTACAGCTGAAACTAATATGTCAATTATACATCAATTTTTTAAAAAAGAAATTAAGTAAATAAATAAATAAAATTGAAAATTTTTTTAAAGTGTCATGTTCCATGGCATCTAACAGAAAAAAAAGGGGGTGGGGGGACTGCACTCCAGAAATGGAGAGAACAATAATAAAATTAGCAATTGACATGATATATGATTTACTTCCAAGTGTACCCATATCTTTTTGCATTCACAGTTATTCTAGACAAGAAGTCAGGATAGTTATTATTAACACCATGTTAAAGAAAGAGAATCCAGGGGTCTCTAGGTTCTTACCGGATTAAAATTCAGGCCTTCTGAGTTCAGAGTCTACCTGGTATGTCATAGAAGCTCAATATGCATCAGTTTAATGAATGAACAAATTGCTCATCAATCAATCAATAAAATAATTAGGGATAATCTATCTAATTAAAAGAAAGCATTCCATCAACAGAGGAATGGATAAAGAAGTTGTGGTAAATATATATATATATATATATATATATATATATATATATATATATATATATATATACAATGGAATATTACTCAGCCATTAAAAAGAATGAAATAATGCCATTTTCAGAAATATGGATGGACCTAGAGATTGTCATACTGAGTGAAGTAAGTCAGAGAAAGAGAAATATCATCTGATAGCACTTATATACAGAATCTAAAAACAAAAATAATACAAATGAACTTATTTACAAAACAGAAAGAGACTCAGAGACTTAGAGAAAGAACTTATGGTTACCAGGGGGAAGGGTGAGGGGAAGGGATAGTTAGGGAGTTTGAGATTGACATGCATACACTGCTATATTTAAAATGGATAACCAACAAGGACCTACTGTATAGCACAGGGAACTCTGCTCAACATTATTTTGATATAATATAAATGGGAAAAGAATTTGAAAAAGAATAGTTATATGTATAACTGAATCACTTTGTTGTACACCTGAAACTAACACAACATTATTAATCAACTATAGTCCAATATAAAATAAAAAGTTTTTAAAAATAATAATAAAAAAATTTTAAAAAGAAAAAAAGAAAGCATTGGTAGGCAAAGCAAGACAATCATTCAAAGACTAAACCTCTTTCAGATACTTAAGAAAACAGGGATCCTATCAGGATACATAGCCAGAGATGGCCCCATCCTTAGCAGGGCCTGGTGCAAAATGAATACTCGGGGACCCTTGTTCAAAAATCATTGAGAATTTTAAGACAATGACAACAAAGAATTAAACCAAGCACAGAGCCCTTCTAAGAACAGGGTCCCAGTGCAACTACACAAATCACACATCCACGAAGTCAGCCCTGCACATAACATTTTAAAGCTTAGAGTGCTGGTCCTTGGTGGGAATGATAGCATCCTGTAGAAAGCATTTTGGATATTGGTGGGGAAGTTCTTGGGTAGTGCAATGTTTGGAGACCCTGCTGGTAGACAGTGGGCATGGGCCAATGGTTCTAGAGATCTTCAGTGTCAGAGATAGCCCAGCACTATGAAGAACCTTCCTGCTTCTCAGAGAACCTTTGAATGCCCCACCAGCTATCCCCATAGGTTAAAAGTCTGTTTGTAATTATCTGAGCTTAAAATATACCTTTGTCTTACATATCCTGAATTTTCCATAACGTGACTATTGTGTCAATTCTGGAAAGACTGCATCCTGCTTGTTTTGAACTTTATCATTAAAAATAGTTACATTCATGATGGCAACAGGTCATTCAAAGTGTTACTTGTGGACATATAAGCATCTGACTCATTCATCGAGCCTTCTCATGGGGGCCTAGCCATGCTTTCACAGAAAGGAACATGTTATTTTATCAAACATGGTTTTCCTTTTATAGTACAGTTAGAACATTATCTTTTTTCTAATTGGATGGAGGTAGGTTATACTATGGGAGCATTTCATTTTATGTTGGCAAAAGGGGATTTTAAAATATCTGCTACATAAAGTGGCTTTGGGTATGAAAGAGTTGAGAACCACAGGCTTAGAGGCATAAGATTACAAAATGTTTCAGCTGGAAGGAATTTGGGGGATTATCTACTTCGTTGATAGATAAGGAAATTCAGGCTGAAATAGATCATATATCTGGCCTAAGGTTACCCAGCAATTATTGGCAATGCCAGGCCTTGAACCTATGCTAAGTTCCAGGACTATATAAAGTAACTAACTCCTTCCTCTCTTCCTTCCTTCCTTCCTTCCAACAAACACAACTGAGCTCTTACTGTATGCCAGGCATTAGGGTGGGTCCTGATAATTCACAGATGACTAAGATATAGGTCCTGCCCTTAAGGAGACCACAGACTGGCCAGAATTCAGGGAAGAACCCAAATAACATGCAACATGCCTTAGAGTAGACCTATGTTCAAAACATTACAAGGAACAAATGACTGAGTCTTCCTCACAGAGTTGAAGGCCTCCTAGCAAAGGTGGAATTTGAGTCTTGAGGTGGGAGACAGGCTTTGCACTATAGGGACAAGGTAGCTTTTACTCTAGGCAGTTGCTCAGCATGGACAAAGACACAATGGCCAAAACAAGACCATCTGTAATCAGGTATTGACTGTCCACAGCCCTCAATAGCAAGGCGTGCTTTCCAGAAGCACAGGGCTGTTCACTCTTCTGCCAGATATAGCCAAGCAGAGAACAGAGAGCAGGGCTGGCTCAGAGGACCTGGGACTCCCTGAGGTCACTGGGGAGAAGAAATGAAGGGGGTCATCTCTGCACTGCTCCATGGGTGCCAAGGGCCTGATAAGCCTCTGGAGTTCTGTGGGCACCGGCCACAGTACAAACTAAGAAAAGAGCTCGTTGATTGCTGAAGTGATTAAGTGGATCACCTTATTGATTCTCACCTAGCTTGGAACAGACCTCAGTAACCAATATCAAGTGCTTTAATAAGAGCAAAGGAAAGATTTACTGGATGTGAGTGGTTTTCATTAGAGGAGCAAGGGGAAATAAAACATGCTGACCCACCAGCAAGGGGCCATTGCATGGCTCCCAGCCCGGTGACTGCCAACCAGACGGGAAAGTGAATAAGAGGAAGTCAAATGAGACAGCCCCTGGGCTCGTGCTTATCAGAAGTGTTAGAAAATAATTTCCACAGATTGCCAGATTGCCTGCTTCCCTTCTTCTCTTCCGCTCCACACTGCAAACCCTGCCACCCAGGAGGCTAGGACAAGGCAAAGCGGCAGCCGCTTACTGAGTCCAAAACCGGGCCCTGACTTGGCATTTTTCAGACATTATCTGTAATCCTCACCTCAACCCTCCAGGGGGTGTATAATTCTCTCTACATTATAAGGGAGGAAACTAAAACTAATGAAGTGACTCTTAGATGTTGGGACTAGGATTAGAACCCAGGTCTTTCTGGCACCAAGGCCTGTGCTTGACATTTTTCTCTTGAAAATAGGACTTGGCAGGCATCTATTTTTCCTCTCAAGGTTTTGAGTTGAATCCACTCTACCCCACAGAAACTGACCAAATTTTAATTTTTATTGAGCAATTACTGTATGTCAGATAGCAATAAAATATTATGCCATTTGGTCTTCACCACCAGCCTAGGGAGTTGCCCTACTGTTACCATCCCCATTACAGAGATGAGTTAACTGAGGCTAGGAGAGCTTCCAGTTAGCATGTGGCAAAGTGAGACCTTGAACACAACATTATCAGATTACAGATCCCAAGCTCTAACCAGCTTCAACTTGGATGTTTCTTGAAGAAAGGTTAAATGAAAGTTATAGATGGGCAATCTAAGTCAATCCAGAAAAAACTCAAGGAATGTATCCATCCATTCAAATATTCAACAGATATTTATTGAGCTCTTACTTCAGCTCAAGCATTTTTCTAAGCTCAAGGGATACACTGATAATTATGGGAATAACATTTTTTGGGTTGGAGGGGGGATTTACTATAAATGGGGAACAAATAAGATAAATAAGAAAAGTCCTCATAGTGATGAGGACAAGAGAGAAAATAAAATAGGGTGTGGTAGACAGGTCTACTTTATATTGGATAATCAGGTAGGTGTCACCTGAGCAAGTTGTTTGTAAGTTGAGGCTTCAATGCCAAGAAGGTTCTAACCATGCAAAAGTCTAGTTGAAAAGGATTCTAGGAGGTGAAACAGCGAGTACAGAGACCAGGAACCTGGTGCATCCACAGACGAGGAGGAGGTCACAGCGGATCAGAATGTGTGGAGGGAGGAGGGTGGGACAGGATGAGGTCCCTGAAAGAGGAGTAGCCGGGTCTCCTCGGGGCCACCAGGCTGTCATAGGAACTGGATTTTATTCTAAGTAAAGGCAGAAGACATGAAAGCGTTTTAAGCATTTAAAATGATGTGCATCTTCAACACATAATTTTGGCTGCTGTTTGGCAGAGACACAAGAGGATTCAGGGAGACAAGTGGGGAGGCCATGGCAGGAATCCTACTGGAACAGGAATGTGGCTCGGATTCGGTTTAAACAGGAGAAGTAGAGAAGTGGACACATCCTGAATAGGTGTTGAGGGAAGAGTGGGCCTCACTTGCCACCTTGCACTTTCGTACACGGACAAGAGCTGTTACTTTCTTGACACCCCGGATAGTGCCCCCGGCCCACTGTTCTCATGATGCTTTGACTGGCTTTTGCCAAATGAGACTATGAAAGCTGAAAGAACAGAATGGGATGCCATCATCGCCTCTGCTCACCCCAGGAGATGGTTTTATGAAGTCTCACCAAAAAACAAAGCCCGCCAGGAAGACAAACAGCTCCCCTGACCAGCACTCAACGTGGCCAAGACAGAGAGGAAAACCACTGGCAGAGAGCTCCTTGGTTATCTCAACCAGCCTCAGTGATGGTTTGTCCTGTTTGCTGTGGTCAAAGTGACAGTTACTTCAGAACAAAGAGAAAACAAGCTGAGCTAGAAGAAACCCGAGGTCACCTTAAGGGGCCCACCTCATCTATTTGGAAGCAATTAGGGAATGCTGGTTTTCCTCATGGCTCATCAGTGAAAATATGAGGAAGGTCTGTCTAAAAACTGTCCCCAACAGTTTTAAGTTCCCACTCTGGAAGTCAGGGGAAGTTTATCTGAAGGATAATGAAGAATGCAACAGGCAGTATCCCTTGTGTCACATTCTCAGGAGGAGAGACAGCCAGTGGCATGCAAGTGTCTGCAGGACTCCAGGAGACAGAAGATTGGGCACAAGTGAACTGTCAGGAGAAAAAAAAAAAAAAATCGAGGGAACCCTAAAGAAGACGGGCCTTGTACATAATTGATCTGACAGAGCACTGCCCACTCCATCATGGCAGCTGAAATATGGCCACTCGCCCATAGGGGAGCGCATTTGCATTTAAGGACACCAGACCCCATCTATTAAGGAAAGTGCTTAAGCAGGAAAGATAACATGGCTGTCAATCTGAGCTCGTGATTTTGGAAACCCAAATACCACGCCAGAGCATCAGAATTTAAAAGATACATACCTAACTCTAGTCTAAATCAAAAGGAAGTTTATTCATCAAACTAGGGAAGGGAGTAAGGGGCTTAGGAAAACTGCCACTCCTGACTTTTGGTTGGTTAATTGTATTCGGAGAAAAAAATGCTGTCCATTCTCAGGATCTTCACACAAAGTGATCCTAAAATTATTCTCAGTTACTTGGGTTTGCTTTCTTCCTAAGGGTAGGATAGCAGATGTTCATTGTTTCATTAACAGATATTTATTTAGTACCTACCATTTGTTCATCCTTCTGCTAAGAATGATATTAAACAAGACAGGACACCACCCCTGCCCTCATGGACTTTATAATACAGTCTGTTTTTAGACCTTTCTAGATATTAGGCACATCTGTGACAGAGGGTTAAATTCAGTTTAATTGAACAAACCTGTATTGAGCTCTTATTCTGAGCACAGTAACATAAGGACAACTTGAGAATTATAAATTCAACAACTATTAAGAAAACAACATGTGTGATATACTAGATTGGCTGTTTGGAGATACACATAGTTGATCTGGATATAGATAACTGCCTCAGGGAACCTGCTGTGTGGGAGCCATGATAAGACTTGTTCATATAGATAACTGTCCATAGATAAACATTTAAAAATGATGGGCTTCCCTGGTGGCGCAGCAGTTGAGAGTCCACCTGCCAATGCAGGGGACATGGGTTCATGCCGCGGTCCTGGAAGATCCCACATGCCGCGGAGCGGCTAGGCCCATGAGCCATGGCCGCTGAGCCTGAACGTCTGGAGCCTGGGCTCCGCAATGGGAGAGGCCACAGCAGTGAGAGGTCCGCGTACCGCAAAAAAAAAAAAATAGATAAATTTAAAAAAATAAATAAATATCATTGAAAAAGAGAAGTGTAGATAAAGAACTTCAACAGGAAGGATGATGGGATGGCCAACTCTAGGAGATGGGCAAAATCCATTCTCTGCCTCAATTTCCTAATTCATTCATGTATTCATTTACTCAACAAATACAACTTGAATTCTTGCGACATTCTAGATGTTATTAAGGTCTGGGATGAAAATCAGATGAGAAAGGAGAGAGATGCCAGTTCCCTGGGATAAATATCTTAGTAAACACCTCCAGGTTGGGAGGAGATGTGGTGGGAAATAGAGGACAGGACGTCCAAGCCGGTGTGTGGTGTGAGACAGTTAGGAAAGAAAGGTTTTACCAAGCTGATGAGCTTTCTTTGGGTGTGAAAGATAAGTGACCATCTCAACAGAAGGAAGAGGGAAGACACATTTCAAGTGAGAGTCATGCAGGGAGTTGAGGGTGCAGGTGGGAAGCAAGGAAGGAGGAAGAGGACAGAGGCTGAGGGGTTTCTGCAGTTTTCCCAGTGAAACAGGACGGGAGGTTAACAGCTGAGGGATGAAGGCAGAGTGCTCTAGGGGGACTAGAATGGCAGGTTATGCTCTGGGAGGCTGCTTTGAAAATGTGAGTAGCTTCTAATAAAGAACTAGCAAAAGGCAGCTCTGAAGTATGAACCACAAATGTGTTGTGGCATAAATCCACATAGAAACGCAGAACACTCCAACAGCACTGAGACGCCTGGGCATAAGAGAGGAGGGAACTCGCCATTGGACAGACACAGCAGGTGCGTGTGCAAGGGGACCAGGGGTGCAATGCAAAACTCAGATGACCGACCACAGCGTCCGGCCTGATGGGCTGAAAGAAAATGGGTCAAGTCATTGGAACTGGAATGGTAAATAGTTTCCATCTCAGGTGTCAACTCCAATTGATAGAATCCTGGATTCCAAAGTTACCTCTGTACTCCATAGGAAATGGTGGCACCATCCTTTGGGAATGTTCTCCAAGGACACAGAAAGAGTGGCAACAGCCAAGCCAAGTATTGCCATCTCTGGACTAACGGCCAGATGAAGCTGTGAGAGTGAAGGAGTGAGAGAGCCAGAAGAAAAGGAGGTAGTGGTCAGAGAAGATGCTGAAACTTGAGGTTTTCAAGGTGGAATTCTCACAGGAGATGTCCAGGCCTGGAACACAGCCATGGAAAGAGGACACTGGCTGAATAGAGGACAAGGCACAATCTAGTGTTAAGATGCCCAAATGCTGCTGCTTTTGTCTTGCTGAAGAAGAGAAATGTCTCCAGAAGAGAAAGACACGCGTGACTTAGGAGGAAGAAGCTGGAAAAGGCACTGGGCCATTACAAGGTGAATGGAAGAAAGCATGGGAAGTCCTCTTTCCTCCGTCACCAACAGCCTCCAGTCTGATGTGCGTGACCCGCTGCTCGCTGCACACTGAGGTTCCCTGCAGACCCATGGCTCAGACTGACCCTGAACCCTGACCTGAACTCTGGTGGAAGAATCAACCACTAACCGTTTCCTCCAGGGGGTGGGCAGGTGGCGAGCCAACAACTATTCCTCCCATAACCTGACTTCATGACATTTTTTCTACTTGTGGCAAGAACACTTAACATGAGGTCTATCCTCAACGGAATTTTTTTAAGTGTAAAATACGGTGTTATTGACTATAGGTGCCATGTTGTACAACAGATCTCTAGAACTGACTCATCTTGCTTAACTGAAACTTTAGGCCCTCTGATTAGTAAGTGTCTTTTTCCCCCTCCCCCCAGCCCCTGGCAACCACCATGCCACTCTTTGATTCTATGACTTTGACTGTTTTATATACCTCATATAAGTAGAATCCTACAGTATTTATCTTTCTGTGACTGGCTTATTTCACTTAGCATAATGTCCCCAAGCTTCCTCCACGTTGTCACAGATGGCAGAATTTCCTTCTTTTTAAAGGCTGAATAATATTCCGTTGTATGTATAAACCACATTTTCTTTATGCATCCATCTGTCAATGGACACTTAGGTTGTTTCTACATCTTGGCTGTTGTGAAGAAGGCTGCAATGAACATGGGAGTGTTACTATCTCTTCCAGATCCTGATTTCAATTCTTTTGGATAAATACCAAGACGTGGGATTGCTGGATCATATGGTAGTTCTATTTTTAATTTCTTGAGGAGCCTCTATACTGTTTTCTATAACGGCTGTACCATTTTCCATTCCTACTAACAAAGCACAAGGGTTCCAATTTCCCCACATCCTCACCTGAATCTCTCTCTGGGTTCTGGAGTGACAGTGTCTCAGGAGTTTCATGGGGAAAAGACCATCCACCTCCTCTTCCCTCAGTGCCATGGTGGAGGGCTGAGCTCACGGTTCTGCATGCTTCCCAGTTTGCCAGCTTGCCCCATGGATAAATGCAGAGAGGGAATCAGGATTGGCCAGAGGGGTGAATTCATGGCCCTATAGACCTTGTCTAAAAGCATCTGTCAAAAAAAGAGTTAATGACTGCTTCTCTGCGGGAAGCCCGAAAGAAATGAGTGTTCTGAAGTGTAGAACATTCGCTTTTACGGTAGGTGGTGTTATTGTTACATGTTCATACAGACAGTGTTAATTAACAATCCTAAAGGCCACATCATTAAATTATTTCTCGGCTTAAAACCCTGCAATGTTTAACGCACCCCAGCAATTCAATTATATCCAAAACACTAACCCGAACGCCAGGCATTCTTCTGCCACTGACAAGGTGCAATTCACTCTTAAGAGTACGTGAGCCTTAAAAAAAAGAAAGAAAAACATCTGACACGTTGCCTCTCTGTCTCTCTCCTTGACATACATTCTAAATATTAAAAGCAACCATAATCTGCAAAGAAAATTTAAAGTGGACCTTACCTTTGCTGGACAGACATGAAATGCACACTCTACCAATTTTTCTGTATGTGCAGATAGGAAAAATCTGATTAAGATTTTCTTAAAGTTCTCACCTGAAAAATCAAACCATTGCCCTCAAAGGTACTTAAGGTCCATTGGGTTTCACTCTTTTTTCTCTGGTTCCTGCCACCCATCCTTTGTCATTTCTAACCACTTCAAATTGCATTTGGGGTTTGAACCAGGGGCAATGTTGTGGCTTTGGGCTGGGTTTTTCCTGGATGTATATCAGAGTCAGCCCGGAGCACTTTGAAGAGCACACAAAGTCCCTTTGTCTCCCACCTAGTGAAACATCTCAAGTACAGAGTGCATGGAGAGAGGGCTTCAATCCAGCTTAAACACACACACACACACACACACACACACACACACACACACACACACACACACACACACACCAAGCTCTTGCTTTTCCCTGCCGCCCCCAGCCTGATCCTCTCTGCAGCGAGACAGCTCTGCTCACAGGCGCAGAACCTTGTTCAGCTGGCCAAGCGGCCTCAGTCCTCTGGACAAGATTTGGCAGGCAACACCATGACAGAACCTCCCGCTTGGAAAGTGCTGGTGCTGAGGCCGCATCTGGGAGCAGCACATATGTGATTCCACTGGTTTTCACACAAAGAGGCAGACTGTGCCAGTGGCCAGCTGGCCAGCTGGGCACTTCTTTGTAGCCGTAGATGCAAGAGTGGAAAAAAGACCCACCTGATTCTCTTTTTCATGGTCTCCCCAAATGTCCAGTCTTTGTAATATAAACCATCTCCTCATCACTGCTTCTCCCTAATATTATTCCAACAGTACCCTTCAAGGAGGCCCCACCCAACTCTATGGGGCCAGGAGACTTACGTATATCCCCAGATCCATACCACAAAGCACAGTGCCTTACACAGAGCACACTCTGCATAAAGCTTTTCTGGATGGAGGAATGGAGAGATGGAGGGATGGAGGGATGGAGGGATGGATGGACAGCCAGAGAGATGGATAGGGAATGGATGGATGGGTAGCTGAATAGATGATGGATGAATTATGGATGAAAAGATGTGTGGATAGATGGATGGATGGAAGAATAAAGCAAGCAAAGACGCTATTACACCTCTCTAAAAGAACTGAGTCCTCTCACTGACAGCCTCAATCTGGACTCTAGATCTCCAGAGAGGTAGTACAGGCTGATGTTAGCAGGGCCAGCAATGCACTTGTCATGCTGCCAAGCCCCGTTCGCTCACCCATGGCAGACATCACTAACTGGCCACAGTGTTCTTGCCAACAGATTTAAGACCTTTCCTCTCAACTTTCCCCAGTAGTGCTCCAGGCAGGAACTATTTATCATCAAACACGATGCAACCAATTTTCTGTCCCAGGGTTAGCATTTGCACTTTGGGGCCTGACAGACCATTGCTTAAGTCCTGATTCAATCATTTTCTTACTGTGGAGACCTGGACAAAGCTACTGAAACTCAGATACCACAAAACTAAGCCTTTAGTTTTTCAACATGTATAAAGTAAGATAAAGAACTGAATTCATATACTTACTGTGTTGATTAATGGGAAAATTTCCTAAGCACCTGATATAGTAGGTGCTCCATAAAAGTTAGCTGTTTTTATCCAGAGACTATGGATTATGTCACTTGTTTCTGTGAAAGGTCCTTTCCACCATTGTCAAATCTATTGCTCAGTTGCATCTCTTCCAAAGTGATGACAGAGAAAAAGCAACACACTGACTTTGGTCTGATGAAACTCAGACTGGACTTGGTACCACAAGAGGCAGCATCAGGTTGGACTAAGGAATCATCGTCTCTAATTTAACGAGTCTAGAATGATTCAGACAGGCATTGCTTGGAGGCAGAATAGTAAAATGAAAGACCTGGAAGAGAGGAGACTGGGTTCTAGTCAAAGCCCTGCCCACAACTAGCTGAAGAAACAGGGAGAGGTCACCCCTCTCCTATGGTTCTAGATGACTTCTATGAAATAAGTCCACTGGGTTCTATGGATGCTTCAACCCCCAATTCTATGATTCTATCCAACTGACATCTTCTCACTCTTCGCTGAAGCCTGTCCTGAACTTTCCCACGGGAAATAAATTCTTCCCCCTCGAGAATGTATATATAACATTCTACGCTGAGCATCCAGAAATTAGTCCACATAATGGCCCCTTTGTAATGATGATGGTAACATACACTCAGATCATATTAGCTGCAGGACCAGGGGTTGTTCTAAGCTACACACACACACACACACACACACACACACACACACACACTCACACACACACACATGCACAGCCATTTAATTTTCACGACTCTCTGAGATAAGTAATATCAAAATCCCATTTCACAGATGAAAAGCTGATGGGAAAAAAAAGTAACTTGACCAAGGTCAAACAGCATTAAATGCTGGGGCAAGTATTTGAACCTAAGCAGTAATGACCTGCCATCTTGAGGCAGTAATAGCTATCTTTGTCATTTAGCATCTCCCTTCTGTCCCCAGGAGCCTCGCTGAGTGTAGAGGCAGTGTGGTGCAGTGGTTAGGAAAAGGTCTCTGACCTAGCCTGTCTGTATCTGAACCCCAGTTCTGTTTAACTGCTTCGTGCCTCCATTTTCCTGTGCATAAAATGAGGATAATAACTGTACTTCCTCATAGGGTTGTTATGAGAATTATATGAGTTACTCTAAGTAAAGCATTCAGAGCCGGGTCTGGCCCACAGCAAGTGCTGGTCAGGCATTTGCTGTTACCGTGTCTAGGGTCCCAGTCTACAGCACCTCCACACTCCCCGTGCCTTGCATCTAGTAGGTGCTTTTGTGTTGACTCAGTTGATTTAACTGAATAGCTCAAGATCATGGTATTAGGAGTCAAATAGACCAGATCCAGTCCCAGCTCAACTACAAATTAACTTTGTGACCTTGAGCACATCAAGTAACTTCGTCTGAGTCTCAGTTTTCTCAGTTTATAAAATGGGAATCATCATGCTGCCCTGTGAATCCCACAGAATTGTTATGCTACTCAATTCAACAAGATGGATGCAGCCACAGTGCATAAACTATTGGATAAATGAAAGGGACATAATTTAGTTTAGTCTTGAAGAAACGACCTCCTGAAAGGCTCTGAAGACCTCTGCTTGAGGGTTATTCTCACCTTACTGCAAAAGCAGAAGAGACAGTTCCCTCCAAAAGAGCCCTGTTTGTAGAACTCTTGCTAAGCCAGATAATGATATCATAAAAGCATATTGCAAGGGTAAGGGGGTTGATCTTATCGAACTGAAGGAACCATTGCTCTGTGTCCAACATGGGGCAAGTCATGAGTTTTCTGCTGTATATAGCTGTTCTCTATGGCATCCGAAGAGTTTTGCCCTCAGTGACGTACCGATACCCATTCAGTTTGTTGCAAATTAGGTAGAACACAATATTACAGAGCAGACAATATTCTGAAGGAAGCATTTATTTCTGTTGTTATTTCCTTGTGGAGTTAGACACATCTACGTTTCACTGCCAGTTCAATCACTTACAAGCTATGAGACCTATTTAATCTCTTTCAGCCTCCCCTAGGACAATTGCAAGGATTAGAGACCTAGCACAGACCCTGAAACATAAGAGATGCTCTGTGAATTTAGTAGTCGTTGTTGTTATCAATTTCCTCTTTAGTTAGTTGTTTCAGCCTGAATGCAGGAACCCAAGAGCCCTCAAGTTCTGACTTACCTGTTCCCCTTCAACCCACTGTAGACAAAGCTCCATGGTCTGAACCTTTCCTGACTTCTGCCAACAAACACTCCTTTGTCTCCCTCCCATCAGATAGGCCAGTTCCTGCTGGGACGTGTGCCTTCTAATGTGTTTCCCACCCAGGGAACATTTGCTAAAAGACACTAACTCATGATAGCTCTTAAAGACTCTAATTATGATTATTCTCAATCACATGGTTCCAAATTCTCTTTAGTAGAAAGTTTTCCCTGGTTATTACTAAAGTCCTAAAAAGTCTTCTTAGGAACACTCAGTAGGTTAGGGCCCAAGGTAAAACCCTCACAGATTAGAGAACGGAAGCAGCATCATGTAGAAGAAAAATCACAGGTTTTCAAATCAGAGAGATCTCTGTCCCTCAGCAGCTTGTGACCTGAACCCTTGCTTTGTAATCCATAAAGCAGGGATGATGGTAACATGTATCTCAAGAACTTATCATGATAACTAAAGGAGACTGCATGTCAGTTAGCTTTTGCCGCCTAACAAATCTCCCCCAAACTTAGTGATTTATAATAACAATTGCTTATTTAACTCGCAAGTCTGTGGGTTTGCAATTTGGGCTGGTTTCAGCTGGGCAGTCCTGCTGGGCTCTGCTGGGCTATTGAAGCCTAGGCTCAGAACTCACACATCCTTCCCACCACATTCAACTGGCCAGAACAAATCACAAGGCCGGCCAAGATCCAGGGAGTGGGGAAACATGCTGCGTCTTGATGTGACTTGCTTCAAATTATTGTGGCAATATTGAATTCTACCATAGGTTATAAATAGAAAACTCCTGGTCCTCAAACTAACTGAATAGATCTCTAGCATATTTTTGGTTCAGAAATTCTTGCAGTGGCCTTTTACATGAAACTAAAAAAAATACTTGTTAAGCCTTTACTATTCAGCATTGTGCTAGATATTGAAGAAGAAGGGAGGATTTTTTAAATGTTTATGACAAAGTCTATGCCCTCAAGGTGATTATAATCTAATTGGCGGCGGGGGAGGGGGGGGATGGTGACATGCATATACAAAGATGAATTACAAGACCAGAGTGAAATATCAGTGTAAGGCAATAGTAGAAGAGGAAAGAGAGTGAGACAGAGACAGAAGTGTGTGGAGTCGTTGGGGAGCTTATCAAAGGAGGAAGGATTTAAGCTGGATCTTGAAAGATGGTTAAAGTTGGCCCAAAGCACCAAACTGACATGACTCCCTGACATCCACTTTCTATCCAGGCTCCCTTTCTAGGGGCCCTTCCTTGGAAAGGACTCTCTGTATCCATAGCTTGTGTGATGAAGCTCTGTTTCCAGAGCCCTAGGGGGAAGAGGGGAGAGCTTAATCCTCAGAGCCATTAGTCAAAGGGAAGACCTTTCATGGTGATCATCAGAATGACATAGTGGAAAGACTGTGGATTTTTTTAGTTCCAAAAGCTGGCAGTGTATATCTGCTTGTCTTCTCAAAGACTCCATTTCTTTATCTTTTATTTCTAATGGGAATTATTCCTACAATGGAACATCACAGAGGATTTGAATATAATGCTTCTGGCACATAGTAGACAATAAATAAAATTCAGTCCCTCTTCTTATGCTTCTCCATTGCCTCTGCCATTACATCTAACTTAGTTATTAAATGTTCCATTAAGAGTAATACTTATTAAATACCACAGCACTCAGCTTTCACTGTAGTAGTTGTACAGCAAAGCTCATTCCAGAAGACCCCAGTACAGCATCTTGCAAGAGAAAGGTGCTCAGTAAACATTTGTCCATCCTGCTTGCAGTTCCTGAATCTCATCGTGTTCTCTCCTATCTCTGTGCCACTTGCCCACGTTGCTCTGTGTTTCTGGAATAGCCATTCCCCCACCCCAACCACCAACCTAGCCAAGGAGTTAACTCCCATTGCTCTCAGGCATCTACTTACTCCTTCAGGAAGTCTTCCCCGCCCCTACCTCCCACCCATCCCCACTCTGGCTTAGGTATCTCTCCTAGCACTCCTACAGAAGTACGTAGAACAGTATAGGATTTCAGAAAGTGGTTATTGCATGTCTGTCTGAATAGAAAGATGATTCACTGAGATATCACAAACAGAAATCAATCTGCCAAAAGCTCCTTTCACACTTTTGAGCCAGTATATAGGGTCCCTTGTGACACATAAAGTTCTTGAATAAGAGATGGAAGCTAAACCTTCTGTGAATAGGTGGGGGTCGGTGATTAAGACTCAGTCTCATAGGATAATAGACCTAACATGGAAAATTCAGCACGTGCACACTTAATACTCACAGGAAACAGCAGGTAAGCACGAAAATTAGAAGGAGATGCATAAACCCAAGGAACAAACGCCATTCCCCCTGGAAGTTTTCAGGGGCAAACAAGGTCCTTGGAGATGAGATTCTTTACCAACTGTCAGATCCAGTAAGCACAAGACCCCAAGCCTGACATGTTTGGGAGGCAAATGTTTCTGTCCACAGAAACTGTAGTTGCTCTGAGATCCCTAACAGAAATCACGTTCATCCTGCCAAAGGCTTCAGCCAGCAATGGAGCCAGGAGACCCCAGCTCTCAGCCTCCTAATCTCTACTTTCTCTCTCACCCTCCACAGAACCCTCACCACCCCTCTCTTCCACCTCATCATGCAATGTTTCCTAAGTGTCTTGAGATCAGAGGGAAATAAACATCATTTATCTAGCTTGAAACACCATGAAAATTTTCTCTTAAAAAAATGTGTACAACAAAAACAAAAAGCAATTGACTCAAATATTAAAACCATGGGGCTTCCCTGGTGGTGCAGTGGTTAACAATCTGCCTGCCAATGTAGGGGACACGGGTTCAAGCCCTGGTCCAGGAAGATCCCACACACTGCAGAGCACCAAAGCCCATGCGCCACAACTACTGAGCCTGTGCTCTAAAGCCCACGTGCCACAACTACTGAAGCCCACGGGCCTAAAGCCTGTGCTCTGTAACTAGAGAATCCGTCGCAATGAGAAGCCCGCGGACTGCAATGAAGATTAGCCCCCGCTCACCACAACTAGAGAAAGCCCACGTGCAGCAAGGAATACCCAATGCAGCCAAAAAAAAAAAAAAAAAAAGAATTAATAAAATAAATTAATTTTAAAAAGAAAAAATTAAAGCCATGAAGAACACACTAGTTGAATTTAATAAGCAAAATGTATATCATCAGTATATAATGCCTGTATATTTCCCCCCTCTCTTCTTTCCTTCCTTCTTGATATCCACACAAAAAAACATTTACAGATTGTCATGTGCCTGGAAGTCAACTAGGTCCCTTGATGTAAAACTGAAAAGGGCACAATCATTTCCCACAGTCTAGGCAAGACAGTGGCATGTAATACACGGTCACTATACAGTGTGAGGAGTGTGATGAGAGAGATATGTCCAGGGTGCAGTGGGGACACCAAGAAGAAACATCCAAATCAGCCTGATGGATCACAAGAGGCTTCCCAGAGGAAACAAATCTGGAGGATAAAGGTGATTTTAAGGATAAGGAGGGGTATTCCAGGCAAAAAGTAAAAAAGGATGCAGGTTCCACCCAGCAAGAATGGTAGACACAAAGGCAGAGCAATCAATGGGCATTTGCAGAAGCATACATCACTAGAGGAATGGCGTAGACAAAGCTAGAGATACACAGGAGTCAGATCATGAAATATCTTGTGTGCAGAGCTGAATTTGTACTTTATCCTAAAAGCTATGGGAGCTATTGAAGGGTTGGTTGTAAGCAAGCAATGCTATGATCTGATTTCCATCTAGAAAAGTGACTCCATCATAGGGTGGAAGATGGATAGTAGGGGAATGAAACTGGGGGCAGAAAGACCATCTAGAAAAGTACTGGAGTAAACTGGGTGAGAAATGATGAAGGCCTGATGGACCAAAGCAATGGCATGGCCATAGGAAAGGTGGTTGAGAGTCTTTTAATTCTGGATGGAACCTTGTATTTTTTTTTAATTTTTAGTTTATATTGGAGTATAGTTGATTAACAATGTTGTGTTAGTTTCAGGTGTACAGCAAAGTGATTCAGTTATACGTGTACATGTATCTATTCTTTCTCAAGTTCTCTTCCCACTTAGGGCATTACAGAATATTGAGCAGAGTTCCCTGTGCTATACAGTAGGACTTTGTTGGTTATCTATTTTAAATATAGCAGTGTGTATATGTCAATCCCATTTTCCCTTGTATTTTTGGATGAAACTTCCCAGCAAATAACATACTGTGGTAATCGGCATTACCTGTGGTTTCCTTTGCATTCCTTTTATATTTGTTCTCTGTAAATGTCTGGTTTAGGGAAAATATGTCTTAGCAATCACTGTGATCAGAAGCCCATGTTCTTGTCCCATCCCAATCACTTACCAGCTGTGTTCTTTCAGGTGAGTCACTTGTTCTCTCGGAGACTCAGTTTCCTTATAAACAAAACAAGACCATAAAGCTTACCTCCTAACCCTGCATGATAATTAAAATACAATAATTTAATATATTATCGTTTAGCCAAATTAGTCTCAAAAGTGCAGTAAATCGTCACACACTGTACCGCATTAGGAATATTTTGGATGCAGAAAAGCCAACCCAAACTGGCTCAAGCTAGAAAAAGGGACATCCTGGAAAGTCTGTGAGCAGATTTGGCTTCAGACACAGCTTGACTCAGGCTCAGATGAAGTCACCAGGACCCATATCTTGGCTCTGCTCCCCGGTGATGGCTCCATTCTCAGGCTCACATTGTAGTCCCCTTCTCTACTGCCAGCAGCTGCAGACCTACATCATACCACCCAACCCTGTCTCTCCCAGTAGGTTCTTCCATAAGCCTCTCTCATTGGCCTAAACTGGATCACATGCCCACCCCTGTGACCAGAAGATGGAATTCGTATATTGATTTATGCCCATGTCGAGTATTCCACCCCCGGAGGCATCCAAATGTACAGGACTGAAAATGAGGGAGGGAAAGTTCTTCCAAAGCAAAAGCGGCTCCACTCAAAGCCTCTAGTTGCTAAGCAGCTGTATAGAGATGAAGCAACTTTGCTGGTGTCGCCCCCATTCTGAGATGGAGCACTAGAGAGATGTGGCCCTTCTTTCCACTTATGTCATAATCGGAAAAAGGTTATTTATTGTTAAGCTTTTAAGTATTCTTCCAAATGCTCTTGTAACACCTATGAGCTATTCAGGGATCACTAGGCTTCCACACGACTCATTTAAGAGGCACTTCTAAAGGTAATAGGAGGCAGAGGGCAAGAGAGCTTCTAGCAACAAGAGAGGGCCTAATGGGCAGGAATCAGATAAAGAATCTGACAGTAATCAATAGTAATTGTATTTAAAAGAGGCATGCTCTTCCTCCTTGGAAAGTACCTTCTAGCCCCTGGGGACTTACCCATCTCTTTAAGCTTTAAATCATTTCACCAGTCTTTCTCATCCAGCCTCCTTGTGAGTGGACCCCAAGAATGAGTTTCCATTGTGCAGTGGAGGGAGAGTGTCCAAGGGCAGGGAAACACACAAAACCAACAACTGCCTGGCTCTCAATAAAGGTGACCATCAACAACTTAGAAGCTGGAGCCCATCATTTTTTTTGGCTCTAGGAGAGCAGAGAGGGGAGGAAGCTTTTCCTGTCCTGGAAGTGGCAACATTCACAAACAGGATTCCCCCTTGAAGGCTAAATCTCATATCCTTTAACTTTATTCCTGGATACGTCTGTAGTGCATTCCTCTATTAGAAAGCAAGATCCTTGGGGGCAGCGGCCCTATCTTTTTTCATGTCTTAACCCAACATTTACCACTAGGCTTGACCCGTAGTAGTTGTTTTATAAATGTGTACTGAATCAATGAATTCACTTTGCTAGGCATAGTCAAATTCAAAGATCTGAAAGACAGCTTGGTCCCTAAAGTTCTCATAGCCTGGTGGGGCAAAAAATTGTGAACAAAATGGATTTGAAATAAGGCGAGGTGTTCTAAGTGTACCCTACCTATGCATGGGCCTTTCCTGTTAATGAAGCACTAAATCCAATCCATTTTTTATTTGATTTTCAGGACACCCAGTGATATTGGCATAGAAGTTTTGCCAGCCTCATTTTACAGACATAAAATCAGTTACGTGGGATGCAAGGGGTAGAAAGATTTAACCAAAGTTACCCAATTTATTAGTGACAGCCTGGACTGGCTCTGAATCCCAGGCCTGGGCTCTTCCAATGATGTCTTTGCAGTGTTCCGGAGTGAATGCTGGCATGTTCAACTCTGAACACTACAGGTGGTGAAACAGACTTAACTGTTAAAGATCAACCTTATATTATAAAAGTGCTTTCTCAGTCATTCTCTCTTCTAGTCACTACACTGAATTTGTGTAGCAATTTTATACATAAAAGAGTAGGGAATTCCCTGGTGGTCCAGGGCTAAAGAATCTGCCTTCCAATGCAGGGGATGAGGCTTGATCCCTGGTCGGGGAACTAAGATCCCACATGCTGCAGGGTAACTAAGCCCACGTGCCACAACTACTGAGCCCGTGTGAGGCAACTAGAGAGAAGACTGCGCGCCTCAACGAAAGATCCCGAGTGCCGCGACTAAAACCTAAGGCAGCCAAAAATAAATAAATGAATATAAATAAATAAATAGAATAGAGAGAGCGTTTAAGTGTCCCTAGTGTAGACAAAATGTAAAGCTAGTCAGCAACTAAGTTAAAACTAGAATCTAAGACTCCTGAGTTACCACTCCCCCTTTTGCCTTCTCTCTGGCTTTGAAAAAAGACAGTTATGGGATCCTTGGATGGTAAGGATAGAAGAAACCTTATGTAGTGTACTCTCCCACCCCATGCAGACAGCTTCTCCTTGTACACTTCCAGTGAAAACACATCACTTCCCACACTGAAATGCAGGCCATCCACTCTTGGAAATCCCTATTATTGGTCTTTATGTCATAAACAAACAGAACTCTGACTCCCTGCCGTGTCCACTCATTGGTTCTGCAGTGGTTCAATTTTATTCTGTTTTCCTGGGTACCTGCTACGTGCCAAGCACCCCATAGATAGACGCTATTATTACATCTTTTTTGCAAGCAAAGAAACTGGGACTTTGAGAGGCAGAAAACTTACCCAAGGTCACAGCTGAGAAGAGGTAAGACCAGCTCTGCTGTTTTTAAATACAGTGCTGTCTGTGGCTTGCACTTAAGGAACACACAAATGAAAATGCATGCCTTCCTCCAGACAGAGCAAATAGGACCAGTTTTGCAGACATCGCTCCCTCTACACCACTCTCCTGTTTTACAAGTCAGTAAAAATGTTCAGGAGCTCCCAATCCAATGGACGAGGTTCATTAATAATATGTAAAAGTTTATAGTTTATACAGTATAATCTCATAAACATTTATTAGTATGCTAATAGAGAGTAATGGCCATGGGAGCATAAAATGAGATGGGGGCTGAAGTGATGGAGCAAAAGAGCTGTCAGAAAATCTGCGATATCATTTTTTTCCAGCAACGGTATTACAGGGGTGATCTCCCGACAGATTCATTTTCCTGGTTGCACCTCTGGATGACCGTGACAGAGTTGAAAGGATGCTGGGCTTGGGATCTGTTGATCTGGGTTCTAGTACTGAATCTGTCCTTAAAGAAGGAAAGGGAATTGACCTTTACTGAAACCTACCCTGTGCCAATGCTCTACTAGGCACTTCCGCTGTGATTTCTCCAACTGCTCTACCTGCGTGAGCTCACGCAATTGCTTGGCACATTATGAATATTCAAACATATTTATTCAGTTATGCTGAGTTGAAATCACTCCTCCCTCTGGGTTCAGTTTTCTCACTCTGTCTCTAAGATTCCAAAAAAGTCTTCCACCATGTCTCCAAAATACATCAGGCAAGTGACAAAATTTAAATCATCCCACTGTTTTGAAATCAATACAGGCCAGTTTAGTGCAAGAGACAAGACACCTGGAGTCTTGTCTGCCACTGCCCTCAGTGGCCACGGGCAAGTCACATTATGTAATGTATTACAGTCGGTTTCCTCATCAGAATATAGAGATAATAAAGATGCCAAGACATGAGAAAGTCATGAACTATGTGGAAGTGTTTAGAAACACATATATGTGCATTTGGCTCTCTGCACAATGCTTGACTGAGTACCAACTATAAGCAAGCTCTCAGGCTGGGACATTGGGGACAGAAACATGACTAAGACCGGATTTCTGTATTCAAGAAGTTCACAATGTGCATGTGATGGAGAATGAAGGTAAGAAGTAATCCTTAAATAAAGTTGTAAATCAAGTTCTGTAGGAAGAGGAGGAACAATTCATTTCATTTGGATGGGATTTTTCAGAGAAAGTTTCATTAAAGAGAAGGATTACAGGGGCTTCCTTGGTGGCTCAGTGGTTAAGAATCCGCCTGCCAATGCAAGGGACACAGGTTCAAGCCCTGGTCCGGGAAGATCCCACAGGCCACAGAGCAACTAAGCCCACACGCCACAACTACTGAGCCTGCACTCTAGAGCCCACAAGCCACAACTACTGAAGCCCGCAAGCCACAACTACTGAGCCCACATGCCGCAACCACTGAAGCCCACACGCCTAGAGCCCGTGCTCCACAACAAGAGAAGCCACTGCAATGAGAAGCCTGCATGCTGCAACGAAGAGTAGCCTCTGCTCGCCACAATTAGAGAAAAGCCCACACGCAGCAATGAAGACCCAACGCAGCCAAAAATAAATAAATAAATTTATAAAGAGAACGATTACATTTTTAACTTAGCCATGAAAGATGAGCAGACAATTTCACAGTTTGACTTTTTTTTAACTGAACATTATGTTTACAATGCATTGAGTTTATTTTAACTGCTATACAGTATTTCATTTTATGAAAACAACATATTTTGATTTGCCTACTAAGAGACAATTAAACTGTTACCATTTTGCACTATTAGGCTGACTATCCCTGTCCATGCCTCAGTCACTTTTGAGATCTTTCCCTATCGTAGACAATTACGAGTGGAATGACTGGTGTATATTCCTTACCAAGTATTGCCAAACGGCTCCCCAGAGGACATGGGCAGATTAATACAATTATGCAAAATATAAAATCACATAATGTTATGTATTATTTGTGGATACATTTGAATATAGTAAAAGTGCATTGAGAATGATTATATACCAGCTTAACCATGGTGCTTACCTCCAGAGAAGGGAAAAGGAAAAGGACTTCTACAAATGCCAACCTCTTTTAAAGCTGGATGATGAGCATACGAGTTTCTGGTAAACAATTTCTATACTTTTCTGGATGGAAATTTGAACTAGTTCATAATTAATCCCGTTTAAATTAGAAAACCCACATCAAGGCTTGAAACGGGGAGGAGTAGGCTTTCCAGGCTGAGGAAACAACACCACCAGGAGCACAGAATAACGCAAGCATCGCGTGTCCCAGGAGTGGTCCCGGGTGAAGCACAAAGCATCGCTGTGACGGGCATGAAAGATGCTGGGTTGGGAAAGACAATGGGAAAGGTCAGTGATATCCAGCCACCCCAAGGTGTCTAGAGTAAAAGCAATGGGGAACCACTGAAGCTAGCTGATGCGGCTTCTTGCAGGCCCCTGGCATTACCCAGCATCCACCGCTTCGTCCCTCCCCTCCTCACGCATCTCCGGACCTCTCGCGAGATGCTTCGGTCAGAACTAGAGAGCAGGGCGGTGAGGAGGCCGGGACCCCTTCTCGGTGGCAACTTTTCGAGGTGAGTCAGTTCACGGCTGCGAACATGGAAAATGCACATTGTCTCATGCACAGGTGTGAGACCTGGAGGAGCTGTGAGCCAGAGCCACCCTGAGCTCCAGGAGAATTCAAACAGTCCCCAGAGCCAGCGAGAAGAAAATTGCCTCATAAAACTTCCCATTGATTTTAGTTCGATCCTTATAAATTCCCATGGGGCCAGATTGCTTTTAGCATGATTAATATCATGTCCCTGCCTTCAACCAAGGCGCGTTCCTTCTCCCTCCCTCTCTCCCTCCCTCTCTCCCTCCCTCTCTCCCTCCCTCCCTCTCTCTCTCTCTCCCTCCCTCCCTCTCTCTCCCTTCCTCCCTCTCTCTCCCTCTCTCTCTCTCCCTCCCTCTCTCCCCCTCCCTCTCTCCCTCCCTCTCTCCCCCTCCCTCTCTCTCTCCCTCTCTCTCTCTCCCTCTCTCCCTCCCTCCCTCTCTCCCTCCCTCCCTCTCTCTCTCCCTCTCTCTGTCTCTCTTTCTCTTTCTCTAACACACATACACAGCTACACCGCA
The DNA here is from genome assembly GCF_026419965.1 of Kogia breviceps. Taxonomy (NCBI): domain Eukaryota; kingdom Metazoa; phylum Chordata; class Mammalia; order Artiodactyla; family Physeteridae; genus Kogia; species Kogia breviceps. The sequence goes on along the minus strand of NC_081310.1, from coordinate 150,232,395 downwards.
CATTCACAGCCTCTGGCACAAACACTCTCTGTCCCACGCGCTCAGACACCCTATCCAGCGGGGATGTGAGCACACAGAGATGCAGTATCTCTGCCTGAGCACTTCTCACATACCTTCTACACAGGGTTAAATGTTTCCTTTTTCTGGGAACTTCGAGTTGGTTTCCTTTTGTAATGTGTTTTTCTCACTTATCTCAAATCTGGCTAGGCTTTGCCTTATGACCAAAATTTTCCCTTGAAAACACCCAGGCTTCGCTTAACCCAGAGTGCTGGGCCCTCCATCAATCATGGGACCCGATGACTGGTGGGTCGGCTCCACGAACCAAAACAAGCCACTCAGCAGCTTGTGCTTGGCCCAACGGGACTCCCCAGGGTTCGGGAGGTGGGGGGGCGGGAAGAAGACATCTCCATGAGTCTGCCATGCAGCGGGGTGCAGACCTGGGGCCCGAGGCAAGAAGGGGCTTCTCCAACTTACACAGGAGCCCACAAAGCCCTCTCCTCTGTTCAGGGAAAGCTGGCAACCAGGGAGAGGCAGGTTACCCGGCACTCCCTGCAGCACCAAACAAACTCCAAATGAACTTAAAAGCAGGAAATGGCTCCCGAGGATACAGTTTCCCAGCAGACATCAGCCTTCAGAACTTGTTATTTGGGGGGGAGGGGGGGGAGGAATTAGTGTGTGTGTAATAAGAAGGGAAAACATCCGTAATCATTCTCTTTCAAAGGCACACAGCTTAGCACAGACACTAGCTCACATTTACTACCATCTGGGAAATCCACTTCTCAATCAAGGCATATTCACTGCCAGGTACCACATGCTGCTCTTCAAGCCTTCTCCCTCCCTTGAGGCTCCCCATCCTCTCTTCCAATTCTTTGCCTTAACCAAAACCTACGAAAGAAGGAAGATTCCAGCTGGTAAGAGAGTACTTTGGAGAAGGCCAAGCTGTCCAGAAACCATATGGGGCCCCTTGAATGGTAGAGACCAATGGCCAAGAAGAAGAGTCAGCAAGAGTTGGCTGGCTGGAGTTGTGTAGAGAGGGAGTTCCATCCATCCCATGGTGCTTTGGAAGACTTGTGACTCCAAGCTCCGTCTCAGGTTTCACCTACCCCTGGGATGGCCATGGCCTCTCCACCTCATTCCAAACACCTGTGTCCTTAGTGACCTTCCCTTCTGCAGAGATCCTTTCTCCCCAGATGGAATCGAGGGAATTTGAAAGCACAAACTTGACCTTATTCTTCCATCGTCCCCACAACTCCAAGCAAAGCTACAGCACATGGTAAATGCCTATTAAATTGTTTGATTGGTTGAAGTTCTTCAGAAAGGAGGTGTGTACAAAAAGATGGTCCTGGGATGTTTACTCTGTCTGGAAATTTCCTATAAAGCACACAGTCCAGAGTGGGGTTGTGTCAGTGAGCTAATCCCCCATCGCAGTAGCTTAGATCCAAACATAGTGACCCAGGGTGGACCTTCTCTGTGCATCAGTGGTGCCCCTGGTTGATACCACGGAACATCTGTGGGTCTTTAATGCTCTATCTCTTTTGCAAAGCAGAGAGGTTAAGAAAAGGGGCAATGGGCATCAGGCTGCTTTTGGTTCAAATCCAAGCTTTACCTCCTACCAACTGAGTGACCTTGGGGCTCACCTACCCCATCGCTAAAATGGGGTTATGAAAAGTTTGTACTTCATAGGGTTGTTGTGAAATTAGATGCCTTGTTACATTCAAATTTATACATGAATATGTATTATATGTATATATATGAATAGTGGCTGGCATACTTATCTAACAATAAATATTTACCATATGCCAGGCACTACTGTAATTGCTAGAAATACAACAGGGAATAAAAACAACAGACAAAAAAAAATCCATGTCCTCATGAAGCTAATAGTCTAGTGGGAACATAACCCTAAAGAAATATCAGTGACCCTCATAATTAGTTTATTTTTATTATTTCTGTAGTATCACCCTTTGTCTCCCCTACAGGCCTGTATCTCCAGGCCTGGCAAAGTTCCAGGCACACAGTAGGTATTCAGTAACCAGCTTTTGAATAGACAATGACTAGATGAATCCATAATTGTAACACTGCCATATTTATGTCAATTTCAAAATTATATTAGGCAACATGTATTGAGTCCTGATCTAGGGACTTAAACTAACTGAGGGCTCAGGCCTCACAGCAAACCTACAGGACCAGTACTGTTATTATCCTCATTATACAGATGAGGAAACTGAGACAGACAGAAGTTAGAAATCTTGCTCAAGACCACCTAGCCAGAGTTCACACTCATCTGCCCATGCCGTCCTGCCTCTCAGTAGAACAGAACAGGCCAGGTTTTTTAAATGTGCAGTAGACACTCTTCCCATGACTGGGAGGAAATCAGCCAGCACTTGGACAATTGTAGCCACCTAACTCACCCACCTGGCTTTGGTCCCACCCCACTTGCACAAAGCAGCCAGATATGATTACCGTAAGTGGCAGAGCTAATCTAGTCACCCGGTCACATCCCTGCTTGAACATCCACCACCACCAGCACCACCACTACCACCCCTGTGAGTCCTTGTTGTCTTTAAAATGTTCTTCAGACTTTTATTTAACTGTTAGCCACAGTAAGAAATACATTTCACCCAGTAACCCAGTACACACAAATGAAATAAAAGTTTCCCTAAACAGCACCTGGCCCTCTTTTGGCAATGTATCTTGTGCTGGATATCTTCATTTCCTCTTCCAGATCCCCTCTACCCTCTCCACCCTGCCCTGCTCTGGCTTGAAAGTCTACCTCAACTACTTAGTGACTTTGTGACTTTGGACATGTTATTGAACCTCTTGAAGCCTCAATTTTCTTCCCTGGTAAAAATGGGGATGATAATCGTAACACCCAACATAGAGGACACAATGAAATTGTACATAAATTCTTAGCATATGCCACATTATAGCCACACTCCAAGAAATGTTAGCTAGAGTTATGATTATTTTGAGTAGACACAACTGTAAATGTGCATTAATTTTCATTAAGGTGCTATAGTGCCTGGCCCTGATTTAGTGAAGAAGCCTCAGACATAGGAAGTGTGCCCACAGTCTTGTAGCCACGTGATTAAAATGACTGTTTAGAACAAATACCACCACCATGTTGTTTAAGACAACTTTTAAAACAGATTCAGATCGATTGCCCTACAAATCTCAGTTGTGCCCAGTTGCTTGTTGGAAGACAACTTCTCAGCTGAAGAGCAGTTTCATCTCTGGTGGTGTCTCACTGTACCCAGAGTCAGAAACTTTAGCCTGTGAAAGTCTTAACAGACTCACCTAACCACGTGTTTCAGGGTACTGGGGAGTGAGCCACCTATAACGCGGGTCTCCCGCGTGAGACTGTGCTCTTGCAGGGGCACAAGCGATGGCTTTTTATTCTCCAGAATTAGGGGTTATTCCCAAAAGGCAGACAACCAAGTTAACAGCCAAGTTATACAAGGGGCCAAGGCATTCTGTTAGGAAAAAAGAAAAATCCCAGGTTATAAGTCGCTTGGAAGGCAGTTTAATTATAAAATGTGTGAAGCTGAGTTCTAAATGTGAAGGTTCATACAGGCTGTTTCCTAGGACCCTTTGGAAAGTGTTAACTTGTTATCGTTATATGAAATTTATGAATGTATCCAGCCCAGGGCTATATATTATTTCCTAGGCTCTTCAATAATTCGCAGTTACAAGGAGCCGGTATTCCCTATTTAGACTTTCCAATGCCGACATCAAATTCAAGGCAAAGGCCTTAAATGAAAACATTTATATCAATAGTCTGATCATCATAAAACTCTTCGAACTTTGGAAAGTGTTTAGCATCCTTAGATAATATTTAAACAACTGCCTTCTTACCATGCCCCTCCCTCCTACAGACCAACAACGTGAACTTTCTTCCTATCTACCCAACACATGCACACACACAAACACAAACACATGCACACACACACAATTCCATTTTGAAAAGGTAATTGCTGCAGATAGAAACTGCCTGGTACAAGATGTGTTGGTGCAGAAGATTAGCCATGAAGTGTCCCGAAAAACTCCACCCCAACCGAAAACCAACTCCCTCCAGTCACAGAGGTGAGGATGGGATTACAGCCCTTTGCTGCCACTCACCCTCTCTCCCCCTGTCACCCTGTGACATCAAGGGAAAGGGCCAGGAGAGGCTGGCAGATGGTCCAGAGGCCACCTTTCTATAAGCCAACATTCAAGTTTTCATTCTACAAATAGGCTGGGGGCAGGGCAGCAGGGGGGAATGGAGAATATGCACCAAAGATGAATAGAAACCTCAGCCTTGTCATCAGGCAGTAAGGGACACAGTTGATAAATCATCAACTGCAAAGAGTGTGGTGACTGTTGTATCAGAAGTCTGAGCAGCCTCAATATTGCCAGCCTGGGAGAGCTGGACCTGGTGGTATGCTGGTCAGTGTTTAACAACCAGCTGTCCAGGGGAGAAGCCCTAATTTGTAGCTCTTGCCAATTTCCGTGGTGTAAATACTCCCACGATGACCAATTTCAAGCTACCTACATGATGTCACAGAACAGAGAGTTGGGCAAAGATGCACAGTGCCACCCCAGTATGTAGTACCTCCACCATACAGGTACGATAGACGTAATAACCTCAAGACTCTAGATCTTAATAAATGTGAGCTGCACAGTCTCTCAGATTTCTGTGGCACACGGTAAAATGTAATAAAATAATTTGGAAGCAAAGAATTTTGAGTATTTATTAGCTCTGTTTTAAGTATCATATATTCTATTGCAAATTGAGATTAATTTAGGTTTTAATTGTGGTTGTGTTTAACAACCAGCTCACAAAATTCCTGCAGCTTTTAACAATTGGCTTTTATGGGTGGTTGCACCCTACTCCAGTGCACCGCTGGATGGACCTCACTTGGACAGAGAGCTGAGCAGGGCACCAGTGCCAGGGCAGGGGAACAAAGAGGCCAGATGTGAGCCGAGAGCTTACCTAAAGCCATCTGGAGTGCAAGAGCTAGGGATGCAGGCCAAGCCAACATTTACAGGGAGCTGAAAGCCAGACACAGAGGAGACAAAGTACTGAGAGCAGACCAAAAGAGCCAGGGGCCAACTCCACAAAGAAAATGCAGTAGAGAGTTGCTATGGGGCCAAGCCTCAGTCGGGCAGAGAACAAAGAGAACAGGTCGGGAAGATGTGAGGAGGCTTTGAAACGCACCACGGAAATCTGAGAGATTGCACAGTTCACATTTATTAATGAATACCCTTGATCATTGTTCATGAGCACTTAATAATCATTATGGAGCACTTAACATAGACGAGGGCTGTTGTAAGTGCGTCACATGCTTTATCCCACTACTGATAGCCCCATTTTACAGATTGGACAGACAGCCAAACTCCAGAGACTGTGGTGACCCTAGCTTTGCGATGCAGGCACATGTGTGTGCTGGGCTGGTTTAAAATGCTCTACAGAAAACAAGCAGTATGCGAAGAAATACTCCAAAGTGGAATAAATACTTGTTTCCCAGCCAGTGTTCAAATAGTTGGTCCAAAATAATATCTGTGTTCAGAGGTATCACCACAGGTTGCCTATGGGGGAGGGAGAGGGTTAAGTTAAGCAGCGGTTGATCTTGCCTTTTGGTGAACCAGTTGCCCTGTGAGCATTCTGAGGAAAATACAAATACAGTCCCTACCCTCCTGAAGCTCCAGTTTTCACTCCTTCACTCCCATGCTCAACACCTTGGATTTGATGCCACGAGCAGTCCTCGCTTCCCGAGTCTCTTTTCTCCAAACACAACTTTGATGCCTCTTGCTCTAAGGCCAGTGCATGCAAGTCAGCCCAACCCATGCGTAGCACCAGACCCCAGCCCAGCCTGCAGCCCAGCCTGGGCAGAGTCCTGGGTCCTTGCCCCAGACCGGAGATTCTAGCCTGAGAGTATCTTGAGATTGTACAGAAATTTTTCCCAGAGGACCTAGCACAGTGCCTGGGATGATAAATAGGTGCTGAACTGAACCCCAAGGCCGCCAGGACAGAGGGAAGGAATTACCACAGTTCCATATTTATTAGGCCTTCTCATTTTATGAGACACGGGCCAACTGCTCCTCTTCCCTTAGGAAGTGGCCTTCTAACTCAGAATGACACAGTATTGCACATTCCCTTCTGGGAACTACAAAGACCTCACAAATGTCTCAGGCTGGCTGGAAGCTTTATTCTGAGTCCCAAGTAGTGTTTTCTCTGCTTTTGTCTTTGACCAGCTGGGGCACTTGAGGAAGAGCTATCAGGAAGGGCCAGGACCATGGCTTTGGGAAAGTTTGGGATTAGGTCTCACCCACTGACCTGGGAAAGTCTTTATGAATTCATTTTCCTCTCACCCTGAGTGATGCTCCATTGGCTAACTCAGACAAAGGGAGAGGTCTGTTTTCAATTAGGCATCTCAAAAAAGTGTTTTTAAATAGCCGGTAAAAATAATCCAATAGAGGCCATAGAGGTGTGAGGTGTTGTCATCATCCTGTTGGGAAAACATCACTCAGAATGCACCCCAAAGCGAGAGGGGAACGTTGTGACATCTTCAAATTTTTAAATTGTGAAGTGAACCTGCAAGATTAGTTGTCCGCCTTTGTGCCAGCTTTAACATGTCCTCCACTAGGGAAATCCGAGGCTTTGGATGATTAGCGAGGTTGGATCACGTTACCCTGTTTGGCTCTGCAGAAATCACACTTTTCATTTTGCCTTTAATCTTAACAGTCACCAGGAAGGTTAGCCCCAAACACAAATGATACATTGTGGTCTTACTTTCAAACAATTATCAACTCATAAATCTTGGTCAGACGGTAATGAGAGTGCGAGAAATAATTGAATTCAGTCCAGACGAACAGGGTTGGAGAGAAGAGAAACTAAGGGGAGGTGAAAGATAGAGGGAGGGGTCCAGGGCCTGGGAGCCAGAAAGTCTCTGTTGACTCCTGTTTGTCCTTGTTGAATCGCTGCATTTAGAGGCTCGGATGGATATGAGTAAGGCCATTAAAAATGGTGACGGTCCAGCAGGAGCTGGGGAAATAGAGGGTAAAATCTAAATAAGATTGATACTGGCTTTAAAGGTAGCCAGTAAGAGAATGGAAAAGGAGCCAGGGAATGGGACGCTGAGAGTCCCAGTTCAGCAAATGTCCACACTGTGTGGCCCTGGGAGAACCATTTGACTTCTCAGTGTTGGGAATGGGGCTGCCAATCCCTCTTACATCATAAGAGTATCATAAGGATCACGTGAGATAATACACTGAAACATGTTAAAAAATCCTCAAAAGAGACCATATTCTTAAGCCATGTTAACTCCATTTAATTAGTCAACAACGATTTGGAGACAATCCTATTGGCTCTATATTCCAAACACATCTAGAACTTATCTACTTCTCACCAGCTCCACTGCTGCCATCTGGGTCCAATCCAGCATCTGCTTTTCCCTAGATTATTAGAAGAGTCCTCAATAATCTTTCTTTCCGTGAGTGCCCCCTGCTCCAAAATTCATTCTTTATCCATCATCTAGTCATAACCCTTTCAAATATGTCATGTTACTCTTCTGATCAAAACCCTCCAATGATTCTGCATTCCACATAAGTGTCTTGGTGGTAAAGGAGAGGAAACTTTGCACCACGGTGCCTTCCTAACCAACCTGGCTTGCACCCCTGAGAATCTGCTACAAATACCTACTAAGCTGGCAGCCCCCATAACAGAAAGGGAAGGAATCAAATTCAGCTTGAAATAACCAGCAGTTTTGTTTTCAGCGCCAAGCATGGCCAATTAACACATCTTACCCAGTTATGGCACTTTATAGTGTTTTTCCATGTACAGTTTTATTTCATTCTTATCCCAACAGGGTAGATGTTTTTGTTATCTTTTTACCATCGACAAAGAAGCAGATTACATGGTGAACCTTTGGCAGAGCCATGTCTCTTACACCTTCTTTCAGTTGTAAGTGAATTTAGCTTAGCTGGTATGAACAATGACAACAGATGCTCCATGCCTGATGTCCTGCACTTTAGAATTTTGCTGCCATGATGTCTGTCTGTCTTGCTTCCTCTGTTTCCCAATTAAAGTGAAGGCGATCAGAGTGCAATGAACATGTCAGACCTCCAAGGGGCTCGCTGGCTTCTTGGCACGAGGTTGTTTTGCAATAGTAACAGAGGCTAGAGTATGAAGTCAATAAACATGATGTCTGTCTGTCTTGCTTCCTCTGTTTCCCAATTAAAGTGAAGGCGATCAGAGTGCAATGAACATGTCAGACCTCCAAGGGGCTCGCTGGCTTCTTGGCACGAGGTTGTTTTGCAATAGTAACAGAGGCTAGAGTATGAAGTCAATAAACAAATAACTCAGTAATTATAAGCCTTATGAAGAAAGAAACCAAAGGGATGCTTAGAAAGAGAGCAGTTTTGATGAGGTTGATCTACTTTGGATAGGGTAGCCAGGGAAGTGTTCCCATTTAAACTGAGAACTAGTGGATGATAGTTGCTCCCTGGTGAAAGACCTTGGCAGGACCAAGATAACTAGTAGCTCCCTGAAAGCTTACCATGTGTAGGAGCAAAGATTGTGGGCATCCCGAGAACAGGACTTCTGTAAAAGAAAATGGGTAGGGCAGTGGGAATGGAGCCACACATGCTCAGTTTTTCCTTTCATTCAAGGAAAATTTATTGAGCATCTACTATGTGCCAGGCAGCATGAGAGCTATGAACAAAATTCATGGAGCATGTATTCTAATGGAAGAGACATAGACAATTTTAAAAATAATGTATTAGATACTGAGAAGTGCCACAAATATAAACTAAAAAGGATAAAAAGGGGATAGAGAATGATAGAAGTGGAGGTAGGGAGAAAGTTTGACAATTAGGTAGCGTCAGGGTAGCCACACTCAGGAAGTGACATTCCTATAGCGACCTGAATGAAGGGAAGGAATAAATAACAAAATATGGGGAGAGAAGAGGGTTAGAAAATATTTTAGCAGCAGCAGCAGCAACAAATGCAAAGGCTCTGGCACAAAACTATCTTGCCATGTTCAAGAAGAATTCAAGGAATAGTAAGCAGCTCAGTGAGGCTGGAGAGGGTGAGCAGGGGAGGAATAGAAGGAAAAGAGAAGAGAGGTGTTACCATGAGCAAGATCATGAAGGGCCTTATCCCTTCATTGGGAGTTTGGATTTGACTTTGTGCACTGAAAAGCCATTGCCTGCTTTTGATCAAGGGAGTAGCATGACCTGATTTTTGTTTTAAAATATCATCCTGGCTGCTGTGTGGTGAATGGCTTGCCAGAGACAAGAGTAGAAGTCAGGAGAGAGGCAACAATGGAGGTGGTCCAGGTGAGGGGTGATGGCGAGAGAGGCTACAGACTCAGGTAAGAGTGCAGATGCAAAGAAGTGGACAGGTGTGGGATGTTTTGGAGAAAGCGGTCACAAACTTGTGTATGACTGAAGTGGGTGATGAGAAAGAGAGAGGAATCAAGGGACCTATTAGGTCTGGGCCTGAACAATGGGGTAGATGGCAGTGCCATTTCCTTAGATAGGAAACCAGCAGAAGCCCAGGGTGTGGAGGACAATGTGTGAAGTTTGGTGGCGAGAAGGGAGTCGAGTGAGATGGTTCTGCTCCCTTCCTTCTCTTGGTGTCTCCAATCAGGTCAGTCTTTAGGAAGGAGGACAAGAGATGCAGATCCCATACTTTGTCCTCCTAGAGAGATGAGGAGAAATTTCATCATAGGCATGTAAGAAAATGTTTACAAATGCTCACCCTAAAATTATATTTTGTTTTCAGTTTAATTCACCTGGGGAAAGGAGTAGAAAGAAGGGGTAAAGAAGAGACAGAGAAACATGTAAATAACTAATACAATCCAAACTGTTGTAAAGTGCTAGAAGGATCCTTGGATTATTTATGTCTGAATCCCAACACCTAATACTGTGTCTGGCACAAAAACATTTGTTGACTTGAATTTTCATACAAAGTATGAATGAAGAATAAAAGGTAATTTTGCCTGGGTGGGGGGGTCAAAGAATTCTTGGAAGAGGATTTAAAGTCTTAATTTGGAATTTTCTCTAAGTTTGTTGCTTTAATTGATAGCATTACTCAAACACAGAGTAATATTATGGTCCTGGTACTATGAAGACCTACTTCAACAAGTCAAGGCTCTGCCCAAAGATCTTGGAGTCTGAGAGTGTATCAGCCCAGAATAAGTTGAGACCTCAGACAAAGTTTATAAAAATTAGTACCACAGTAGAAAGTGATTAAGTACACAGATCATAGGTTCCCGTCTCTCCTCCACCAGTTTACTTGATATGTGTGCTTCAGTTTCTTCATCTGCATAACAGAAATTTTAATAGCAACCATCTCAAAAACTTGTACATATTAAGTGTGTTAATATGCATAATATACATAGAGTAAACGCCAGGCACATGGAAGAAATATACTACTACCGCTCCTATGCTACTACTAGTAGTAACTCGTATTACTACTAGTACTAGTAAGTACTACTAGTCCTACTGCAACAGCATGTCTAACAAACTTAAGAGTCATGTAATTTAATCTATTCCAAGATGCACATTCTTGAAAATGATTTCTTAAAACAGGAGTGTATAAAGGATTAATATTAAGAATAAATGGTAGGGCTTCCCTGGTGGCACAGTGGTTGAGAGTCCGCCTGCCAATGCAGGGGACGAGGGTTCGTGCCCGGGTCCGGGAAGATCCCACATGCCGCGGAGCGGCTGGGCCCGTGAGCCATGGCCGCTGAGCCTGCGCGTCCAGAGCCTGTGCTCCGCAACGGGAGAGGCCGCGACAGTGAGAGGCCCGCGTACCGGAAAAAAAAAAAAAAAGTTACGTGGGCCACCAGGCTCCATACCACCCCCAAGGACTTGGCCCATAAGGTCCACCCAGCTGGTGATGGGAGTCAGAGTCACACTGTGGGGAGAACTGGGACGAGGGGTTGAAGAGCTGGTCTGACTTGGGCTTTGCCGCTAACTGAGGCTGTGACCTGAGTCTGTGACCTCATTGCTGTGTCTCAGTTTCCCATATGATAGTTTGAAAAACTCTTTTCTCCTACCTCTCAGGATTATGAGCATCAAGTGAAATCAAGTATCTGAATTGACTTTGCAAGGTTGATGTGGGGACTTATTAACTACAAACGAAATATCTCCTTGATGGAAAAGGGACCTTACAGAATGATGGCTAACATTTTGTAGAGGGCTTGCTCTGTGCCCAGCACTGTTCTAAGGGCTTTTCCAGGAATTAATTAACTCACCTAATCCCTACAACAATCTTTTGAAGCCTGAACTATTATTATCTCTGTTTTTCAAATGAGGAACTGAGGACAAGGAGATTAAGTAATTTCCCAAGGTCATGCAACTAGAAAGAGGCAGAGCTGGGACTCAGACCTAAGGACCCTGCCACCAAAGATGGCACTCTCCACCTCTAGCCGTGTTCAGTGTATCCCCATTGTATAGATGAGGAAACTCATGAGACCATACACATAAGACAGTGGGAGGCAACTGATATGGAACAGGTGCTCACCATGGGCCAAGCCATTCCTCATGCTTCCCATATGCCCTCTTACTGCTCGTGGCAATCCCATGAGGCAGGTACCATACCCATGTTACTGTTGGTGAAACTCAAAGCACTTAATTAACATAATCAACTTGCCTAAAGTGACCAGCTTAGTAAGTCATAAAGCTAGGATTTCAGCCCAGTCCTTTCTGACACCAAAAGCCCTGCTCCTTCAATATGCCATGCCTGGGTAAAATTTACTCTGATGCTAAGAATGATTTACACACAGCATAATGATGTGGTATGGTACACTCCTGCCAACGGGCTCCAAGTTTCTTCTGGATATTAAAGGGCAGTGCGTTTTTTGCCTCTCAGACCAGAGATGCTGATACACCAGCAAATACATTTTTTAGCCACTGAGCAGGGATAGGCCTGTGCCATGATGAGTTACACATCACAGAAAGACAAAACCCTTAATGACAATGCTGGCAGAGTCAGCCCTGGTGGAAGCAGGAGCAGGTGGTGCTGAAATAAAAGAGTAACTGGAAAGCAGAGGAAATTTTGGCATACTTCATTTGGACTGATAGGCAATCTTTGGTTCACTCCCATGGAAATCACTTGGGGATAACCTAGCAGTTATTAAACACACGAGGCTTGTGGAAAGACCCATTCATTACTGAGTCCCTTCATCAGAGCTCCTGCTTAGCAAAATGTCAACATCACAGAGCCTGATTTAAGCCTAACACAAGAGGCCACAGTAAATCCTGTCACTTAGCAAAAAGCAAGAGAAGACAGAACCTTCAGAGAGATATAGCAGGGCTGCAGATGCGGCATGCAGGTGCCCAGAAATATCTAAATATGGAAAATTGACTGAAGTGACTTAGTTACTCGTATTTTCCAGAAATGAAGGCTTCCTGTAATGGAACTGCAAACCTTAGTCCCTGTAGTGGGAGCCACATGGCCAGGATGCTACCCCCCGAGCATCCCCTGAATCTTCTGGGCCTCTCCTTTGGTCCCCTTGTCACACCACACTTATGCAAAAATCTGCTGGGGACACGGACAAACAGGTTATAGCCTCAGAAGTCTTGCCCATATCAGTCAATGGCAGCCCTGCCATTCCACTGCATGGGCCATAAACCTGGGAGCCGCCCTTGGTTCCTCTCTTTCTCACGGTCCACATCCAATACAGCAAGAAATTCTATTACCTCTGCCTCCTACATATGCCCCCAATCCAACCACCTCCCCCACCTTCACCCCATTCAAGCTGCCATCATCTCTCACCTGAATTAGGCAACAGCCCCCTAACTAGGCTCCTTGCTTTCATTCCTGCCACTCTACAGTTGCTTCTCAGCACTATAGTGGGCATGATCCTATTAAAACCTTAATCAGATTATGTTGTGTCTGTGTTTAAATCTTCCAGTGGCTCTCCGTCTCAATAAAAGTGCAAGGTCAGGTCCTTACACTGGCCCACGATGCCCCTCCTGGGGTGCCCTTCGTTACCTTCCTTACTATGGATCTTCACGCCCCTCCCCACCCTCTCTGTACCCAGTCCGCTGGTTCCTCACTGTTCCTCAGATGACCCAGAAGTAGTGGGCCACAGAAGCAGAGCCCACCAGAGCTCTGAAAGGGCAGAGCATCTGATGCACCTCCAGGAAGTCCGATCTAATGGGTGGGACACGATTTGTCTGGAGTAGATGCAGAATGAGAATATGGGGCATTTGGAGGGAGCAGGGGAATTGAGCACAAGTTCAGGTCTCAGCAAGCCTGAGTAGGCAGCACTGAAAGGTGACCATGAGCGTGCCGACCTCCTAGTGGCTCTCCATCTAACTTTTAATCCCCTAGCTCCGTGCACAAGGCCCCTCCTGCTCTCTCCCCTACCTTCCAGTTCTGGCGTCACACCCTCCTACGTCCCCTCCTGGGTCCCCTGACTCCACACCAGGCTGATAACAGTTGCCCAGACTGTCATGCCTTTCCACACTCGGGAACCTTCACCTTTGCTCTTTCCTCTGTGCAAAACCCCGATCCCTCTCCTTCTTCACCCACTCCCTCAACATTCAGAAATCAGCTTGTGTCAAGGTTGAACTTTCCTCCATCTCCACATGCCTACCACACCCCCAGTCCACACACATGCGCACACACACATATACACACGCTCCATGTGACCTCAGGTCCTCCTCCTCTCTGCCCCTACAATGCCACATGCCCACACCTACCACACCACTTCATCCTCTGTACTGTAACGGCTGAGTTATCTCATCCCTGTCGGACTGCGAGTTCTTTGTTGGGAGGGACACATTCTTGTGCATTTCTGCTTCCCCAGCATCTAACACAGTGCCTGGCACACGGTAGGTGCCCTCTCAGCTCCATACACATGCACTGAATGAATGGGGAAGGGTGTCCCATCAACGTAGACAAGTTTGATAGCAGGTATAGAGCAAGACACATTCACAGGTCTGGAGGGCTGAGTCAAACCTTGAGCATTTGGGAGGCTGGAGAAAGCAAAGCGGGTTTGGTCTTACAGGAAGTAGGACTTGGACAGTTCATCAAAGTGGACACTTGGGTACAGGAAGAAGTCGGGGCGGGGACTCAGGTACTAGAACTGGTAGAGAAGAGTTGGGGTTGGTCTCAAGAGCACGACAAAAGACCCCAAGATAGGGAAGATTTCTGATAGCTGATGGAGCTGCTGAGGTAGGAGGAGAGTTAGTGGGTGGAAAGGAAGCCAAAAACCCCTGTTAATGAGAACAAAAGGGTGCAGGGAGCCTGGTTGCTTCTTACATTGTGCAGTTTCCATGGTGTCTTGGTCAGCCTTTATCCCCTAAACCTAGTGGCAGGACCAACAGGACCATCCCTGGCAGAAACTAAAATAGGTACTGTTGTATTCCCACATTTAGCCTTAACAGCTCTCTCCCTCTTTCATCACTTCTTTTCCCCAAAGTACAAAGGAAAAAATTCAATCACCACATTCATATTTAGCAAAGTTCTTGGGTCAGATTATTTGAGTTTAAATACCAACTGTGCCACTTGTTCCCTGTGTGATCTTCAGCAAGCTGTGTGCTCAGCTTTCTCTTCCATAGTACCTACCTCGCAGGGTTATGTGAGGAAGACATGAGACACATGAAAAGCATTTAGCACAGTGCTTAGTGTACAGTACTTAGTGACCTTTCATAGCTATTGTCATTCGTGTCGTGCTATTATTGATGGCATAGTGACCATGAACACAGACAACAGAGCCAGGCCATCGGGTTCAAATTCTGTCTCCACCTCTCACTAGCCCTGGGACCTTGGACAAGTTACTTACTTCAGGCACCTACTTCAATTTCCTCATCTGAGTAATGGAAGTAATAGCAGACTTGCCTCAGAGGGCTGTCAGGAGAATTAAAGTAGTCAATAGTTGTAAAGCATTTAGAACAGTGCCTGGGTTATATAAGAAGTGCTTTCTAAAAATTTGTAGAATAAGTTAATTATTGTTATTAGGAACCAGTGATTTCCTGTGTCCCCCCCACCCCGAGCTACAGTGGAGCCTCAGTATCCGAGGATGTGGAGGACAAACTGTATCCATTGTACTACAGCATTTTATATAGGGGACTTGAACATCCTTGGATTTTGGTATCTGCAGGGGCTCCTGGAACCAATCCCCCACGATACCAAGGGATGACTTTACTTGCAACTTTTCAAAAGGCCTAAGGGCAGAGCAACCCTATGTGTCAGTGGTCAAAACCAATGGCTATGGGCAAAGGTAATATTGGAGCTTCCCAGTATCTCCCAAACTGTGCCCTGGGAGCACCAGCCCTTTCTCTCTGCTCTACATCTGGCTTCACAAGACCCAAACCAGCCCCAGGCCTGCTGGGAAGTTCACCCGAGTCCTGATAATCTATGACAAAGTGACGGGAGGGAGTGGCGCGCCCACAGAAAACAGCTGACCCAGTGGACTGGCTGCTGCCACTGGATCTATTTCCCAGCATCTTGGAAGTTGCTGACTTCAGCCTTTCCAGAGTAAAGCACTGTCCATGGTCAGAGACAGCACTGAGGTGAACACGCAGCACAGCCGTAAATCTGCAAGCGGTGTTATTTAAGAGACCTGACTTTCTTGTGTTGCGATATTAAAGCAAATCTGCCTCCCGCTCATAAATCAGCAGGGCTATTTCCATCCTCAGCCACTCTGCTCAGCCGTCTCCAGATGCACACAGCATACATTTCTCTCACTTGGGAGGTGCAGGTTGAGAAAGTAAAGGAAGATATGTATTTACCCCTCCCAAAACTCTGTCCTCACGACCCTGCCTGCACGTTCCTTCCCTGTCCTAGGATCTTAGATTCCCAGCATCTTCTGGAGAGTCACAAAAAGTACAACACACCCCCTTGGATATTGATATAGCAGGTTACCTTTACAGCACTCTTGGTAGATAGGGCGGGTACAGTTAATCCCAATTTAGAGATCATGAAACTGAGTATCAAAGATATCAAGTGAATCTCCTGAGATCACACGGATAGTAAATAGGGGAGCCTGGGACAACTCATGTCTCCTAACTCCTGGTCCACTGCTCTTTCTACAGCATTAAATGTTTCATCATGAATTACTTCACATGCATAAAGCAAAGATGTATAGGGACGTTCCTGGAAAAAAAAATGATATCAGTTCAAAATTTTGAATGAATGTTGACTGAGAGTGAGCTATGTGCCAGGTACTTTCCAACACGTCAGCAAACTTTATCATTACACCAGAACTTTCTATGGCTTCCCATCGCCCAGAATGTAGCCCAGGTTCTTAGCATAATATACAAAGGCGCTCGTGATCTTGGCCCTGCCTGTTGCTTTGGCTTCATCTCCAGAGCACAGGTCACAGGCTTCACTTCACCTTTCTGTCCTCCAGGAAGTCAGCTCTGACCCACCCACCCCTCACGCCCTGGCTGAGCTGAGGCTCTTCCTCTGCAGTCTTCTAGCCCCTGTGCTTGCTCTCTCTGCAGCGCTTTCCTCACTTCATCACCAGGCTCTGTTTACTTGTCGCTCCCCTCCTCAGACTGTGAACTCCTTCAAGGCGGAGATATTGCATAGTTGCAGGTAAAATGGTGGGTGCACAACCCATATTCCTGGACTGAATCCTCACTACCACCCCATCCAGTGAACATTGTTATCCTCGTTTTTACAAGTGAGGACACTCATTTGTAAAAATGAGGCTGGGCATTCAGACACACTGCAGGACTGTTCAGCATCAGCCTTTAGGAGGGGCCCCAGCTGGGCCTGAAACTCAGGCTTCCAGCCCATGCCCTCATCTCCTTCCCCTCCCTGCCTTATTCAGTCTTGGATGCTTCAATTGATTTCTGCTTTTCCAACCTGAGTTAGTACACAGAATTAGCCCTGCCATTCACTGCCACTGAGGCAGAAGGAAGAAACATGTGTCCTGATTTCTCCCCACCTCCAGTCAGCATGCCTCAACCATCCTTTAAGAAATGAACCTCATGGGTCACCCCTAAAGGAATGTTGTCCTGTGGGCTTCCGCAGAGGGCTGACCAGGACCAACAGGTAAAAACCAGAGGGTAGAATATTCGCCTGAATTCACAAACGTTGGGCGCTCACTACGTGCCAAGCATTTCCCAATAACTAGATCTATCGGAAATGAAAAGACTGTTGGCCACGCCTGGAGGGTGTCCACTAGAGGCAGGATGAGCCCCTAGCAGCAATGTTAAAAGCAGAGACAGAAGCATCCAGTGGGGATGGGGGTGGCCTGAGGTGACTCCCATGCCCTCTGAATTTGGAGTCCTGAGCCCATAGACCTTGGGTCCCTCTCTCTCCGACCCTCCCAACCCCAGTCTCTCACCAACTCTCCCGAGCACTATAAAAAGCCAAGGCGTTGGAAATGTAGCTAAACTAATTTTGTGAAAGATTCGAAAATGTTCTTTAAGTATGGCTGTAAGTGATTTTATTTCCAATACTTGCTGACAGAAAAATATTACCCCTGCATTTCAATGCAGAGGAAATAAACAGGCTGCATTTGGCCAAATTCACGTATTTAAGTTATTTCCTAAAGTGAGTGTAATTTGGAAATCGCTAGTATTATTTTCTCCCAGTGACCGTTAATGCCTTATCTGTGGCCTCTGGAAGGGACACTTCTTGCACCGAGAGTTATTAGTTTTTTATTTAGAATGTACTGTATGGGTGATTTGTGGGTGTAACAAGCCTGAATAATTTAAAGTCGTCTTTATTTGCTGAGAACTGCAGGGTTTTTTTAAAGTAGATTTTAAATCTTTAAACTTTCAGAGATTAAGAGAGATTGGCCGGGGATTTATTTGTAGCAGGAATTTCTTTTTCTTATGCTTGCGTCTTTCCCAGCACGCATTCTTCTTTCCTGCCTCATTCTAGAATCATGTAATGTCAGCGCTAGAGGAGACGGTAGACAGCCATCTTTTAGAGCGGTAGTTTTCAGACATCTTTTATGGCCAAATCCTTTATGTAAAGAAAAATGTTAGCCCCACTAGCCACGAACCAGAGCTGCTCTGGTGGGGCCTCTTTCTCTGCTGACCTCTCCACCCTCATGCCAAGCCTCACAGCACCCCTGGGGAACACACTTTGAAAACCAAGACCCCTCATTTTATAGTAAGAGAACCGAGACCAGAGGGTAAGGAATGACTTATCCAAGGTCACTCAGCAAGGACAAGGCAGAACCAGGATTAGAACCCTGTCTCCCGACACAACCTACATACATCCCACCAGCTCTAGCTGCCTCTTGCACTTGGCTTTGCCATTTTAACATAGATCTGTCAACCGTCTTTCAAATTCCCATCTCTTGGGAGAAGTGTAAAAAGGCAGCTCAGCGCAGGAGCACAGCACAGAATCACACTCATTCATGTTAGTGACGGTAATAACGGTTGTCCCAGGCCACAGACTCCAGACAGGAACATCCTCAGGACGTGCCTGTACTCAGCAGCCATCCTCCGTCTCCAGCAAGGCTTGGTGGCATGTCATTTCTAAGCAGGGCATGTTTTTCTGCAGTCCCCTTTCCAAAGAGCAAATGGTGACCCCAGCCGGGAATGCAGAGTCAGCAGAAAGGAAGCCGCTCTGCCTGCAAAGGCCCTGCAGAGACACTGCACCCTTTGCCCCTCCTCATTATACCTGGAAACCCAGATCTTTTTCCTGGGGTCTAGGGTACCCCGTGCCAGCCGACACCCACCAAAGGCCTCACCTCAGTCCCATACCCAACACAGATTCCATATGGAAGCAAGGGCAATTTTGGTTTGTCTTTATGCTTTTCATTTCTAAGGAGAAAAGCACCTGTTACATAAAAGGTCTTTTGTTCTGCTAAGGACCTTGATGAATTTAGGTCTGAATTTAGGGGATAAAGGCTTAAGAAAGCTCAACTTCACTGCATGAAAGGAACGAGTTTGTTTTGTTTTGTTTGCTAGAGGTGATGGAGTGGACAGGAGAGAGATGGGGTGGGGTGGAGGCTGTGCCCCCGGGCGGGAAGCTGGAGTCCAGTGTGCCAAACTGACTAGAGGGCTTTTAAAAGCAAAAATCCCTAACATGAAATTTTAAGTTATCTATGCCGCTGCAATCAAAATCCCTCCCATTCCTCCACTTTCAAGAAAGCCTTCTATACACTCAAATGCCATATTGTGAGTGGCTTTCCTGACAGATGTTAGGAGAAAGAGCTGAGTTCATATCTCGGTTGGTGAGGTGGGTAATCAGACACATGAGCAGAGCAGTGAGAAAATCCCTAAAGGAGGTGATTGAATTAAAACTGGAGCTCAAAGCCAGAGCTGACTGCAAAAACAGAAGACTCTGGGCACTGCTCCATCATCCTGGGGAGAGTTTACTGCTTACACACTCTATGAAATGGGCGTCTGAGTCTGCCTTGTTTTCATTTTAATTCGTGGGGAGATACCATCTGGTGTTCAATTTATATATCACCTAACCAGAGCATCTAACACTGTAGAAACACAGATTTTGCCTGTAATGTCAGGGCACTGGGAGAGTTAAGATATAGTAACAGTCGTTAATTCAAGCCGGTAATGTTTGCTGACTCTGGCTGCAAGCTAGACACATTGAGAGTAACTTTCCTTCTTTCTGTTTGGTATATTTGTTCTTGCCTAGGTTTGAATACTCCAGAAACCCTTTAGTTCCAACTGCATAAGCTTTCACAGGACCACACATGAATAGTGGTGTCATGAGGTCAAGGGAGAAAGATTGCTTCACTCCAAAGCAAAAAGCATAAAAGAGGCTCACAATATTTAGCCTTTTTGATCTTACTAGTGATCAAGAACAACAATAGCAATAATAAACGTTCTCATTCTTTGAAAAAGATCATCTGAGATGTTGGAAAGTCCTAGAGACACACACAGGTCACTGCTGGGTGGAAGGTCCCAATCAGGTCCAATCTGAAAGATAAGGGAGAATTTGAGGGAGTTGCACACCCAGGAATTTGGGGAAACGGAGAAAGGACCTTGGTGTTCATCTTCTCCAATGTCCTTGAGGTTGGGAGATAAAAGGCTCCCCTGGGGAGAAGACCTCAGGGTGGAGGTGGAGAGGGGTTAGCAGGTGGCTACGGTGAGAGTAGGGGAGGTGCATATTTTCTGGGAAGATCAAAGAAATGAGCAGGTTTAACCAAGCAGATAGGTCCCCAAAGGGTGGCTAGTTTGGAGCATCCCAACTTTATCCCTTTGTTTCACAAGGTTTCTTCCAATAGTAACCCAGTTTCCCTTCCTACTACAGCACGTCTCTAACTTGCAACACCTCTAGATGGGCAGCCCAGGGTCAAGGCCAGAGTGCTAGCTTTAATTCCAGAGGTTTGGATTCAAGCCTCAACTCTGCCCTTCTCCAATTGTACTACCATGAATAAGGTCAGTCAGCTACTCAAGCCTCAGCTGGGGCATTATTAAATCATGAGGTGTCAAGTGCTTTCTCTTTCAAGGAGCAGAGCCCTTTCTTCAAGTAAAATCTTATTCAGAAGCTCAATATACAAAAGAGATCAAAGCAGAGTTGGCTGGAAGAAAGTGAAGGTGACCATGGCAGGCCCTAAGTCACCCACAGACACACAGTGCTGCAGAGGCACTCCCTACCTGGCAGCCCACGTGGGAGGCACCCCCTGGGGTTGTGCAGTAGAGCAGTACTAACTTTAAAGTTCCTCACAGCACGGTTCAGACAATCACAGGACAACCTAATGCCCTTCCAGTTCCGAAAGACTGTGGGAATATGCTTACTCCAAAATAGACCAGTCACAGGCCTAATCCCAATTCTCTGCCTTTGCCCCAACTCAGCCTGGTGGCCTCCCCAGGAGCCTGGAGGCTGGGGAATTTCAGATGAAAGAAGAGAATAAAGAGGAGAAGTAAGGAGAAAAAAAACAAAAGCAAAAAGATGCCCAGTGCTTGGTTGTGTATACTTCGATCTAACTGTAAAATACACTGAAGGAGGAAGTTGCCATTGTAAACAGAATGAATCCTTTTTTTAAAATTTTTATTGGAGTATAGCTGATGTACAAAGATGTGTTAGTTTCAGGTATACAGCAAAGTGAATGTCATGCATATACATATATCCACTCTTTTAGATTCTTTTCCCATATAAGGCATTACAGAGTATTGAGCAGAGTTCCCTGTTCTATACAGCAGGTCCTTATGAGTTATCTATTTTATATATAGTACTGTGTAAATGTCAATCCCAATCTCCCAGTTTATCCCCCCCCCCCCGCTTACTCCCTGGTAACCATAAGTTTGTTTTCTATATCTGTGACTCTATTTCTGTTTTGTAAATAAGTTCATTTGTACCATTTTTTTTAGATTCCACATACAAGTGATATCATATGATATTTGTCTTTCTCTATCTGACTTACTTCACTCAGTTTGACAATCTTTAAAACAAAATGGTGCCCATATAAGTACTTGGTTATGTGTACCTCGATCTAATTGTAAAACACACTGAAGGAGGAAGTTGCCGTTGTAAACAGAATGAATCTTGACCCAGGGTCAGGATGTCTGAATTCTCAGGCCACTTTTGTCACTTCCTAGCTGTGCAACTCTGACAACTCATTTGTGAAATGGAGAGAAAAGAATGTCTGCCATACCAGTCTGTTTTGAGGAACAGAAGAGAAATATGTGTTAAAATACATGTAAACCATAACATGTATATGATTTAAGAAATTATTGTTCCCTTGTTATTTTTTAATTTAACTAGCACCTTCCTAGAGGTGCCGTGGATTTTAGCCCAATCCTTTACACCACTGAATCTCAAACTGTGATTCAGTTGATGTTTCAGGAATTCTGCAAGCAATGGAATCACATTTCAATTTTTTAATAAATTCAAATCTTTTTAAACTATGATTCAGTGCTAGAAAAGTACAGGAAGCCTGGAGAACATTCAGTGGTGGGAGGGGTTGGGATTGGTGGAGCAGGGATGGTTTGCTGAAAGAAGTTATGTTGGCACGCTAAAGGATGCAAGGGTGTGGGGAGGCCAAGGGAAGAGCATGAGAGGAGATCCTACGATGGGAAAAAGCATGGAATAATTAAAGACGTAGAAGAGGGGCTTCCCTGGAGGTCCAGTGGTTAGAGCTCCATGCTTCCATTGCCAGGGGCATGGGTTCGATCCCTGGTCAGGGAACTAAGATCTCGCAAGCCACGCAGCGTGACCAAAAAATAAATAACTAAAATTTTAAAATAAAGAAGTAGAAGAAAGAAGGCCAGTGTGGCTGGCAGGAAAGGACAATGGCGAGAGTCGAGAGATGAGTTTAGTGAGGGATGCATGTAGGAGACAGACCAAGCTTTTATGAGCAAACCAAACTTTATATAGGATGCAGAAATTTTTGCTTCTCACTTTTTTCTCATTAGCTAATGTATTTTCCTTCTTTTGGACACTAGTGAGGATGAGAAATAAAAATATCGAGCTATTAAGGCACACTGACCAACCTGACCAAGCACAGCCATAGGGCAGATGTTATACCTGAGTAATTCAGAACAGCAGAACACAAGAGGGCCTAGCACACCGAGATGTTGCAGGAGCATTTGTTACATGAATGAATGACTGAAAGAATAAACAAGTGACCTTAAATTTAACCATTCATTTATCGATAATTCTGCCCAAAGAGCTAGAAACTAATTCATTAGGCCCTCAGCCGTGGGCTAGACCTTCACCCACGGAGAACTACCCACCCCATCCCATCTTCCACAACAGAAACTAGATTCCTAGGCTTCAGTTTTTGTCTTTCATTTTAACTTGCTTTCCTATGTCATGCAATCAAACACCCACAAAATTTTTCTAAATTAGAAGAGATCTTTAAAAGCACATCATCTAGGGACTTCCCTGGTGGCGCAGTGGTTAAGAATCCACCTACCAGTGCAGGGGACATGGGTTCGAGCCCTGGTCCGGGAAGACCCCACGTGCCGCGGAGCAACTAAGCCCGTGTGCCACAGCTACTGAGCCTGTGCTCTAGAGCCGATGAGCCACAACTACTGAGCCTATGTGCTGCAACTACTGAAACCTGCAAGCCTAGAGCCCATGCTCCACAACAAGAGAAGCCACTGCAGTGAGACGACCGCGCACCGCAACGAAGAGTATCCCCGCTCACTGCAACCAGAGAAAGCCTGCGCACAGCAACGAAGACCCAATGCAGCCAAAAATAAATAAATAAATTTATATTTTTTTTAAAAAGCACGTCGTCTAAAGCCTTCATCCTGCCCTCTCTGATCCCATATTTAAATCTCTTTATCCTCCCTACCTACGGATTTCTACTCTCTTCTAACAACTCCTCCTGCAATGAGCCTTTTTTTGCCTCTCGAACAACTGTAAATGTCAAAATGATTCTTCCTTAAGCAAAACCTACCTCTGAAGCATCCATTCATGAATCTCAGTTCTTCTATTCCTTTGAGGATACACAGATTAAGCCTCCTTCCTTTTTCAAATAAGAGCCTCTCAGAAATGTCTTTCCTCCATTTGCTCCATGGAAATCATGTTTCAGTTCCAGATCAGAAAATTAGAGTGCAGATTCTAACTCTAATTCCCACTGCATATTCTAACATCCCAGGGTCGTGGGCACAAAATACAGCACCTGTAGATGATGTCTCCAAGACCTTGTTGTGTGTTTTAGGTCTTCATATAGGGACTTCAGTAAAATAAATATCGGGGCCTTTGGCAACTAGGGCTAAGGTTTGAGTTCAGTTTGAAGTCTCCTGTGAAATATGTTGGGTGGCTTGAACTCTGACACTTGTGAGTATTAGATCACACAGTAGTAAAACTATCATGACTAATTCAACCCAACTGAAGGAAGTTATTGGCGGGATGCAGGGTAGCAGGTGTGACTTAGGACGTTGCTTTTTGAGAAAGGAAACTTGCATGAATGAAGACTGAAATGATTTGTTAACCCCCAGAGAAGATGTTACATATAGGTCGAACATGAGTTCATTGCCAGGGCAGCCATGCTAAAGGGCTCTGGCTATAAATTCACCTTCTTTCAGCATTTATAACAATGGGTTTAAGAACTTCGAAGAGTGTACAAAATAATTTAATAAAGCTTATTTTTGTTATATGGGTCTATCTGCAATAGGGCCATGATCTTTATCTTTTTTTTTCATGACTAACCACTACACAGAACAATTCCTTGCCTTTATCGTCAGAAGTAAGATCCTCCTAATTCTCTCAAGTGGACACGTGGAGCAAGAGAAGGAAGGTTCCATGACCCCTGGAAGGCTTTGGTCAACAGTGTAGCACACCTTGGCAGTAATCTCTGGGCCATCATTTGGCTTAATGAATCCACTTGACTTTAATTGAAACCCAGATGTAATCTTTTATAGCTTAATGATTTGTTCTCCCAGTCACTCTGATGAAATATAAACAGTTCCCTAGAATCCAGTGAAAATAGTTTCTATTCCTCATTTCTGTTTCTAATTAATTGTTGAGCAATTAGATTGAACCTTGATCTGTGGCAGTCATTATAAAATTGTACCATGGCAGAGAGTCTTAATAATGATCTGCATCACCACAAAAGTAAGATGTTCTGGAAAAAAAAAAAAAAAAGAGGAAAAATATTTTGAGGGCCAATCTTTCCTAATTCATTCAATTAAAAATATAATAACGTTTTGTCCTGAAACAATACCTATTACCTGAACTAATGAGGTCTTTCAGCACCCTGGTGAATGAGACAGATACAGAAAGACAGATATGGAAAGATGCTGAGGTTAAGTGACTAACTGGTAGCTGACACAATGGAAGGCCATGGCAGAACTCAGCAGGGGACCACTCTTGCTAACTATCATAGCCCAAAGCCAAAAGTCACAATCTAAATTAAACACCCCTAGCCCAAGAGAGTCGCAGAGATGTCACGATCATACCGGAAAAATTACAACCAGGGCTTGCCTCAAAACTCCGAACGGGCATCAAAGGAAAGGCATATTGTTTCCGCCCCCATCACCCCCCATTTCCTCCCTTGGAAAAATGACGGCAGTGCCATTTCTAATTCAGTGTTATGCTGGGGAGGTTGCAAATTAATTACAATTATGCCTTCTTTGTGCCAAGTGATAATTTACTGCAATTAATTATCAAAAGATCTACTGCTGTCAATTACGATACTTGCTCTTGAGCGGGGAGGAGCTATTTGCGAGCCTCTGAAATCTGTAACCGACTTATGTTCTGCCCTTTTTCTTTTCCATTTCCAATTAAGCTATTATAATTTGTTTTCATTATGCCAACACAATGGAAAAACTAACAATGTTACTCTAACCTTTTTCTTAATCTAAACATTATCTTGACTTTCATTGAGTCAACACGCCTATTGTTACACCTGCAAGTCGTACATGGAGGAAGGCATACTTCAGACTTAATGAGCGCAGCTGCGGTCTCTCTTACATTCAGCACTTGTAAAATAGACCTCTTTAAAGTGCCATTATCACAATATTGATAGAGTTATTTATAGCATTGCAAACGCTCCCAGTCATAACAGAGAACTTGTTATCCACAGCAAGTTCATGCTGCTGTCATCCCCTGGCCTCTATCCAGAGCTGGGGAGCAGGCACCAGGTGGACCATCTTTCAAAAATAAGCTCTAAAAAGACATCCAGAAAACTTTTTTCTCAAAGTGAATCTGGTCACTAGGAGTAGTTCCAGTGATGGAGTGACTACCTGTAGGAAACACAGGAAGTGGGCCAGAGTCCAGGCATATAAGACATGGCACCTATGACCCAGCCCAACACAGTTCTGCTGGGAAATGGGAAACCTGAGGTACAAGACCTGTGCCATTTCTTCATAAGTCAGTCAAAGGGATGTCCATGCAGAAGGGCACTGTCAGGAGAAATGGTCCATCTCCATACCCTTGCTTGTGCTCTTCCATTCAACAGATGATCACCCTTTCTTTTCTGTGAATGGAACTCTTTATTTGCATCTTCTCCCCCATAAAATTTAAGCTCTTTGTGGATTAAGCATGCAGTTTATTTGTGTTCTGATTAGCACAGTGGGAAAATACTATATTCTGTAAGTAGCACTCTGTAAATTTATTTAAGAATCCTTTGTCATGTACCACGCATGTGTTAAGCACATTATAGGTCCTATAAAGCAATATAGGTCCTATTTAAGTCATAATTTCTTCTCTTAAGAATGTCATAGTCTAGGAGACAAGGGTTCTTTTATTTTGTTGTTTTGAATTTTTGAATTTTATTTTATTTATTGTTTTATACAGCAGGATCTTATTAGTCACCCATTTTATACACATCAGTGTATACATGTCAATCAGTCTCCCAATTCATCACACCACCACCACCACTCCCCACCGCTTTTCCCCCTTGGTGTCCATACGTTGTTCTCTACATCTGTGTAGAGAATTTCTGCCCTGCAAACCAGTTCATCTGTACCATTTTGCTAGGTTCCACATATATGCGTCAATATACGATATTTGTTTTTCTCTTTCTGACTTACTTCACTCTGTATGACAGTCTCTAGATCCATCCATATCTCTACAAATGATCCAATTTTGTTCCTTTTATGGCTGAGTAATATTCCATTGTATATATGTACCACATCTTCTTTATCCATTCTTCTGTCGATGGGCATTTAGGTTGCTTCTGTGACCCGGCTATTGTAAATAGTGCTGCAATGAACATCGAGGTGCATGTGTCTTTTTGAATTATGGTTTTCTCTGGGTATATGCCCAGTAGTGGGATTGCTGGGTCATATGGTAGTTCTATTTTTAGTTTTTTAAGGAACTGCCATACTGTTCTCCATAGTGGCTGTATCAATTTACATTCCCACCAACAGTGCAAGAAGGTTCCCTTTTCTCCTCACCCTCTCCAGCATTCATTGTTTGTAGATTTTCTGATGATGCCCATTCTAACTGGTGTGAGGTGATACCTCATTGTACTTTTGATTTGCATTTCTCTAATAGTGATGTTGAGCAGCTTTTCATGTGCTTCTTGGCCATCTGTATGTCTTCTTTGGAGAAATGTCTATTTAGATCTTCTGCCCATTTTTGGATTGGGTTGTTTGTTTTTTTAATATTGAGCTACATGAGTTGTTTATATATTTTGGAGATTAATCCTTTTTCCGTTGATTCATTTGCAAATATTTTCTCCCATTCTGAAGGTTGTCTTTTCATCTTGTTTATGGTTTCCTTTGCTGTGCGAAAGCTTTTAAGCTTCATTAGGTCCCATTTGTTTATTTTTCTTTTTATTTCCATTACTCTAGGAGGTGGATCAAAAAAGATTTTGCTGTCATTTGTGGCAAAGAGTGTTCTTCCTATGTTTTCCTCTAAGAGTTTTATAGTGTCCGGTCTTACATTTAGGTCTCTAATCCATTTTGAGTTTACTTTTGTGTATGGTGTTAGGGAGTGTTTTAATTTCATTCTTTTACATGTAGCTGTCCAGTTTTCCCAGAACCAATTATTGAAGAGACTCTCTTTTCTCCATTGTATATCCTTGCCTCCTTTGTCATAGATTAGTTGACCATAGGTGTGTGGGTTTATCTATGGGCTTTCTAACTTGTTCCACTGATCTATATTTCTGTTTTTGTGCCAGTACCATACTGTCGTGATTACTGTAGCTTTGTAGTATAGTCTAAAGTCAGGGAGTCTGATTCCTCCAGCTCCGCTTTTTTCCCTCAAGACTGCTTTGGCTATTTGGGATCTTTTGGGTCTCCATACAAATATTAAGGTTTTTTGTTCTAGTTCTGTAAAAAAATGCCATTGGTAATTTGATAGGGATTGCATTGAATCTGTAGATTGCTTTCAGTAGTATAGTCATTTTCACAATATTGATTCTTCCAATCCAAGAACATGGCATATCTCTCCATCTGTTGGTATCATCTTTAATTTCTTTCATCAGTATCTTACAGTTTTCTGTATACAGGTCTTTTGTCTCCCTAGGTAGGTTTATTCCTAGGTATCTTATTCTTTTTGTTACAATGGTAAATGGGAGCATTTCCATAATTTCTCTTTCAGATTTTTCATCATTAGTATATAGGAATCTAAGAGATTTCTGTGCATTAATTTTGTATCCTGCAACTTTAAAAAAAATTCATTGATTAGCTCTAGTAGTTTTCTGGTGGCATCTTTAGGATTCTCCATGTATAGTATCATGTGATATGCAAACAGTGACAGTTTTACTTCTTCTTTTCCAATGCATATTCCTTTTATTTCTTTTTTTTCTCTGATTGCCTTGACTAGGACTTCCAAAACTATGTTGAATAATAGTGGTGAGAGTGGACAGCCTTGTCTTGTTCCTGATCTTAGAGGAAATACTTTCAGTTTTTCACCATTGATAATGATGTTTGTGGGTTTGTCATATATGGCCTTTATTATGTTGAGGTAGGTTCCCTCTATGCCCACTTTCTGGAGAGTTTTTATCATAAATGGGTGTTGAATTTTGTTCAAAAGCTTTTTCTGCATCTATTGAGATGATCATGTGATTTTTCTTCTTCAATTTGTTAATATGTTATATCACATTGATTGTTTTGCATATATTGAAGAATCCTTGCATCCCTGGGATAAATCCCACTTGATCATGGTGTATGATCCTTTTAATGTGTTGTTGGATTCTGTTTGCTAGTATTTTGTTGAGGATTTTTGCATCTATATTCATCAGTGATATTGGTCTGTAATTTTGTTTTTTTGTAGTATCTTTGTCTGGTTTTGGTATCAGGGTGATGTTGGCCTCATAAGATGACTTTGGGAGTGTTCCTT
The DNA here is from genome assembly GCF_026419965.1 of Kogia breviceps. NCBI lineage: Eukaryota > Metazoa > Chordata > Mammalia > Artiodactyla > Physeteridae > Kogia > Kogia breviceps. The sequence continues at coordinate 150,203,777 of NC_081310.1, read as the reverse complement.
CCTCTGCAATTTTTTCGAAGAGTTTGAGAAGGATGGGTGTTAGCTCTTCTCTAAATGTTTGATAGAATTCACCTGTGAAGCCATCTGGTCCTGGACTTTTGTTTGTTGGAAGATTTTTAATCACTGTTTCAATTTCATTACTTGTGATTGGTCTGTTCATACTTTCTATTTCTCCCTGGTTCAGTCTTGGAAGGTTATACCTTTCTGAGAATTTGTCCATTTCTTCCAGGTTGTCCATTTTATTGGCATAGAGTTGCTTGTAGTAGTCTCTTAGGATGCTTTGTATTTCTGCAGTGTCTGTTGTAATTTCTTCTTTTTCATTTCTAATTTTATTGATTGAGTCCTCTCCCTCTTTTTCTTGATGAGTCTGGCTAATGGTTTATCAATTTTGTTTATCTTCTCAAAGAACCAGCTTTTAGTTTTATTGATCTTTGCTGTTTTTTTGGTTTTGTTTCTATTTCATTTATTTCTGCTCTGGTCTTTATGATTTCTTTCATTCTACTAACTTTGGGTTTTGTTTGTTCTTCTTTCTCTAGTTCCTTTAGATGTAAGGTTAGATTGTTTATTTGAGATTTTTCTTGTTTCTTGAGGTAGGCTTGTATTTGTAAAAACTTCCCTCTTAGAGCTGCTTTTGCTGCATCCCATAGGTTTTGGTTTGTCATGTTTAATTGTCATTTGTCTCTAGGTATTGTTTGATTTCCTCTTTGATTTCTTCAATGATCTCTTGGTTATTTAGTAACATATTGTTTAGCCTCCATGTGTTTGTGTTTTTTACGTGTTTTTCCCTGTACTTCATTTCTAATCTCATAGCATTGTGTTCAGAAAAGATGCTTGATATGATTTCAAATTTCTTAAATTTACTGTGGCTTGATTTGTGACCCAAGATGTGATCAATCCTGGAGAATGTTCCATGAACACTTGAAAAGAAAGTGTAATCTGTTGTTTTGGGGTGGAATGTCCTATACATATCAATTAAATCTATTGTGTCATTTAAAGCTTGTGTTTCCTTATTAATTTTCTGCTTGGATGATCTGTCCATTGGTGTGAGGTGTTAAAGTCCCCCACTATTATTGTGTTACTGTCGATTTCCTGTTTTATAGCTGTTAGCAGTTGCCTTATGTATTGAGGTGCTCCTATGTTGGGTGCATATATATTTATAATTGTTATATCTTCTTCTTGAATTGATCATTATGTAGTCATCATTATGTAGTGTCCTTCCTTGTCTCTTGTAACATTCTTTATTTTAAAGTCTATTTTATCTGATATGAGTATTGCTACTCCAGCTTTCTTTTGATTTCCATTTGCATGGAATATCTTTTTCCATTCCCTCACTTTCAGTTTGCATGTGTCCCTAGGTTGGAAGTGGGTCTCTTGTAGACAGCATATATATGGATCTTGTTTTTGTATCCATTCAGCAAGTCTGTGTCTTTTGGTTGGAGCATTTAATCCATTTGCATCTAAGGTAATTATCGATATGTATGTTCCTGTGACCATTTTCTTAATTGTTTTGGGTTTGTTTCTGTAGGTCCTTTTCTTCTCTTGTGTTTGTCACTTAGAGAAGTTCCTTTAGCATTTGTTGTAGAGCTGGTTTGGTGGTGCTGAATTCTCTTAGCTTTCGCTTGTCTGTAAAGCTTTTGATTTCTCCATCAAATCTAAATGAGATCCTTGCCAGTTAGAGTAATCTTGGTTTAAGTTCTTCCCTTTCATCACTTTAAGTTATCATGCCACTCCCTTCTGGCATGTAGAGTTTCTGCTGAGAAATCAGCTGTTAACCTTATGGGAGTTCCCTTGTATGTTATTTGCTGTTTTTCCCTTGCTGCTTTCAATAATTTTTCTTTGTCTTTAATTTTTGCCAGTTTGATTACTATGTGTCTCTGCATGTTTCTCCTTGGGTTTATCCTGTATGGTATTCTCTGCCCTTCCTGGACTTGGGTGGCTATTCCCTTTCCCATGTTAGGGAAGTTTTCGACTATAATCTCTTCAAATATTTTCTCGGGTCCTTTCTCTCTCTCTTCTCCTTCTGGGACCCCTATTATGCAAATGTTGTTGCATTTAATCTTGTCCCAGAGGTCTCTTAGGCTGTCTTCATTTCTTTTCATTCTTTTTTCTTTAGTCTGTTCCACAGCAGTGAATTCCACCATTCTGTCTTCCAGGTCACTTATCCGTTCTTCTGCCTCCATTATTCTGCTATTGATTCCTTGTAGTGTATTCTTCATTTCAGTTATTGTATTGTTCATCTCTGTTTGTTTGTTCTTTAATTCTTCTAGGTCTTTGTTAAACATTTCTTGCATCTTCTCAATCTTTGCCTCCATTCTTTTTCCGAGGTCCTGGATCTTCTTCACTATCATTATCCTGAATTCTTTTTCTGGAAGGTTGCCTATCTCCACTTCATTTAGTTGTTTTCCTGGGGTTTTATCTTGTTCCTTCATCTGGTACATAGCCCTCTGCCTTTTCAACTTGTCTATCTTTCTGTGAATGTGGCTTTTGTCCCACAGGCTGCAGGATTGTAGTTCTTCTTGAGACAAGGGTTCTTTAACTTTCTTTGAAGTTATAAGATCCTTTGTTAACCTGCTGAGGTAAACACTTTGGGATCTCTCTGTAGAGAAAGCAAGATGTCACTCAAATAGACTCCAGGGCCTGGGCTCTTATTACAGAGCTGCCTCAGAAGCCATCTGTCAGCACAAGGGGGAGGGTACTGAACTCAGATACCCAGACCTTTTTACAGGGGTCGAGGGATCCCTTCCATCTGTCCTTGGATGCAGGTGGTGGGGCTGAGGGAGAGGACCAGCAGTGACTTACAAGTCCTCTGCAAAGTAGGTGACAGTCTCCCCTGGGACCCTCTGAGAAAAGTGACAGTTTTCTCTGCAACAGATGGGCTGATTCCCTGTCACCTTTCAGGGTGCCCATGTGGGTGGGAAATCTCTAGATATTGCACCCAATTTTAGGGAGTCACAGCCTTATAAAGCTCAGGGATCACCCCTACCCCACTCCACCTTGTGACTAGTGGCAATGAATTGCAAGAACTGTGTGTTGGTTGAACTTAAAAGTCCCAAGGGCCAGGGCATGCTTTGGTCTGGGAAAAAGGCTGTTTATCAGCTCTCCTCCCAGAAACATATTCTCCCTCAACTGGTAGGCCTAGCTTGCTTGAATAGTGAGGGCCATTCAGTTATCCCATATTTTTGTAAGTTTGTTTCTGGGTATGTGGATTTGATTTCTTTTTCATATCTGTGTTCTGATCGAAACCAGCCGCCTACCCCACCCCACCTCTCCCTCCACAGGCTTGCTCCTTGCGAGCAAGCAGTGAAGATGAGCACATGCAGATCTAACCTGCCAAGCGAATAGGTCAGCCCCTTTGCCAGCCTCTGCCACAAAGCCCAGGGATAAGAGAAACCCAGCTGAGAGGGAGAGATAAGCCCTGATGCATAATCTTCCCCACCTATCCACATCTGAGTTTGCAAGTAAACATTCAAAAGTGACCCTGGCTCTGAGGGGTTTCACCACACTGTGTTCTCCCCAGCCAAAGCCTGCCCTGCGTTCCATTCCACATACACCCATCTCTCACCTGCAGGGGTACCCTAAAGGGAGACACGTTATGTACCCATCTCAGGGGAGTAGCCTGTCACTTATCTCAGGGTACAAGACCAAACTGTTGCATAGATTGCAGCAACCTTCCCTCTGAACCCCACTGCCTGCACTTATTGCTACTAAAGGGGATTCTTCCCCTTACAGAGGGCAGCTGGGGATGGCTGTTTCGTGCAACCCAGGCACACTATATTCACAAAGTGCTTCTCTGAGAGGGCAGCCCCTGTCGTAGGAAGAGCCTGGTGAGGTAGGGACCCCAAGATTCTTGTCCTAGCTCTGCTGTATTATAGTCACTTTTCCCTCCAAGTCTTAGCTTCACCCGTCAGCAAAAGGAAAGTGTCAGCCTAAATGAGAGGTTGGAAACTCAGCCGCCCTCTGGGACCAGGCAGGTCACAGAGCTGACAGTAGCAGCCAACAGGGAGTGTTCAGAGCCCTGGTGAACAGAGAAAGCCTGCACCACCTATAAAGGCATTTTTTTTTTTTTTTTTTTTTTTTTTGCGGTATGCGGGCCTCTCACTGTTGTGGCCTCTCCCGTTGCGGAGCACAGGCTCCAGACACGCAGGCTCAGCGGCCATGGCTCACGGGCTTAGTTGCTCCGCGGCATGTGGGATCTTCCCGGACCAGGGCACGAACCCGTGTCTCCTGCATCAGCAGGCGGACTCTCAACCACTGCGCCACCAGGGAAGCCCTATAAAGGCATTTTTATTCCAAAATTTTTAAATGTGCTTGAACAGCAAGATATGTCTGCAATCGAAATTCGTCCTGTGACTGCAAGTTGTGAGCTCTGGCTATTGATTACAGCCAAAGCAAAATTATGCTACCAGTATTTCAGTACTTATTTTATTTAGTGGCCCTTTATCTCAGGAGTATTTAGGATGTTTTAAATTGAATTGGTGAAATTAAATAGATTTCAAATATGAAATTTTAGCTGAGCCTTCCTTGGCCATTACTGGTTCTGCTGCTGCCTCTGACATCAGGCCCTTCTGCCTGGGGCACCTTGGAGCGACTCTGGGTGATGGAGTAGGTCCAGGTGGGTTCTGAACTCTCCTTCAGGGTTTAGCGCCTGATTGCAGCTTTCAGGACCACTGCCTCTGGGCAGCTCCTCTGCTCTGTCCAGGAGCTCCTAACTCTAGCAGTTTTTATTTCTCTCCCATCTGCACAGGAGAAATGACCCTGCCTGCAGCCCACCCTTCCTCTGCTTGTGTAAGACACAAGGTAGGCAGAGGTGCAGAGTTCCATTCAAAGCTCACTCGCCTTAGGAAAAATTGTTGGTGATATTCTTCAGTTTCTTCCAGTCCCATGTCGAGCCTTTGTGCCTGTGTGGAGGGGAGGAAGGAAGCTCCCCTGCTCCATGCTCCTCTGGCTGTCCCTATGCTTACCTCTATCACTACACTTTTCATATTACATTATTATTTTTTTATTGTTCACATGTCTGTTTCTCCCACTAAAGCTATAAGCTCCTTGAAGGTATTTTTGTGTCCCCAGTACCTAGCACAATGTCTGACATATGGTAGACTCCACACATTTTTATATTATTCCTTACTTCTTGTTTATTGCAAGGATGTAAGATTTAATAAACAAAATAAAGAAGATAGGGCATTCTGGGTTTAGGGGAGCATAAACATAATAAACATAATCTATAATTATTTATATTCGTGATGGATATCTGCCTTTTCTACTCCACTGCATTGCCAGCACCTAGCACAAACACTAACATATAGTGTGTGCTGAATTAGTATTTTCTAAATGAATGAATGAGGGGAGAAAAAGCATATTTCTGTCAGCCTTCCTGGAAAAATTGCTTTGGTTTCCTTGCTTTCTTGAGCTCACCTACTAGACTCTCCCCTCTTAGGTATTGTGTTGATAACTTCTGTATGCCTTTGTGTTGGTTGAGGGTCTAGAAATCTTGAAAGAAAACCCTATGCAGGGCTCATATACATACATGATAAACCAGACTGCCAGTTAAATCAGAAAGGCTTTTTCATAATTTAGTTAAACTCCCTTAAATGTAGACATTAGTCAAGGACAACTTTATTGAGCCTAATTGCATATATTTTCTTACAATTTACTGAAGCGTATTTTTCAAGTCACTTGAAAGACTGCTCCCATTTCTGAAAAGGCATATGCCAAAGCGAGGTTTTAATTCATTACCTTTTGGACATACTGTCATTCCCTGACTAGCACCAATCCGTTACAGAGTGTGATAGAGTAATTACTTATAGGACTCCCAATCCACCTTTTCACAAGAGTTAGCTACTAGAAAATTCTGAAGATCTGTCTGCCTTTCATTCATTGATTCAATCAGTCATTCAATAAACATTTACCAAGTCTCAATTATGTGCTAGAAATACAGAGATGAATGATGCAGAAAACTGCTCTCCAGGAACACCCAGTCTGATGGAGGAGGTTGATGAATAAATAGTTAATTTAGCATAATGTACACAATGAACTAAGAGATCTGTATAAGACACCAGGTAGCCCAGAGGAGGATGGGGTGATTCATGAGGGAGAAGTCAGGGAAAGCTTCACAGAGTCATGTGTGAGCTGGGTTTTACAGGGGTAGGAGTGCTTTGGACAAATAAAGTGGGGTAAGGGTGTTCCAGGCAATGTCACACCATGGCAGATATATACACAAGAGGAAGTAAGGAGTAGCTAAGGCACTGAATGCCTGAGGTGGAGGAGTAGCCAGTCACCCCAGAGAAGGAGCTGGGGACCATGAAGAAAAGGCCTTCTGAGGATTTGGATTATAGTCAACTTGACACTTCAGAAAGATGACCCTAGCAGCTGCATAGAAAATGGATCACAGGGACTTCCCTGGTGGCGCAGTGGATAAGACTTAACGCTCCCAATGCAGGGGGCCTGGGTTTGATCCCTGCTCAGGGAACTAGATCCCAAACGCATGCCGCAACTAAGGAGCCCACCTGCCACAACTAAGGAGCTGGCGAGCCACAACTAAGTAGCCTGGCTGCAGCGACTAAGACCCAGTGCAACCAAATAAATAAAAAATAAATAAATACAAATACAAATAACCATGTTCTAGTAGAGCAAACTTTAGAAAAAAGAAAAGTAAATGGACCACAGGACAGTAGACTTCATGCTTCTAGATGAAGCCAAACCTCTCCAGCAGCTCATCCCCCAGCTTTCTATGGACCAGCAGTGAGAATCCATTCCTTTCCTATTCTGGTGACTAGAGGCTACCTATAGCTTTTGGTTCCTGGTCCCTTTCTCCATCTTCAAGGTCAGCAGCATTGCTTGTCTCTGATCGTACTTCCATCCTCACATCTTCTCTGACTCTCCTTTTCAGCCTCCCTCTTCCACCTTTAAGGGCTTTCATTATCACACTGGGTCTACCTGGATAATCCAGGATCATCTCCCCATCTTAGAGTTAGCTGCTTAGCAACCTTAATTCCATCTGCAACCTTAATTCCCCTTTGCCATGTCAGGTGATGTATTCACAGGTTCCAGAGACTGCAACATCTGAGGGGCCATTATTCTGCCATTACACGGAAGAAGCAGACAGAATGAGCCAGTGTTGAGGCGTTTCTGAGGAGGAAAGCATCTAGTGTGATGGAAAGAGCCCTTTCCACTGTGGCTTTGAAGTTAAAGACCTGGGTTACATTAATAACTGGTCCACATGCTCACCCATGAATTTGAACAAGTCAGTTGATACCTCTGAGCCTCAGTATCTTCATCTATCAAGTAGGGATAACAATAATTACCTCCCAGAAAAACTGAGGGAATAAAATATTCTTTAAAATTAAGGAAGCAGGGACTTCCCTGGTGGCGCAGTGGTTAAAAATCCGCCTGCCAATGCAGGGGACACGGGTTCCAGCCCTGGTCCAGGAAGATCCCACATGCCACAGAGCAACTAAGCCCATATGCTACAACTACCGAGCCTGTGCTCTAGAGCCCATAAGCCACAACTACTGAGCCCACGTGCCACAACTACTGAAGCCCACGCACCTAGAGCCCGTGCTCCACAACAGAAGCCACCTCAATGAGAAGCCCACGCACCACAGCAAAGAGTAGGCCCCCCTCGCCACAACTAGAGAAAGCCTGCGCACAGCAACAAAGACCCAACACAGGCCAAAATAAATAAATTTCTAAAAATAAGTAAATTTTTAAAAATAAAGTAAAATTAAGGAAGCAGTGCTTGGCCAAGAATAAGTACTCAGCAAATGAAGAGGAAGGGGTAAAAAGCTGGTTTCAGCTAAACCATTGGGAGCTAGCAGAGGAGCAAAAGAAAACGGAGCTGGAAAAGTAAGCAGGATTCACATAATGAAGAGTCTAGAATGCCACATTTTGACCATGAAATGCTATCAAAGATGCTCTCTGGAACAACAGTGAAAGGCTAGAATATTCACCAAGCAACCAATACTGTCAGATGAATTAGAATAAGTAGTTTTGGTATGAAGAGTCCCTCAGGACAGGTAGGCTAGGCTCCCTCGCAGATGGATTTCACATCTTAAGCCAATAAGCCGAAAATAAATCCCCCAATTCCGCTGCTGCCCCTGGTGAGCAGCATGTTGCCCTCTAAGCACTCGGTTCATGTTCACACATAATTTTAATTCTGCTTTAACTTCAGATTCACAGATTTCCAATTTATCCAACCTCTGGAACACCAAGGGCCCTGGAAAAGCCTTTCTGGGAGCCTGCCACTTAGACAGTGGTGCCTCAATAAACATTTGTTGATCAAAAACCGCAAACATGGGAAAAAGATTTGGAAACTAAAACTAGGTCTTTTGAAGTGGAACAGAATTTGAAGAGTTTAACTGTGACACATTGAAAAGCATATTTTGCAAGTAAGCAAGTGGAGAAAATCATCAAAGTCAGCAAAAACATTCAGAAGAGAAAAAAGAAAATCTAGAATCTTTATGCATGTGAAGGGAACGTTTTGGACTTATTTCCTTTTTGTCACGATCATATGTGTACACACACATGACCTGGGACAATGCCTAATTACAAACATCAAGCAATAGCTCTGAACATTCAGAAAGATTCTTCTAAGCGTCTATGACTATTATACCATCAAATATCCCTAACTAATGTTTGTTAATCAACAATAATAATTTGTTTTGTAAAATTTTTCTGCAATCCACAATATACTTGTATGGCATTTCTAGTTATTTGGTTAGTTAGCTAGCTAGTTCTCTATCAACTGATACATTTCTGACATTGAAAATAATATTTTTGAATGAGTGTTTTCCTCCTGATTGTAGGATAACAAATGAACACTGTGCTTATTGCACTAATCTCTGCCGGTAATATAAATCATTTTAGGGTATGTGTAGTGAGCTCTAAATGTGTCGAATTGGCTTCCTGATTTAGAATGTTTGTCAGAGCCTTCATCATAGACCAATGTCACCACGTCTCCAGAACGTTCCTTTCAAAATGTAGATTTCCTCAGCTTCCCTGGAGGCGCAGTGGTTGAGAGTCCGCCTGCCGATGCAGGGGACACGGGTTCGTGCCCCGGTCCGGGAAGATCCCACATGCCGCGGAGCGGCTGGGCCCGTGAGCCATGGCTGCTGAGCCTGCGCGTCGAGAGCCTGTGCTCCCCCGCAACGGGAGAGGCCACAACAGTGAGAGGCCCATGTACTGCAAAAAAAAAAAAAAAAAATGTAGATTTCCTCCTGAGCAAAGGGCAAGGGAGGCAAAACTAATGTTTGCAGAACTCCTCTCTGAGCTGGTCCTTCAAGGACATTATCTCACTCAGTCCCCACTGTAACCCCGTGGGCGAGTAATTATGAGTCCCATTTTATAGATGAGAGTGTGAACCTCAGAGAGCTTAATATCTTGCCAAAGTTCTTTCCACCAGTAAGTGGCATAACTAGGATTTAGACCCAGTTTTCTCAACCATCAGTGGTGCTAGCTTAACTTCCAGCTGCTAAGACAATTGGAAAGATAAAACATAAGTCACCGATGAACTACAACAGATGCTAAAACTTACAGGATGGGGCCTGAAAGAGAATCATCCTCACTCTTTGACTTATGTTAAAGAAAACCTCACTTGTGCTTCCCTGGTGGCGCAGTGGTTGAGAATCCACCTGCCGATGCAGGGGACACGGGTTCGTGCCCCGATCCGGGAAGATCCCACATGCCGCAGAGCGGCTGGGCCCGTGAGCCATGGCCGCTGAGCCTGCGCGTCCGGAGCCTGTGCTCTGCAACGGGAGAGGCCACAACAGTGAGAAACAGTGAGAGGCCCGCGTACCACAAAAAAAAAAAAAAAAGAAAAAGAAAACCTCACTGAACTACGAATTACTAGTTTGTGTGTCTCTAAGAAGAAATCAAGGAAGATTTCAGTCAATAGATCAGCCCCAGGGTGGCAGTTGAAAGCATGGCAGATAATAACAGCCATAGTCATGATAATATTTATTCAGTGCTTACTATATGCCAGGCCTTCTTCTAAGCACCTTAGAGGTATAAACTCTTTTAATCCTACAGCATCTCTGTGAGGGTGGTACCATTGTTATCCCATTTTATTGATGAGGAAGTAGAGGCACAACAAAACCACAAGGTAAGTGACAGAGTTAAGAATCAGCCCAGGAAGTCTGGTTTCAGCACCCATGGTCTTATCCACTAAACCTCACTGCCTCTGTAAAGGGGATTCTGGATCATATAATATCAATGAACACAGAATCACACTGATACAAGAGGGTCTTTCAGCTACAGAAATAATGATGCCTGTGATTTATAAAAATAACTGATTCATTATCATTTGTATCATTCATTCACTATTCATTATCTCAATTGATTCTCTTAAAGGAGCCTGAATGTACATTTTTTATCCACACTATATGGTCCTTTCATTCATTCAGCAAATTTGTATGGGGTGAGCACTTGTCTTTAGCAAGCTTTGGAGATAAAGAAGTAATCAAAAAGGATCTCATCCTTGCCTTTATGGAGTTTACAATATAGTGAACAGGACATTCTTTAATAAATAATTGCATGAGTATGTAATTACAAATGGTGCTAAGAGCTTTGAATGAAAAGTATTGGGGATTATAAGAGCATATAATAGAAGATGACCTAGTCAGGGATTCAAAGACTTGTTGATGTCTGGAAGACATCCCTGAGGAAGTTAATTTGCACTAAATTCTAAGAACAATAGAGAATTAATTTAAATTTTACCATGTTGGTAAAGACTTCTACCCTATTCATAATTACAAGCATTTTTCATAAACCTTACTCCTTTCTGTTCTTCCCTATCAATTATCATCTTCTAACATACAAGTTACTTATTTATTATGTTTCTTTTTGGTCTGAGTACCACCCTCTCCCCCAACTAGAATGTAAGTTCTATGAGGGTGGCAAATCAGTTTCATTCACTCAAGTCTTTGGCACATGTAGACCCTCAATAAATACAACAAAGGAACTAGTGAAGTGGGCTTGGGGATGTAGGAACCAGCAATAAGGCAGGGGGTGGGGATTTCTTAGTAGAGAGATCCCTCTCTCGAAGGTCCTGGAGCAGGAGGGCGTATCGATTTTGAGGGAACTCAAGAACGCCATTGGGCATGTAGAGCAAGGGAGAAAATGGCAGAAAATGAGGTGGAAAGGGAAGATTAGACCATGTTATGAGGAAATGGAAATTCAGAGTGAACGATCCCCAAAAAGAGAGCCATATGTGTATCTCAAGTTAGATCTAGCCTACCTTGTCATCTCAGAATTCTTTAAGAGGAGTAGAGAGCTACTCGCTCTTCATACAAAAATAGCCAAGCTTGGGCTTCCCTGGTAGCGAAGCGGTTGAGAGTCTGCCTGCTGATGCAGGGGACACGGGTTCGTGCCCCGGTCCGGGAAGATCCCACATGCCGCGGAGCGGCTGGGCCCGTGAGCCATGGCCACTGAGCCTGCGCGTCCAGGGCCTGTGCTCCGCAATGGGAGAGGCCACTACAGTGAGAGGCCTGTGTACCGCAAAAAAAAAAAAAAAAAAAAAAAAAAAATAGCCAAGCTTAAGCAGATGACAGGGAGCTGCAGAATACTCGGATTGGGTGAATATTTAATAGATGGTTAAAATACGGTCATTTAACATGCTTGAGGCAGAAAAGCTTGATGGATATGGTTGATTTATGAGCAGCTGGATATTAATGCACGGGGTATCAAAGTGTGTGGATTTTGTAGAGTTTCCTACTTCTGTTTTGTTAAAATATAATATTTTTAAAGTGGTATCCTAGATCATTACTGTCTCTGCTAGAGATAACTGATATTGTGGCAGATAACCAGCATTGTTGGAGGAAAGAGAATGTTTCAGGAGGCCAGCAACATGAGACATCCTAGGACCCACTGATAGATTCCTACCTGCCTGTCCCATCTTTGACCTCTTATAGGAAAGAGCAAAGTCTTCCCTAGGACAAGATGGTGGATGGTGGAATCCTTTATGTCCCTCCACCTGGCTCAGAAGAGAGAGGTTTGTGTCTTTTAATTAAAGCAGATCTTTGTCAAACTAGTGTTCTTATTGGAAGCTTATTTCATACAGACTGCCAGATTATGCCTAATGTGTGGTTAAGCCTTGTGAACCCCTGTGGCACAGTATTACAGGAGGAGCTTGGGGCTTGCTTCTGTCAAACAACTTAAATGCCTTCACTTTATACACTAACAAGGCCAAAGTAAACACCCATCAAAGGGGAGATGCCTTTCAGTGTGCAGTGCCTGTTGCCTCCTTGACACCAGCTAGCTTCTCCACAAATCCTGGACTGTCTTCACTGGATACATGAGGATGGCATTTTATCTCCTAGGTAGTCGTTTCTAAGATTTAAGTCTTCCCTCAAAGGACGCTTCTTGTTCCGGCTACTCTGAAATTCTAGTTAGTACATAAAAGATCTTAGCCACCATAGACAGTTCATTCTTACAAATAAACATTGCCATAAGTGTCAGTGATCTATCTTGCCCAGAAGGTAATTTATAGTAAATTAGATGGGACCACCATTCCAGAGACCCTTCCCAGAATGTGTGGCTGAAAGTCTTTGAGAATGATTGCTTGCAAATCGAGTTATGGTAACTTACTCTGTGATTCCATTTTCTGACATGGTCACTGCCAATTCTTTGGTTGCTGTAAACTAGAGACATCCAGCAGCCCATTTAGATGAAAATCTAGATAAAACCTAACATAAGTGTGTCTGGCTGTGGTTTTGCCAGTCAGCTATTGACCTGGGAATTGCTTTAAGGAAGTAGAACCTTGCTCTAAGTAATTTCCTGACCTTCCCCTGTCTTTATATTAATTCTGGAGTCTTACATGTCAAAAGCTAAAAGAGACCTTGAAAGAATATTTGGCCAAGTAATTCTCAAAAACAAGTCAAGCAGCTGCATCAGAATTACCTGAGGTGCTTATTAAAAATACAGTTTTCCAGGTCCCACCCCAGACCTATTGAAACAGAAGCTGTGGTTGTGGAATCTAGAGATCCAGGTTAATAATAAGTTCCTCAAGAGATTGTGATCTTTAACCACTACATTTAGAAACCAAAGTTCTATTCCTCCCCTCATCCCATAATCAGAATGATACATAAGCTCTCTTAGCAGAGAGATGATAAATAGTTCCCCCCCTTTTTATTGTTATTTAGGAACAGAGAAAGGCCTCAAGTTATCAACATTAATTTCACATCTTCATCCTATTTTCTGGGTTGGGTAGGGCACTGCATTATAAGGAAGAGTAATTCAACACTGGTGTCAGTACACAAACGGCTCAGATCTAGTGAGTGCATTATGGTGGCCAGAGGTTCCAGGCAAAGTTATAGTCAACATCATGCACCTGCTACATCTAGTTGGAGTAGGATTCCTGCCAAGTAGCTGCTCTCATAGGAAACAAGTCCAAGACCATCAGGGGAGCGGGCAACCAAAGTTGGGTGAGGACCTAAATCAAACACTTCCCATGTATTAAATAATTTAATCCTGATTGTGGCCCTTTTACACAGGCAGTATTATTAACACCATTTTAACAAGTGAGGAAACTAAAGCACAGAGGAGTTAAGTAACTTGCCCAAAGTCACACAGATTGTGAGTGGCTGAACTGGGCTTCAGAACTGGGCAGGGTGGTTCTAGAATCTGCATCTTTAATCATTAAACCACACTGCTTCCTCAGAAGGTTGATGATAATTATGCTCTAGTCAACAGGGAAGTGGAGCACTCAGTAGGAAAGACAGTCAGAAGCTTGGGTGTAGCACAGGTCAGCCTACCAGTTATTAAAAAAAAAAAAAAAAAAGCTGCATCTTGGTGACCACCGGGACACTTCAGGCACAATGAGTCCTAGACCATACAGCAGCCAGACTAATTCCAACCAACCTCACCCCCAGGGATGGTGTAGGGGCTCCTTCTGTTGTCCCTGCTGTAGAAGGAACTGGCTCAAGAAAGAAGGGTATTAGGCATTGCCTTACCTTGGGGGCCGCCGTAACACTATGCCTTAGATGGCCTGAACAGCCGAAATATCTCTTCTTGCAGTTATGGAGGTGGGAAGTCTGAGATAAAGTGGCAGCGTAGGTGGGTTCTGGTAAGAGCTCTCTTTCTGGCTTGCAGGCGGCCCCTTTCTCTCTGTGTGCTCGCATGGCCTTTCCTTGGTGCCTGTGCATGAAGAGCGAGATGGCTCTCTTTTCCTCTTTTTAAAAGATCACCATGGGACAAAGTGAGAGAGTGGCATGGACATATATACACTACCAAATGTAAAATCGATAGCTAGTGGGAAGCAGCCGCATAGCCCAGGGAGATCAGCTCAGTGCTTTGTGACCACCTAGACGAATGGGATAGGGAGGGTAGGAGGGAGATGCAAGAGGGAGGGGATATGGGGATATATGTATATGTATAGCTGATTCACTTTGTTCTACAGCAGAAACTAGCACACCATTGTAAAGCAATTATACTCCAATAAAGATGTTAAGGGCTTCCCTGGTGGCGCAGTGGTTGAGAATCCGCCTGCCGATGCAGGGGACACGGGTTCGTGCCCCGGTCCGGGAGGATCCCACATGCCGCGGAGCAACTAAGCCCGTGAGCCATGGCCGCTGAGCCTGTGCGTCCGGAGCCTGTGCTCCGCAACGGGAGAGGCCACAACAGTGAGAGGCCCGCATACCGCAAAAAAAAAAAAAAAAAAAAAAGATGTTAAATATATATATATATGATATAGCTCTGAAGCCTACCCAAACAAACAAAAAATAAAATAAAATAAAATACCTAAGTGTCCATCAACAGATGAATGGATAAAGAAGATGTGGCACATATATACAATGGAATATTTCTCAGCCATAAAAAGAAACAAAATTGAGTTATTTGTAGTGAGGTGGATGGACCTGGAGTCTGTCATACAGAGTGAAGTAAGTCAGAAGGAGAAAAACAAATACCGTATGCTAACACATGTATATGGAATCTAAGAAAAAAATAATGTCATGAAGAGCCTAGGGGTAGGACAGGGATAAAACACAGACCTACTAGAGCATGGACTTGAGGATATGGGGAGGGGGAAGGGTAAGCTGTGCCGAAGTGAGAGAGTGGCATGGACATGTACACACTACCAAACATAGGGTGGATAGCTAGTGGGAAACAGCCACATGGCACAGGAAGATCAGCTAGGTGCTTTGTGACCACCTAGAGGGGTGGGACAGGGAGGGTGGGATGGAGGGAGATGCAAGAGGGAAGAGATATGGGAACATATGCATATGTATAACTGATTCACTTTGTTGTAAAGCAGAAACTGACACACCATTGTAAAGCAATTATACTCCAATAAAGATGTTAAAAAAAAGATTCAAGAAAGAGCAGTAAAAAAAAATTAAATAAAAATAAAATAAAATAATAAAAATAAAAGGTCACCAGTCCTATCAGATAGGAGCCCATTCTTATGATCTCATATAACCTTAACTACCTCCTAAAAGCCCTATTTCCAAGTTCAGTCACATTGAGGGGAAGAGGGGCTAGGGCTTCAACATATGAATCTGGCAGTAGTGTGAGGGTGACACAAAATTCAGTCCACAGCAATTATTTAGATATTATGGGAGAAGGCCCATCCAACACAAGGAATGACAATACTGATTCCTGCCATTGAGGGTCTCCTATGTGCCGGACACTGAATTAAGCACTTCCTGTGTATTATCTCATTTGATCAATGCTCCACAAGCCCAGGATTAATGAATCCATTTTTTAGATGAAGAAACCTAGGGTCAGAGATTTGGGGAACTTCAGAGTTAATTAGAGGCAGAGCCAGGCTCTGACTGTGCTCAGTCTGACTCTTAATTCCTATGCCAGAAATGACACTCTGGATCATGGATCCTTTTGAAAGTCTGAGTCAAGTTATGAACACTCTCCTTAGGAAAAAACACACAAACACAAATTTTTGCATATAATTTTAGGGGGCATCCCAGCCATCCAGAGGTTAAAGTAAGTGGAAACATAGGATAAACATGGATTTTTATTTTCCTAGAGAATCAGAATCTCAAGAAACCATATTATAGAGCGAAGACAACTTTAACATAATCTTCTAAGCTAAAGCACATACATCAAAGAAACCTGTTTGTTACACAGGCTGTACTGCGGTAAGCCCCAGGGCAACAAGCCCACAGTCCCCTGCCTACAGATAACAAGGCTGCACCAGGTTGTTGCTCTCTCTTTTTCTGGTAACAGGCTTGATGGGGGAAGAGGAAAATGGCTGTTGACGAGGTACCAGAGGAGTGGAGCGGGCTGAGGTCACCCGAGAGCAAGAGTCTAGAATTCAGATACAGCCAGGGGTCAGGAGATAACAGAGACTGAAGCTGATGTGGTATAATAGGACAGGAGCGGGCAGCTCTCATCCTAAGGGACCTCCCCACAGCAGCTCCTGTCTACTTTCTCCATGAGAAATGTGGTTTTGGTGGGGACACATCTTCATTTTTTTTTAAGCAAAATATCCAGATTTTTATGTAAAATCTCCCCATTTTCAAACATCTACCCATAGAAGACGTGCAGTCTTAGAAGAAGTTCATCTTTTATGACCCTTACTCTCTCCATGGGTAACATGAGGATTATAGTAAAATGAGTCTCATAGGATTTTTTCAGAAGATCAAATGAAATAAGGTATATAAAAATGCTTTATAAACTATAAAGTGCTATATAGGAGTTAACAGAGAAACCCATAAAAAGCAAATTCTCGCCAGAGGTAGTGATGGTATATTTAATAGCTGGGCGTCACACACCTATAGAATCTGAGCAACGGCAAAAGGGACCTTTTAAAAATGTAAATCGGATTATATCCTTCCTCACGTAAACTCTCTAATGGTTTCTCATCCCACTTAAAGTAAAATAGAAGCTATGCATGACCTGGGTACTGTCAACCTGTCTTCCTGATCCCTGACCTTTCCCTCACTTCGGATGCTCCAGCCACGGCTTGTTTCTATTCCTCAACCACAACAAGAGGATTCTCCTCTTAGGGCCTTGGCGCTAGACAGCTCCTTGGCTGGAACTCTCTAACCCTGACCTTCTGCATGGTGGTCTCATCATTTAGCGCCTCAGATCAATTTCCCCTTCTGAGAGAGGCACCCCAGTCCAGAAAGGTCACATGATCACTCTCAGCAATGACACTTGAGTGTATGCTCGGCATAGCCCTTCTCACTGTCTGATATGGTTCTTAATCATTATTGGTTTGCTTATTTAACAAATGTGTCCTCCCACTAGATACAAGCTCCAATTAGAAGGATCCTATATAGTCTTATTCACCACCATATCCAATAGCCTCTGAGGCAGGTCTGGTACATGTTTGGAAGTACAAATATCCATTGAAAGAGTCTTAAAATGGGTATTATAGTAGTAATGTTAGTAGAAGAGCAAGAAGCACTTTGAACTGAACCAATGCCATTTCCTGGGTCCCAATCAGATTTACTGAACCAGAATCTCTAAGAATGTGGTTCAAGTATCTGGATTTTGAGTAAGCACCTAAGATGGGTGATTCTGGTACAGGTGACCGCAGAACACATTTTTTTAAAACACTGAATTTAGAGGCCAAAGACTGAGTTCTAGATCCTGTTTATTTTGCAGGGTGTTCATGAGGCCTCAAAAGACAAAATGGGAGGTAAAGTTCGTTGCCTACACCCAGACTTACAAAAATACAGGCCCAAAGAGCCATTCTTCCCTGGCTTTCCTGTCAGGGGCTGCAATGTCCACATTCAGGGACAGAAGCTTGCTGTGCCCTTAGGCAGCTCCTTCCTTTCATGGACCTGAGCACGTTCTGTGCCTTCTCCTTCTTGGTATGTATTCAAGGATTTAAGACAACTATACTAGCTCCTTTTAGCATTTCTAGCTGGTTAGCCATTCTTAGGCCATGGCAACCCAGATATATTTCAGTTTGTCCATGCCATTTTTAGAGTATAGATTTTTATAAATTAATGAAATAGTCCACTCTAGTCTGTTCAGTGTAGTTACATGATACGAATATTATTTTAAAAACAAACAAACAATGACTGGAGTTCCAGGGTCAAACATTCAGGAATTTGATTTTTTTTTTCCTCAGCTCATCAAAAATAAAACAGAGTTTTGCAGAAAGAATCATCTGCAGAATCTCACAAAAGACTGATGAAAAAGCTAAAAAAGTCAGGGTAACAACCTACAGTGAAGAGAAAAATAGTAATAACTAACACGTATGAACCCCAACTCAGGGCCAAGCACCATCACACACTATCTCATTTCATACATAAAACCCTATAAGGAAGCATCACGATTTTCCCCATTTTAGAGATGAGAATTGCCCAGCATTAGTAACTTGCCCAAAATGGCATAATTAGAACTTTTCACACTTGGTTTAAGAGCCCAGGTTCCTGGCTGACCCAAGGGCCATGTACTTATCTACTGACTACACTGTGTGAAAAGTTCTTCTCTTCTGAAACCAGACCAATCTGTCTGCACAGGCTCTTTATTTTCTGTGTTTCCCTCTGACCAGCCAATTCTTCTCACTGACATCTTCTCTTTTTAGATACAATACCATCGATTATGCCACAGTCAAACTCCATTTGCTTTTCCAGTTTCTCCTCTTGAAGGTGCTTCTGTTCACACCCATTATATGTTGATTTTGTAATTTAAGTCTTTGGATTTTGTTGGAGGCAGGGTTCCTTGCTGATTGCCTGTAACTTCCTTCAATAACCAACTAAAACTCCTAAATACTGGTCTAAAGCTAGGCTTGTATACTTGTGCCATTGATTTTTTTTTCAGTCTAAATACAGAACTTTGCATATATCCCTATGGGATTTCATCTTGTGGTTTTGGACCAGTGTTGTAGCTTGTCAAGATTATTTTAAATCTTGATTCTATCATTTGTGGTATTAGCTACTCCTCCCAGCTTTCTGTCATCTGTAGATTTTATTAAATGAACCATCTATTCCTCAGGCAAATAAGTGACAGAAATGTTGAACTGCACAAAGCCAGGCACAGATAGTATGACAGGAGGGATTAAAAAAATATGAGTATAATACTGGACTGAGCGTGAGGAAGAAAATTTGGTCACTACAATTGATCCCAGATGCACTATTGAAAAGAGTGTTGTTCCATCTTTCTCCTGATTTTCTCCATAATGCCACATTCTGGCAGGCGTGCTAGTATCATGATCACCACCTTTGATGTACATTTACATATACTTCCTTGCCCTTTATAATTTATTGCCTTGATGAAGTAAAAATCTCTGTGTATATGTGCTGAGGTTACAGAAACGAAGAAAATAAACAATTAAGTTTATCACCTGGGCTCTTAAACCAAGTGTGCAAAGTTCTAATTATGCCATTTTGGGCAAGCTACTAATGCTTTGGCAATTTTCATCTCTAAAATGGGGAGAATTGTGATCCTTTCTTACAAAGTCGTGCGTATGAAATGAGATAGTGTGTGATGGTGCTTGGCCCTGAGTCGTGGGGGGTTCATACGTGTTAGTTATCAATATTACTATTTTTCTCTTCACTGTAGGTTGATACCCTGGTGTTTTTTTAGTTTCTTCATCAGTCTTTTGTGAGATTCTGTAGATGATTCTTTGTGCAAAAGTCTGCTTCATTTTTGACGAGTTGAGGGGAAAAAAAAATCAAATTCCTTAATGTTTGACCCTGGAACTTCAGTCACTGTTTCGGATTTTTTTAAATAATATTCATATCATGTAACTACACTGAACAGACCATAATGGACTATTTTATTGGAGAGATGATACGGGAGAAAAAGAGGGAGACACATTACTATGATGAGAGATCAAGAAAGGCTCCCTAGGGCTTCCCTGGTGGCACAGTGGTTGAGAATCTGCCTGCTAATTCAGGGGACACGGGTTCGAGCCCTGGTCTGGGAAGATCCCACATGCCGTGGAGCAACTAGGCCCGTGAGCCACAACTACTGAGCCTGCACGTCTGGAGCTTGTGCTCCGCAACAAGAGAGGCCGCGATAGTGAGAGGTCCGCGCACTGCCATGAAGAGTGGCCCCCGCTTGCCCCAACTAGAGAAAGCCCTCGCACAGAAACGAAGACCCAACACAACGAAAAGTAAAGTTAAATAAATAAAAGAAATGCATTTCCATTAAAAAGAAAAAGAAAGAAAGGCTCCCTAAAGGAAGGGGTACCTGGGTTAAATCTGAAGGTCAAGTGCAAATTGGCCAAACAAGGAGTTGGGGGTGGAGAGGTTGTCATGAGCTAAGGTCACAAAGCCCCTACACCATTTTAGAAGACTGGATTTTATATTAATAGCGTTAGAGATTTTCATTAAAGTCTAGGTCCATGAAGTCTTCCCCATACACTTCAACTTTCTCCAATCTCTCCTGCCTTGAAAATGCTATCAGCAGTTTTTCTCCATCCCAGGGGCAGGTTGCCCCTTTACCATATACTCATATTTTTACCTCATTAACATGTACATGTATCTTTCATCCCTCAATTCATGGAAGGGC
This sequence comes from Kogia breviceps, assembly GCF_026419965.1. Lineage (NCBI taxonomy): Eukaryota > Metazoa > Chordata > Mammalia > Artiodactyla > Physeteridae > Kogia > Kogia breviceps. The sequence continues at coordinate 150,183,356 of NC_081310.1, read as the reverse complement.
ATTGAAGATTGAAACTATGGCTCACATTTCCATTCTGTCCACAGTTCTAAGCATCAAGGTGGTAGTGACAAATTTCTTGATGAATTGAATAGAGACAGCAGCAATGACTGGCAAACAACAGCAGTGGGAGATCAGAGGGGAGGGTGATAACCAGAAAAAAATGGCACACATAGTGAGGGGCCCTGGAAGACAGGGGTGGAAACTCCATGACGGCAGGGATCATATTTGTGATGTTTCCTCTTTATGCCAAGTGACCAGTGGAGTGCCTGGTTTTATCTCTTGATAAAATAAACCTATAAAATCTGTTCCACTCATCTTAGAAGAACTGTAAGTCATACTTACTATTTGTATGTTCAGTCCTACTTTCCAAGGACAGAATATGCCTTTGGAGTCCTTTGTTAAGGTCCCTCAGTCTGTGAGCTGGCATTAATTTTATGCACAATTTCTTTATATGTGTCAAGATATAGTGAGTTTTGGAGGGTATACCAAGCTCATACACAAACCGGTCTGATTATTTTACATTACCTGGTAGGTCAGGATACTTAGACAACAGTTGGAAAATAGATTGGAACTTCCATGAGTTCTCTCTCTTCCGTTCTCTCCAGGGGTCAGGTTGATTGAGAATAGCTGGCTGGGCTCTGTGGGAAAATGAGACCTAATCTATTGGTCATGTCTATTGGCCACAGGTGAAGGATGTGGTGATTGGAAAACACAAGGGCTATACATATGCCATCCCTGATAGGTGTTGCCTTTAATGTGGCTTTTTAAAAGATTTTGGGGGCTTCCCTGGTGGCGCAGTGGTTAAGAATCCACCTGCCAATGCAGGGGACATGGGTTCGAGCCCTGGTCTGGAAAGATTCCACATGCCGCAGAGCAACTAAGCGCGTGAGCCGCAACTACTGAGCCTGCGCTCTAGAGCCCGTGAGCCACAACTATTGAGCCCGCATGCTGCAACTACTGAAGCCTAGAACCCATGCTCTGCAACAAAGAGAAGCCACAGCAATGAGAAGCCCACACACTGCAACCAAGAGTAGTCCGCATTCGCCACAGATAGAGAAAGCCTGCGTGCAGCAACAAAAACTCAATGTAGCCAAAAATAAATTAATTAAATAAATTTTTTTTTAAAAAGAAGATTTTGGCACAATCTAAATGCTCAACATCATCCTTCACCTTATAAACTGTGGTATGCATGTGACTCTAGCCTTTTCTTTAACCTTCTTACTATGAAATAAAACATATCTAAATAACATATTGATCCAAAACACATTACTAAACAAAAATATATGATATACATATACAGCTCAACAATCTGTCCAGAGTGAACATGTGTGATACCACCACCCAGGTCAAGAAATAGAAGACGATCAGTCTCTTACAAACTCCTGTCTTTTACTCCTTCCCAGACACTACCCACCATTGTCCTGATTTTTAAGGCTATCACATCCTTGCTCTTTTATAGTTTTATCACCCAAGTATGTATCCCTAAGCCTCATAGCTTGGTTTTGGTTCATTTCTTTTTCTTTTTGGTACTTAATATAAATCAATTCATACGCTATGCTTTCTTTTGCATTTTTTTAATCCATATTATGTTTCTGAGCTTGATTGATTTTGCTGCAGTTCATTTATTTTTCACTGTTGTATAGTATTAAAAAGTGTGAATATTGACAATTTTATTTATCTAATCCACAGGTGATGGATATTTAGATTATTACCAATTTTTAACTAGTTTAAATAATGTTGCTATGGACTTTTTTATACACAATTCTTGGAGCACACATTTCTGTTGGATCTATGCCTCGAGAGTAATTGTTGGGTCATAAGGTATTCGTTATGTTCAACATTAGTTGATAATGCCATATGGTTTTCATATGCATATATGGTTTTCATAGTTGTTGCATCAATTTCACTTCCACCAGCAGTGTATGAGAATTTTAGCCCTTCTGATATGTGTGTGATATTTTATTGTGGTTTTAATTTTTATTCCCTGATGACTAATGGGCATCTTTCATATATATTTTGACCATTTGAATACCCTCTTTTATGAAGTGCCTGTTCAGGCTCATGTGCCAGATTTGTCATTTCCTTTTATAAATTATAGGAGTTATTTTTATCTATTCTGGACACAAGCCTTTATCAGTTATATCTGTTACAAATATCTTCTCCTATTTGGTGGTTTCCTTTCCGCCCTCCTAATGTTGTTTTTGGAGGAAAAGAAGTTTTAAATATTTTGTAGCTCATTATTATTCAATATGTCTCTTTAAATTTGTGCTTTATGTTGTCCATTTTAAGAAAACTTTCCACAGTCCAAGGTTGTGAAGATATGCTGTATTATCTTCTAGAACACTGATTATTTTATCTTTCACTTTTCGAACTACAGCCACCCTGGAATTTGTTTGTTTGTTTGGTCTAGTGCAGAGCAGTAGGCATTTCATTTCTTGCATGAGGATCACCAACTGACGCAGTTTTGAAAAAGACTGCTCTGAAGCAATACCTTTGCTTTGAATCAAGTGTCCACATGTGCGTGGGTCTCCTTCTGGAATCCCTATTTCATCATTATTCAGATGGCAATACTATACCAAGTTCTGCAGTCTTCATATCCCATGGAGCACATCTCCCACTATTCTTCATCAAGTGTCTTGGCTAGTCTTGGCCACTTGCATTAACATATGCATTTAGGATAATCTTTTCAAGTTCCATTTAAAAAATCTTGTTGGGATTTTAATTGGGAATACATGAATCTATAGATCATTTTGGAGAGAAGTAACATATTTATAATATTGTATTGTCCAATTAGGAACATAGTTTATCCCTCTTTTTATCTAGGCAGTTTTATACGATATTACTGTTTTCTTGAGGTTTATTCCTGAGTATTTGAGAGTATTTGACAATTCCTAATTATCTAGGGTTTTTAAAATCATAAATGAGTATTGAATTTTACCAGATGCTTTTTCTGCATATATTTAGATGAGCACATGACTTGTCTCCTTTATTCAGTTAATGCAGGCTTTTTGTTGAGTTCTGAATATCAAACCAACCTTAAATTCTTGGAATAAACCCAAATTGGTCATGATTTATTATCCTTTTACATATTGCTGAATTTTTGTTTAGAATTTTTACATCTATGTTCACAAAAGAGAGTAGCATACAGTTTTATAAACTGTCCTCATCAAGTTTGGGTATTAAGGTTATGCTGATAAATCATAAATCAAATAGGTAATATTCCCCCTTTTTCTATTCTCCGGAAGAGCTTTTAGAAGATTGGCAACATTTCTTCTTCAAAAGATAAGTAGAATTTACTGGGAAAGCCATGTAGTTCAAGATTTTCTTTATAAAAATGTTTTTAAGTATGGATTCAATTTCTCTAATAATTATCAAATTATTCAAACCTTCTCTTTCTACTTTTATCTATTTTGAAAGTTGCATTTTTTAGGGAATTTGTGTATTTCATCCAAACTTTCAAATATATTTGCATAGATTTATTCATACTATACTTTCATCAAAATTTTTTAATGTGTGTAGTATCTATAATCACGTCCCCTTTTCCATTTGTGACATTGATTATTTGTGTTTACTGTTTTCTTTTTCTTTTTTCCCTTAATCAGCCTCATGAGGGATTTCTCAACTTTACCAACTTTTTCAAGTTAACTTTTGGATTTGTTCATCCTTTCTACTCTATGTTTATTTTCTGTTTCATTTGTTTCTGTGCTTGTCTTTATTATTTCCTACCATATATTTTATTTGACCTTAATGTTCAGCTCTCTTTAAATTATTAAAACAGATGATTAGCTCACTGATTTTCAGCCTTTTTTCTCTTATATGCATTTGAAACTATAGATTTCCCTCTATACATAGCTTCAGTTGTATCTACAAGTCTTTTTTTTAATATTTATTTATTAATGGCTGCAGCAGGTCTTAGCTGCGGCACGTGGGCTTCTTTCTAGTTGTGGCACGTGGGCTCCAAAGCATGTGGCACATGGGCTCTCCTGTTGCAGCACGCAGGCTCAGTAGTTGCAGTGGTTGAGCTTAGTTGCCCCACAGCATGTGGGATCTTAGTTCCCCGACCAAGTTCAAACCTGCATTGGAAGGCAGATTCTTATCCACTGGACCACCAGGGAAGTCCTGTATCTCATGAGTCTTGATACATATTTTTCATTATTTTTCAGTTTAAATTATTTTCTGAGTTTTGTTGTCATTTCTTCTTTGAACTATGAGACTATATAACTATATTTATTAATTTCCAGATATTCAGGGGTTTTCCAGTTATCGTTCTGTCATTGATTTCTAGGTTAATTGCATGGAGGGAAATTTTTTGAAAAGTTTTTGATACTTTATGGTATAGAAGTTTTGCATGTGCTTAGAAAAAAAATGTGTATTTTGCCATTACTGGTTGTTTTATTCTATTTATGTCTATTAAATCAAATGTGATCATATGTTGCTCAAATTCCCTATATTCTTACTGATTTTTGGTCTGCAGGTTCTATTACATATCAAAAGTGACTATTAAAATGTCCTATTGTGATTATAGATTAGTCTATTTCACCTTTTTGTTTTGTTAATCCTCGCTTTATATATTTTTGTTGCCTGTTATTAGGAACATACAAATTTCCTGTGAATTAAATATTTTATCAGTGTAAAGTGTCTCTCTCCAACTCTAATAGTACTTTATAATCATTTAAAGTGCATAACTATAACAATTAAGTTTGACTAGTACTTGTATTATGTATATTTTTACTTTCCTTCAAATTTTTGTACTTTTATGTTTAGGCATGCCTTTTATAAATACATTAAGCATCGTAATTTAAAATTTGTGTCTCATAACTCCTATATCTGGAATTCCCATGGGTCTGTTACTGTTATCTATTGGTTTTGTTAGTTTTCATTCCTGTTGTCTGGTCTCCTTATATTCCTATTTATTTTCTTTCCTTATTACATGATGGTCATCGTGTTCAAGAATGTGTTTATAAAATTAATTTGAGACCTAGGATGAGGTTATCTTCCCCAGAGAGGATTTACATTTGTCTCTGCCCTCAAGTCCTAATCACTTCAATCCAATTTAAAGATGATTCAAAACTGGTCTTAGTCCTTGCTGGGCCTCTCTATTTCTGGTTCACCCACACTCCCAGGGCTCATACCTTTCTAGGGTCACAGCCAGGACTCCCAACCTGGGCAGGTCCTGATTTTCAATCTCTCCCCTTCTTGCCCTCACCCCTCAGCCACCCTCTCTAGACCTGATATCCCCCTAGTGGATAAGTAGGTCCAAATGAGGAGCTTACCTGTTCGGCCTCACTCTCCTCTAGATCCTAGCTAGGTCATTCTTGACTACCTTGTTAGTCCTCCAGTGCCTTAAAGCTGATATTTTTATATTTTCATCAGTTTTTCTTATTGTCCTCAGAGAGATGATCATTCCAAATTACCTGATCCACCATAATTAGATAAGTGTAAGTGTCTGCTCTCCATTTATTTTATTTTGTAATGTAAATAGTGATTTACATTCGTTTCTTGTTATTCTTTCTTTCCTTTTTTTTTTTGGCCACGCAGCTTGCAGGATCTTAGTTCCCAGATGGGGGATTGAACCCACACCCTCTGCAGTGAAAGCACAGAGTCCTAACAACTGGATTGCCAGGGAATTTCCTTATTATGTTTTCTTACTATGATTGCTTTTTTATTCTGAAAGTTGTACATTTCCACTGTCGAAAATTTAGAAAATACAAACACAAGAAGGAAGAAAATTTTAAAAATCACTTATAATTCCCTATTTGTCTTTTTTCTCATATATACAAATATTTTTAACAAAAATAAGATCACACTGTAGTTATTTTATAACAATTTATTCATTTAATATATCACAACCTCTTGATAGCTTTATAGTATTCTAGTACATGTATATGCCATAATTCATTTAAACAATTCTATAGAATTAGATATCAAAATTTTTCATCATTATAAAACCACTATCACAAACATTATTTCATCAAATATTCTAACAGTTCATTATTATCTTCTTAGGATAAATTCCTAAAAGTGGAGTTGCTGATCAAAAGATAGAAGGCATTGTATATATTGCCAAGTTGTCCTCCAGAAGAGCATTATCAATGTACACTTCTACCAGCAGTGTTTGAGAATGATAGCGTTCAACTCCTAAAATCAGATTAGAACTTCTGAGCTATTATTTCCTTACCAACATAGGTGAGATTTACCATTTTAAAACAAATAAAAAGCATTTTAAGTGCTTTCTGTCCTGCTTTTGCCACCATTGTGACTTTGATTTGTTCCTTAGTATATAAAATAAGCCACTAGCTTGCAGATTGGAGGGATTTAGGGGCTTAGCACTGGAGATCAAGCATTTCCTCTATGGAGGAGGTGGGGGACAGCAGGGAGGTCTGTATAATAGCTGGTTTACTGAGGATCTCCAGTGGTGACCACTGACTTTCAGCCCTCGAGTGGCCAAAGTAGGGCTCCTCCTTCTGGTTGGTACCCACAAACCCTCTATTAAAAAGCAAAGTAGGGGCTTCCCTGGTGGCGCAGTGGTTGAGAGTCCGCCTGCCGATGCAGGAGACACGGGTTCGTGCCCTGGTCCGGGAGGATCCCACATGCCGCGGAGCGGCTGAGCCCGTGAGCCATGGCCGCTGGGCCTGTGCGTCCGGAGCCTGTGCTCCGCGGCGGGAGAGGCCACGGCAGTGAGAGGCCCGCATACCGCAAAAAAAAAAAAAAAAAAAAAAAAAGCAAAGTAAATGAGTAGAAAACTTCTTTCTGGTAACTCAGAAATTAGTATAATACCTAAGCAACACTCTAAAATAGACAAGCTTTGGTTTGAATTCCCCAGTACTAATGAAGTCCCAACTCTTTAACAGATCTTTTGAGATCTGCCCTGTTCCCCACTTCTCCTGCCTAGGCTTTCTCCTTTCTGACTTTATACCTGAACAGCCAGCAATACTGACTTCCTCTTAGTTCCCAGATAGAGCCATGCTTTCTCTCTTCTTCTCCCCTATACCATGGATACAGTGTCCTTTGCATGGAATTATCTTCTTCTATTCACTATCAGCTCCAATTTATCCTTCAAAATTCAGCTCAGATGTCATCTCCTCAAGGAACTCTCCCATGACTCCCACATCCTGGCTAGGAGTAACTCCTATCTTGCAGGTTTTTGTGTTCATCTCTATCACAGCACCTATCACTCTACACTGTATTCCTCTGTTTACTTGTCAGACTCACCAACCAGTTAAGAACTTACGATGTCAGGGACTATGTCTTATTTCTCTTTGTAGTCTCAGCACTGCACCTGAAAAATGCTCCTTAAATTAAGTCTGCACCTGAAAAATTCTCCTTAAATTGTCTTTCCTTCCCTTACAGATATTCTTTCACTCATTCCCCAAATCCAGGACTTTGTTTCTATTAAAGAAAATACAACCTAAAAATCTCATTCCCACTAAGGTAATACTGGGATGTAGGTGCATAACATTCTAGAATGATAAAACAGGGAGGGATGTAAGTAGTCATAAGCCAAGTTCTCTATTTTTGTGGCAAAGGAACTGAATTTCAGGGAGATGGAATGACTTGTCCAAGATCATACTGCAAGTTCATGGCCAAACTAAAATGTGAATGCCATTCTTTTGATTTCTAGACCAATATGCTTCCCAGTAAATCAAGGATCTTAAGAGCAGCATCTTAGAAGAGATAGTACTTGACTCACAGAAAAGAATCTCTACCGGTGGGATTTCAGATGCTATGGCCTCCATACTAGGGAAATAGCTAGTATCTCTCATCTTATGCCACACACGTCTGCCCAAAGTGAGGAGAGGGAAACCCTGCAGTATTAATATGGAGAAAAAAGACTATGTTTCACAATATACTTAATAAAGAGGATTTTGTTCTATGTTCATTATTATATATCCTCTTTAAGGTGTTGTAAAGTCTTTTTGAAGATGAAGAAATAGAAACAGGAAGCCACACATGCTTTTTAAACTAGGTGTAGATGTAATCAAAACTGAGTTTCGGGCTTCCCTGGTAGCGCAGTGGTTGAGAGTCCGCCTGCCGATGCAGGGCACACGGGTTCGTGCCCCGGTCCGGGAAGATCCCACATGCCGCGGAGTGGCTGGGCCTGTGAGCCATGGCCGCTGAGCCTGCGCATCCGGAGCCTGTGCTCCGCAATGGGAGAGGCCACAACAGTGAGAGGCCCACGTACCGCAAAAAAAAAAAAAAAAAAAAAAAAAAAAAAAACTGAGTTTCAAAGGTTTACTTTGCTTGGTTTATTTACTGTTCTAATACTACCTTATGGAAAATAGCAGATACCTGTTTCTGAAATGTATTATAACTTAAGTTGACAAGTTAAAATCAATTATGTTATTTTAGTTTATTTCTAAATATTAGTAGAACATAAAATAGTAAGAAATATTATGTTACTAAAGCCCTGGCTTAGCCTGTGGGGCAGTATAATATAGTGGTAAACAGCATGGGCTCTGGAGCCAAACTGAGTTTGGATCAGTGACTTCGAACTAATTTTGAGCAAACTACTTAGCATCTCTGCCTGGGGTTTTTCATCTGGAGAATGGGGATGTTAATAGTACACATTTCAGATGGCTCTTTTGAGGATTAAATGAGGTAATACCTGTAAAGTGCTTAGAAAAATGCCAGGCACATGTTAAGACTTAGAATTAGTTATTATAGCAGGGGGTCTGTAAAGAAATGTAAGCTGAAAATAATCAACAGATCCATCTGGGAGTGGGAGTTACCTCTTCCTGATCCAAAATACAAAGCTCCTACTATTGGAAATAATTTGAGAGAATGGAACATATCCCCATTGACTCTCTATAATATTATGCCACAGGACACCCATGAAAGGAAACTTGATAAAATATAAGCAGTAAATGTTATCCCGTAACTATTCATAATTTCTGGATTTCCACAAAGCAGTTCTTCCGAATCGTAATTAAGGGTTTGAAAGTCAAATGATTTAAGTGCTAGTTTTAATTACCGCTTGGTGAACTTTAGTGTGTTAGAATTGTCACAACTTTCCTTAAGGATTACTCTGAAGCCAGGCGATAGTGGGAAATTATTAACTCCTACTTTGGTACAGCAATTATCTGCATTACAAGGTTTATGCAATTAGCTGTTTAAGATGTCATTATATTTTGCCATCTGGTACACAGGAGTTTATGCATATGAACAGGCACGTGTTGAAGTGATTTTCACTATATGACTTGTTCTCAACCCAAGTCATCTCTCTAATGAGGGGAAGTTACCGTGCACCGTACATTAGTGGCAGGTGCACACTATCAAGCTTCATTTTCATCGAAGACCTTCATTTTTCCATTTTAAAGTATTCTGCACAAGTGCTGGAAAATTAATTAGTCGTTTGCCATTGAACGACGCCTGCAGACATATTCCTTAGCAGTTAGAGGGGGGCACGGCGTCAGTGAGGGGCCGCTCCTCCTCCTTCTCCTCCTCCTCACCCAGACGGCTGCGAGGAACCCTCCTTCGGTGAAAAAGCTGGGGCGTGAACCACGGCAGTAGACTGCCTCTTGGGAGCAGGGAAGGGGGGCCGAGCGGCGGGGTCCAAACCCCTAGCCCAGCTTTCCACCCGAGGGAGAGCGCGCCGGGCAGAGGCGGCGCGGCGGTTCCCACACCGCGGCTCCCGCCGTACTAGCGCGGGTTCTGACCGACGCGCATTGGAAGTGCGCCCTCTGCCGTCGGCTCGCCGCCGCTGGGTAAGAGGAGAGGCTTGGAGCGTCCTGCTTAACTTTACAGCCGATTCGCACGCGGAAAGCCCACCTCTCCGAAGGGGCTAGCAACCCTGCGCACGCGTCGTGCGCGGACGCCGCAGTCGGGCGCGCCGGGGTCGCGCGAGGACTCAACACCCAGCCCCCGGCCTCCATCTCCAGGCCTGGCTCCCGCGCTGCCCCGGCCCGAGTGCAGGCACCCACGGGCGGCCTTGGCGTGGAGGGCCAGGGCGGGCCCTGGGCTCCGAAGGCCGGAAAAAGAGAAGCCCCTGGTCTGGACGGTGGCGGGGCGCGGGGCGGCCGGGGCTCCGACACCCGCCCCGGGAGGTGGCCCTCCGCCGCGGGGCCTTTGTTGTTCGGTTCCGTCTGAATCGCCGCGGGGCCCAGCAGTCCCCGAGAGGAGTGCGGGCACCTCGCCGAGGCCGGCCCCGCGCTGCCATTGAAACGTGACACTGACGAACGAGCTGGGCCCGAGGCTTTCTTTGGGAGAGTTGGGAGTCGCCCGTCGCGAAGAATGTGGCTCTCAGGTTCCCTGGGAAACGTTCTGCCCCCTCCGTTGCTGCTATCTCCGGTCTCCCCCCAAATACCCCACAGCACGCACGTGTTTCCTCTTTCCCAGTCCGCGTGCCTAAGTTCACTCCGAGAGTTGGGAAGAGAAGGAACCTTCCGAGCACGGGGAAGTGTGGTTTTGTTGGGGCCCAGGCAAGAAGGTAGTTCCTTGAGCCTTTTGTTTTGAGGCTCTGACTGCGGAGGAGCCTTTTACATTTGGGGCCTGAGGATGACGGCAAAGGGGCCAAGGGTCAAGAACCTGGCTGAACCTGTCCCTCCTCCACCCCGAACCCCCTTTGTCATCCTTCTGCACCAGACTTTTTTGGGGGGAAGGGGGGAGTGAGGAGTTGGATTCTTACAAGCAACCAACAAATATTTCTAGATAGACAACAATGTGTGAAGCACTGAACCAGGGACCAGCAGTTACTGAGAATCGAAGTAGGAATTTGCAAGCTGATGAGAGAGTAAAATTCAAAAAAGGGATAAATTGGTTTGATTAAATATTCAAATGGTGCAGCCAGGCTGGGTATACAAATAAAGGGTGGGTAAAATTAGAATTGGCTATTAGAGTCTCAGAACTTCTGTACCTGGGCATCCCTACAAGTGAATTGGAGGTCAGAGGTGATTCTGTGTCAGCACAGCACAGGAAACAGATACTTAATAAAGTTTGACATGATGGTGCCAAGAAAAAGAGGCAATCCCTCGTGCTGGAAGAGAACGCTGGACAAGTCAACCAAGGCCAGATTGAGAAGGCTGAGGGGCCTGGATTGAGTGGATAAAGTAGGAAAAGCTTGTGCTTTGGAGCCAGACTAGATCACATCTCACCTGTGCCTCTTACAAATTGTAATTAGGAGTCTCTGTTCCCCTCTGTGAAATGGCATAATTATGCCTCAGTGCTGTCACGATTACACAGGGTTATATGAGACAATGTCCTTGGTCCTAATACATTAAGTATCAGTATAACCTCTTCTTCCCTTTCAACTATTTCGAGTGTTCCCATGATCCCTAGGCTTCTTCAAGGCATCTTTAAAGGTTATTCAAATAAACATGTGGCTATGCCCCTCTTGCTTAAATTCAGTCAGCTCCTCTGTTGCCTCCAGACACTCAAGAGTCCATGCTATACTGCTGTCTTTTATAGTATCTAAATTCTTTGAGAATACTGAGTGTTTACCATAAGCTTTCTGAGCAGCTATCCCATCAGACTGGTCCATCTGATGCCAATCATGTGTAACATGGGTTTATTAGACCTTCGCCAGTGGCTGTGGCTGAAAACTCAATTCTCCATGAGCAGGAGCTGCAGTTCAGTTTCTCAAACAACTCCCATGGGGCCATTTCATTTTTATTAAGTATCTGCCTTCCCAGAGCTGGGCCTACACAGAACAACCTCTGACCTGCAACTGACTTGGGGAGATAGCCCACATTCAGAAGCTCTGAGAATGAGACTTGGGAAGGTCAAGGCTCTGATTCAACACAGGTGATGTGAAGAATACTAATGAGCTTCAAAGTGACATATAGACTGGCTCCCACTCTGCCCTTTCATTACTAAAACGAGCCCTGGATGGCCCATTGTTGGGGGAAAGGTACGGAAAAGAAGTAGCTAAGATCTCCAGATATATGCCCCCACACACGCCAACCAATATGTGTTTCCATGACATAAAAGCACAATTACACATCAGAGAATAAAACAGGTGTCTCCAAAGTACAGTGCTGTCTCTTATAAAATGTCTCATTATAAAATGAGGCCATGGGCTTCTCTGGTGGCGCAGTGGTTGAGAGTCCACCTGCCAATGCAGGGGACACAGGTTCGTGCCCCGGTCCGGGAAGATCCCACATGCCGCGGGGCGGCTGGGCCCATGAGCCATGGCCGCGGAGCCTGCATGTCCAGAGCCTGTGCTCCGCAACGGGAGAGGTCACAACAGTGAGAGGCCCGTGTACCGCAAAAGTAAAAAATAAAAATAAAATAAATTTAAAAATAAAATAAAATGAGGCCATAAGCCATTGTTCCCACCTTTTCTAAAGTCGTCTCCATTCGTTCATTTCTATAAACTATGCGTGAAGATGATGAAATGAGTAACTACAATTCTAGGATAAAGGTAGTGACTTCAGAAGAGAAACATGTCAGCTCAACGTATGAGGTGGGATCAGTATTCTTTGAACATTAACCCCATCACTTTATTATGACAGAACTAAGGCAGGGACTTAGGGACTGGGAGAGAGGGAGAAGTTTCTACCTTAAAGTTTAGAATGTAAACCCCAAGAGAAATACTCCTGCATTTTTCATATCTCTGCTAGCACCCAGAACAGTGTGGAACACATAAAATAAATTCCACAGATATGTGTTGGTTTCAACTGGTTTTTCTTCACAAAGCCCTTTTACCTAATTACTAACTGGTCCCCAAAAGCTGACAGACCAAAGCCATCTGACCTTAAATTTGATAACTTTATGGTGTTTGTTAGTTACACAGTGGGGTTTTCCTGCTAATGAATCTCCTATGGCATCTGTTTCAAAATGAAAATCTATTACATTATTAGACACACTCCCAGTGTACAGAAGCTGTATAGAAGTGAAATGCAGCTGAAGTCTGAGCTCTTGACATTGCATTGGCAAGCAGAAGCATCAAGGCTGGACCCAGTTTTTTAAAAAAATGAAGAAGAAGAAGAAAATGGGGTGCACACATTTACATCCAATACCCCAACCCAAAGCCTTCTTTAACCTTCCTTTTGATATGTTGAGTTATTCTCAAAAGTGAAAAGGAGGTGTTCTGGGTAGGAATGCTGGTTTGATTTGGTACTTAGGTAGGTAAGAAGAAGGGGAACTAATGAGTAATTGTTACACAATGGAAAAACAAAAGCATTGAAAGGACTATAATTTTCCTACCTAAATAATCCAATCCTTTCATCACGAACTGTTACTATTATATAGATATAGACCAGCAAAAAATTTAATGTACTACAATACTTATTGTAAATAATTTTTGTAACCAAATTAACAAAGGACCATCACTATAGGTCAGATGCCAGGATTTGGCAATAGCTACATTATACCAAATTTTTCAGTGTGATAGTATGCTAAAATGAGATTTGGTTGGTTTGGTCATTAAATAAATATGTTCTTCATATTTATAGAAGTATAGATCAATTCATACTTTGGCTTCTCCCAATGCACACTTGCCCCCTTCCTCCACCATTAATACTTCCTTACGAAACGTTGTAATACTCTACCATTACTAAAGGCTATAAACACCATCTTCTACCACACCTTCAACATGGCGAAACCACCAAGGTGCCCACTTCTCCAGGTGACCTTTCCCAATAACTTGTAAAAGTGCCCCAGAGTTAGTTGGGACTATGCTAGGTTGTGGTGCAACAGAAGGCACCCAGATGTATAGTCAGAAGATCTGGGCTCTCCATGACCTGACTCCACCACTTCTCTGTAGGACTTTAAGTGAGCCCCCACCCCGGGTATCCTTGAACCAAGGTTTCCTCTTCTATGAAGAGAAAACTTGAAGTCCTACTTCACAGAAGTGTTATGAGAATCACATGAGACCTCATAGGTAAAATTTCTAATACAGTAACCAAGCACATAGTAGGTGCCTAATAAATTGATGTTAAAGGTAGATTCTGAAATATAGATCTGGGTTGCTGACATAGGAAAATTTCTTTAAAGAAACAAAATGTACCAGCTATGGCTTCTATCCCCATGTCTTTATTTCCTCATATTCAAAATGAGGATAACATGTAAGGTGATATAAATTAAATAAGGTAATAGTAAATAGCAGTAGTAAGTGATCCATAATATAATGTTATTATTTGTCTATGAGGAGGGGATTAGCTAGAGAGAGTAGTTATCAAAACTTCCACTAACCTGTCCTTCTATCCTAATCAGACACTCAAACCTCTCTGGCTCTCTCTGCCCTCTTCTAAGGCCCTAATCTTCAAAAAAACAGAAAACAGCTAGACAAAGTCTTAAAAGTTAGATTTATTAGGATAAAAGATGGTTTTCTCGTATTAGAAATCGATGAAAGCTCACTCTAGAAGGCACCTATAGTTTCTCATCTACATTATCTCGTTTAATTCTCGCAAGGATCCTGTCAGACAGGTAGCACGATTCCTCTTTTAAAGAATGAAGCAACCAAGACTCAGAAAGATCAAGCAACTTGTCCAAGGCCACACAGCCACTCTTTTCAGTGAAACAAGCTGCACTCCATGAGACCAGCCTGGAGGAGGGACGTCTTTGGTCCTCGAATCCCCCAATTCCTGTAATTTACTACCCCAATTCCCCACTCCCCAAAAGTTCATTCTCAGTGCCCTCAGGACTCATGCTGCTACCAACAGATCCGTAACTTTGGAGCTCAGAACTCAGACTTAGGACCTGAGAGATGGGCCTGGACAAAACAGGGCCCTGCTTCCCCTGGGTCGCCTTTCTGGGCCAACTGTTTCCCCTTCTCCCTACTGCTATCTGGAACACGCCTGTAGGTGGCGCCCTGATTCGCTCGGGGAACTTGGAGGGCGAGGACACGGGTCACCAGCTGCCTCCCCTCAAGTCCATTTTAAATAGTCCCTTGGCTGGAGCTCAGCACAGGAACCCTGGTAATGTGGACGTGCCCCCCTGCCCGGTCTCTCTTCCTCTCCCCGACTTCGCCCCTCCCCTCCCCCGCCTCGCCCCTCCTCTCCACCCCCTCTCCCCACAGCGGCTGGTGCGGTGCGGGAGCGGTCTTCCTGCGCTTCCCCCGAGGTCGGGCTCGGGAGCAGATCTCCAAGCCCTCTAGGCCGAGCCTGGCGCTCCGGGGCGGTGCTTCGGCCCCAGAGCCTCGGCCTGCCAGCCCCCGCCCCTCCCCGCCCCCTCTGGTGCCGCAGCTGTAGCGGGGGTGGAGGGGTGGGGGGAGACTGTGACCCGTGAATGCTGGGCGGGGCGGATCAGCTTTAAAAACTTCTGAAAGGCCACGTTCAAAGCCTCCAGGGACCGAACTTGGGCCCTAAGGCGGTTTCCACCGAGGGGCCTACAAGGGGGCGGAGGGTGCACCTGTAGGGCTGGGAGCGCACTGCCTGGGAAGAGGGTCTGGGTACCCGCGAGCCTTGAAGCTCCGGCCCCGCACTCGCCACCTGGCCTCAGCCTCCTCCGTGCCAAGCCCTCGCCCCCTCCGGGAACGCGCGGCCCCTCCCGGGACCTTGGCTTTCATCCTCCCCGCGGGACAGCAGCGGGGCGGGGTGGGAGCCTCTTTGGGCCGCGCGTTCCCCGCAGGGTCTTCCTTCCCTCTGGCCCCTCCTTAGGAACCCGAGATTTCGCAGCAAAGTTGAATTCCCGGATTTTAATTCCAATCCGCCCGGGTGGGAGGCGGCCGAGGAAGTGGGCATCGCGAAGGAGGAAACGTTCCCATTTTTCCTTCTACCCCCATAAAAATCACTGGGGAGGGTAAGAAGGAAGGGAAAGCGGGAGGAGGGGCCCACGCTTGGGGAGGGGAGGGTGGCGAGGGTCGCATAGTGGCGGATCGGATAGTGGTCCCGGCGGGCGGCGTCTGGAGTCGCCGATATCGATGTGCGCCCCGGTTGTGCCATCTGGGGGCACACGGGGAGGGGCAGCCGCTGGCCAGGGCAGCTCTTCGACAGAGAGCGGACGCCGCCCCTCGCGGAGCAGAGAGGGAACTAAAGAGATTTTCATGCATTATGAGGATCATCAGGCCCCAAAGTCCTTCCTATAGAGGCTCTTGAATGAATTAGGTAAATGATTTGCTCCACCGGTAGTTTCTGAAGAAGACATTTTTCTCAGATCTTCTGAAATTGAGCGCTTTAGCTGGGGAGCAAATACGGGGAGGCTCCTCGTAGGGACGGTTTCCACTCCTGCGGTCTCTCTGGGTGTGAATTGATGGGTGGCTTAGTGGGGACACGTGGGAAGAGGTAGACATGGAATCGAACAAAGCTGCGTGATTTAGTTAAGGAAGAAAAAGCTGCTGAAAATAGTCATTTAAAAACAAACTGCATAAAGTTTATTGTTTTGCTTGGAGTCCTTTTCCCTGATCTGAGAAAGTAAAATAAGTGAGAGTTGGGTTATGTTTTTTTCCAATTAGCGTTTATTACACTTTCTCAAAGGCCTTGAAAGAATTATTTTAGCAAATTTTAAGAACAATAGTTGTTGGCATTACAGACAGCAGAGATGTGGCGAACAGATCGGTAGAAGCCAGGAGAGTTTAGTTGCAACATTAACTCTTCAAATTTAGTGTCGACTTCATGTATTTTTTTAAATAAGGCAGTGTTTTTATTAACTTCTAACTTCAGGAGGTAGGGAACTCTAAGAAGGAAAGAGACTGAAGGAAAAACAAAGCAATGGAAACAAAGAGAGACGAGATTAATTATAACAGCCTGGTCTTCAATGAGTCCCAAGTCGGCTTCCTAATGCAGTGCACATTTCTGGTAGCGTTAACTTTACCGGAATATTGGTGGGCCTTGTCTCTAAGCGCTTCCTAAGAAAGAGCAGGCTTAAGCAAAATGTGTTCCCTTTCGTGAAGGTCTAGCACTTGCTCAATGAAGTTGCCCCCAACGGTAAAAGTGGTCCTCCTGCTCCCGGTGGCCTGAGCCGATTTCGCTGCTGTAAAATCGGCAGGTGTGTGCGCAGCATCCACGGCGCTAGAGCCGGGACCTGGTGAGACAGAGAAACGGATGACCCTCCAGCAGTGTCCTGAGTACCTTGCCCTGGCGTTTTAGCAGACAAGAACTGGCATGTTGAAACTGTCCATCTGATGGACAAAAGCTAAGCGATCGGGTTTCCTATAGACTCGCCCACTTTGCGCCCAGCATTCTCCCGTATACAGGGTGAAAGCAACATTTTTATCCCTTAAGACTAAAATGTAACATTGAACACAGGTTGAAAGCATGGTCAAGCTCTCAAAGGCAAACCTGTATTCCACACAGGGCAAGTGCAACTTATCAGAGTAAAGAGTAAGAAACTTTGTAAAAGTTGGAATCACCATTCAAAGAGATAGATTAAGGTGCTACAAAATAATGCTGTAACCACAGAGGACCAGAAATACTTGGGTGTGCATCTGTGTTTGTGAAGGGGGGTAATTGAGACTTGTTATGCTGTTGTTTGAATGATTTGAGGTTTACAGAAAGCAATCCTATTCTCAGGAAGCTGGAAGGCTATACTTTCTGGGCAAAACACTCTTGGTGATTTCACCCTCAGAGTTATGGGATCTAAGACCTTTGCAAGCACTCTTGACCTGAGAAATCACACAACTAGCAAACTCTGCAACTTTTCTCTTGAGTTCATTACACAAAACACAGAAGCCTTGATTGCTAAATAATTTAGGGGGTGTTTTCTCCCAGAAAGAAACTGCAGGGAGAGTTTCTGGAGATGAGAGCTGTGTTAGAGCCTATTCCTTAGCAGTGGGGTAGGGGGTCAGACAACAAACTGGCACAAACACACATCTTCATCTGCTCTGGCACCCTCATTCCCACCCTGGGTGCACACACTGCCAGCTAAAGAACAAGAGCTTATCCGCCCCAAGTGTGTAAGGAGCAGGGCTTAATGCAGAGTCCAAATACATGCCCATAAAACACAAAGGGGAGCTTGATTCTGGGTGTTAGGAAGGGCTATCTTGAAGAAGCTGGGGACTTCCAGCAAGCAGTGAAAAAGAGCCCCAGAGATCTGCAACCTGTCAGCTCCAGGGGCAGTCACGACATCCCACCAGTCCCACAATATCAGTACTGTGGTTCAAGCGTTGGAAACTGCGGTTTTCAAGTGAGGCTGGGTCCTGCCTCCCCCCCTTCCTCTTCAGCGGCCCCTCTCCGTAAGCGGATTTGCTTTTCCATGCATCGCTGGCAAGTCACTTTTAGGAAACCTTGCCTCCGCGGAACGTTTTAAACATGGTAATATATTGCAGTCTTACTAAGTCCCCCTCCAGAAGTGCGTGAAAGGGGCTCTGTTTTCCTGAAGGATTCAGGAACTTTACTATCTGAGCAAAGGCTGGCTCAAGGAAGTCTTGAATTGACTTCATATCCACTCAACGTGAAGGCAGCATGTTTTGTTTTGGGTTTTGTTGTTTGGTCTGGTTTTTAACACCTAGAAGATTTTAAATTCACACAATACTCCCTCGGAAAGTGTGGGGGGGGAGCATTGAACTGGTTCCCTTCCTTACAAGACATCCTAGAAGTCCGTCTGAGAGAAGAGGCTGCTGAGTTGGTAGAACCACCAATTAATATGGAAAACTAGGTTGTCTGGGCCAAGTTCCCCGGGTATGAAGACGCGGAGGGGAGGGGACGAAAGTCTCTCACAGGTCGCCACTAGGAAGGGGGTGGCAGAGCAGAGAGCCCCTTCTAAAGTTCGGTTGTGCTGGGCATCCGATCTGCCTTTCAGGACACCTCGCCAGGGAGCCCCGCGGGTTTCAGCTTCCACCTCAAAAGTAAGGGTTGGTTCTGCGGCGTCGCCCCCCCCCCTCCTTCCCCTAGGGATGTGTCGGGACGGTGGCCGAGACCCGAGCAGCGCGGGGTCAGCCCTGGGGCCAGAGGGCGGCGCCCGGCCACTGCGCGCCTCGGTCGGCAGCCTTGCGGTCGTGACCTTGTCGGGCAGCTTCTGCGAGTCCCGCTCGGTTCCTCCACCCGCCCTCGCCGCCGCCACCCCCTCTCAGGGCCTGGAGCGGGGGATCCGCGACCTATCGTCGGGGTTGGTGATGATGGAGGGTAGAATTGAATTTATTTATTCTCAAATTCCCCCAGTACCTCTGCAACTTGGAAAGTCCGCGGGCCACTGGGGACCGTCCCCGCGGGGACTCCTTGGAGGTCTGGTCTCCGAAAGCTCTGCGAGGCCAGGTGCCCGCGGCTTCTGGGTGCCAGGTTGCTGCAGGCGCGGAGGAATGAAACTCGCCGGGGTTCCCACCTTTGGCTCCGGAAAATTTCTTAAGTATATAGGTACCTTCAGTTTCCTTTCGGCACCTTACAGCGCCTCTTTAGAGGGAGTGTGTACATGATGGAGAGGGTGGGAGTCCCCACGAGCGAAAAGGAGGAAGGCAAGCAGGTGTTGTGAAAGGCAGCTCACCCTCTTCTATTGATTTATTTATTTAGGAGATTGTGTTAATCAGATTGACAAAGTGGAGTCGAGCGCTCACGCTAGCGCTTGGAACACAACTTTTCTTCCTGCTCTTTCAGCAAGACGTTGTCTGGCTAACGGAGAACTTAACCTGGGGCCTGCAGCCCCCTCAACTTGGGGTTGGACGTCACCCCGGGCGCCCCAGGTCTGCCAGCCCTGGATGGGGCGGTCTCTTCACCAGCCCCTGGTAGAACAATTAGTGCACGTGGGGCTTCAGGTGCCGTATGAGGAAAGAAGTGGGACCTTACTTTCCAACCTGCAGTGACCTAAGCCTGCCAGTTCTGGAAACACCTAATCTCCACTTCCTCTATAAAGCTTAACTGCAGCTCGCCTCCAATTCCAAATTGCAAACACTATCGGGATTGCTCCCTTAAGCATTCCTTGCCTGTGACCCTTCCTAAAGCCTGGTTCAAGTCTGCACTCTGGGGGTCATTAAGAGAGGAGAAAGAGTCAGGATGTTGCTTTTCCCCTTTAAACTAATAAATGACACAAAGGGAGCATGCCAGAGATTTGTGATTGTTTTGACTCCATAATTCAATGACAGAGATTAGGCCTGAAGTAACACATTGTGTAGGAAAGAAAGTATCACAACAGGAACAGGCAGGAACTGATGGCTTGGAAACTTCTCTCCAAAGAAAACCTTGGCTTCCTATCACCTGGACAGTCAAGACACACATTAATAAGTATGCACTCAACATACAGACCCAATACTACACATTTGCATTGATCTGGTCAAGTGGAGAATTCTCCAGCTTCACAACTATTGAATGTATGGGAATGGAGTTCTGGTAGAGAATGCTCTGGCCTATTCTTAATAATAATAAAGACTGCTGAGCTCCTTGCTTTAAGCTGACATCATAAAAGCCTGATAAAATAAAGTGCTTAGAGACCTTAGCTGAAATCCAGGAGCAGATCAAATATCCCTCTATTATATCTGACCTTGCTTTCCCTGTGTTTACACTGGAATAATAATAACCTCTAACATTTATTGAGCTGTTGGTTACATGTGCCATGCTCTGTTCCAAGCACTTTAATATGATAACTCATTTATCCTGACAACAGTGCTACGAATTAGTTGCTATTATAATCCCTGTTTTATAAATGTGGGAAACTGAGGCACTACTAAACTAAATAATTTGGCTGTGATTACTCAGCTAGTGCATGTCAAAATTAGTTAGTGGTTTGGTTCTAGCACCCACACTCTTG
Source organism: Kogia breviceps (assembly GCF_026419965.1). Lineage (NCBI taxonomy): Eukaryota > Metazoa > Chordata > Mammalia > Artiodactyla > Physeteridae > Kogia > Kogia breviceps. Next base: position 150,162,806 of record NC_081310.1, on the reverse strand, counting down.
ACCATTTACTACACAGATAAGAGGAGTGTCAAAGAGTGGCCTCTGCCTGCGACCCTTGGAGTTATTTTCTGAAAAAAGTACACAGGGAGTAATTAATCCCCTTAATTCAGTCAATCTTGACAGCCAATCTGGCACAGACGAACTATTACTTACTAAAAACTTATTTTCTCTGAATTATCCAAGTAATTTAATGCATTTCAGAAACAGATTATAAACAAGAATATTGAAGATTGTTCCAATCCCAAAATCCTTTTGGCTGATCCTTGAAAATAGTCTCTACCCCCCAAAATATAATTACAAGATTACATTGTCATTCCCAAAGAGCATTCATTGTATGTTATACATACTTCAGAGCTGGGACAATAGCAGCTGTTAATATAGACACAATCTTTATTGTTAAGGACGCAGGCATACTGGATTCATCACTTTTATCACCACCAGTTTAAACAGATGCCACCTGAAGAATGTGACCTCTTTTTCTCTCTACATTAAGACCTCCTCCTGGCACCCCATCATCATTCCCTCCTAGCTAGAATCATGCTGTCAGTGCAAAAAAAGACCTTAGAAAGCATATCATTTACCCTCTGCGATTTTACAGATGACAAAAGAGGGCTATAGAAAAAGAGACCTGCCCAAGCTTACAGACCATCCCAGTGAGTGGGACCCAAGACTCCACTCCCAATTCAGTTCTTCTCCCAACCTGAATTCATCCTTAGAGTTCATAAAGGTATTTACATTGAGAGCACACTCTCTTAAAAAAGTTTTAACAACGCTTTTTTGACCCAAGATATATAAAGAAGGGGCTTTCTTACCCCTTTCTTCCTTTCAGATGTGTTCCTGGAATATCTTCACCAGATGTTTACCCAAGAAATTACAGTCGCAGAGTCTTCAACATGTGCGTGTATTTTCAAAGCAGCATTTTAGATCTGAACCTAATTAATGATTTTCTTTTCTTTCTTTCATTAAAAAAGGGGGGGAGAATTTTAGTTTTGCCTGCAAGTGATCCGAGTCTTTACAGAGTCTGCGTTAACGTCACTCACTTTCACTCTGCGACGTGCTAGTCTCACAGTCTAGTTTTGTTCAGACTTTATTTTGCTCCAAGCTGCCTTACAAGCCACTTGTCCACGCTGCAAAAGGTGGGGGGTAGGGGTTGGGGTGACTGGCTCTTTGGCTCCTTTTTTCCCCCTTCCTATATATGAAGCAATCTGGAATCATTCCACTTGGCCCTGCGCGCGGGCACACACGCGCACACACGCGCACACACGTGTACCATGCATGGGTGGGCGCCTGTGGAACTGTGTAGACGCGCGTTTGTGATTTAAAGTGGCAGGACCAAGAGCCGAACTGTAGCCGTGAATTATTTTACGTGATAAATCAGCCTGATCGTCTGCTCACTGTACTTGCATTATTCACCCGAGTGCTCGCCTGTTACGGCGGACGTGCACTGCGGCAAAAACGCCCTCGGAGCCGCTAATTCTGTGGCCGCGGCCGCGGCCGGGGCGGTGGCGGCGCGGGGGCGCGAGCGCGGATTGATTTTTCAAGATCTTCTCTTTCGGTGCGGGTCGCCAAATCGAATCCGTTGATTCCAGAAGCCTCTGTGGATGCAAGCGGATTGGATTTTGTACCTGAGATTGTTAAAGTATTTTTTTTTTCTTTAGAAGGAGGATCCCAGCTGTTAGTGCAGGAAGGGCGATATACCTTTTCTGTTCTATTTTCCTTTTACATTTGGGGAAAAAATGAAAATGGCTACCACCGCTTCCCGAGCACAGGGGAGGCCAGACCTTTGCAGACAGGGAGATGATGCTTGAAATCCTTTCTTTCCTCTCTTCCTCCCTCCTTCGCCCCCATCCTCCTGTCTGCTCTGCGACAGCCCAGGGAGGAAAAAAAATGGTCCTAGGCACTTGTGCGGGTCATCTGTCCTCACTCTCGCTCTTTTGTTTCGACAAGTAGTTACCTTTTTTTCTTTCTTTTTACAAACTGATCCTTTTCACCTGGTTTCACATTTTTAATAAAAACGTGTCCGGAACATGTCTGATGTGTCTTCTACGTAAACACCCAACATTGCAGCGGTTGAACAGCAGCGGGGGTGGGGTGAGGGCAATCTCCGGACCCGATCTGTAGAGATCCCCTGGGGCAGACACAGCCCAGTGGTTACCTATACCTTTTTTTTTGGGGGGGGGGGTTGTCTAATTAACAAATTAGTTACCAGATGTGTATTGATGCCTGTGGGTTTTTAAAAAGCACATTGAGAATTTCACTTTCACGTGTTCGTGATTGTATTGCTCTTCTCTACAGCCGAGCATATGGATCCTACCAGACTAATCATTTACATTTAAAATGTGGGATCCCAAAGACTTGGGAGGCGGCTTCGGCGTCCCACTTTGTTTGCAGGAGAAAACCTGAGTATCTTTCAAGAGGATAAGAAACATTTTCCATTCGTGAAGGTGGCACTGACATTATTTATCCCTGATTTTTACTTCTCCCGAAGCTGCCTGCAAAGCTACGGTGGTATTTGCCAAATTGGGAAGATAATTGCAGTGTCTATGTGTAATGACACAGTGTTGCATAATAATAATTTAAGCAACTGTTTTTGTTTACTGTGATGTAACTTTCCCAAAGTTTGTTGGTAGCTCTAAAGGGTTTAAGTGCAGAGCAGCTTGCCAGTGAGCAGCTGCCCTGAAGAAAGTGAGTGTGATTCAGCCCTCCCACCTGGGATCTGCAGTTCCCATCTTTAGCTGCAATCCCGACCTGTAGGTCCCAGGAGCAGGGTGGAAGGAAAAGGCCAAGCTGATGACTTGGCTTTACCTGAAAAAGTCTGCCTGAATTGTCCATGACTTGGAAGAATACTCCTGTTCAAGGCAAACTAAAAAGCCAGAGGCAGCAGTGCTGTGAAAATCCAGCTCAGTTAAATGGGAGCTGAAATACAGCTTTTTAATGAGCGTGTCTCAAGTAGTAAAAATGAGTGCAAATGAATTCAAAACCAACCACCGTTTTGCTCCACCATTTCAGACATACTGAGTCTGTCATGTGTTCAGGCTGCTGTTTCACAGCCCATGATGTGTAGATAGACAGTGCACAATTTACACGTTATAATGACTTGGAGATAAACGAGTGTTTTAATTCAGTCGTTAGAGACAAATGAAAGTAAGTTATACATCTAGGTCCACAGAAAGGCGGCCTAGCAACTCAGAGGAAGCCCACACTCTCCCAGGCAGCAACACTTCCACTGTCATTTCTTCTTAGAGACCCGGATTCCAGGACCTCAGAGTGGGGCATGAATCTGATGTATAACTATAAAAGTGATATACCAAAATGTATTAGTTCACACATGGACATATGAAAGCTAAAAAATAAAGAACTCTTTGTTGGCCATTAGGCAGGGCTGTAAACTTAGGAAATGCTTCCCTAAAGTTTATCTGAATTAATACTTTTTTGTGATATCTTCTGTATAACCATGATTTGTCATTTACAGAGACCCTATTCAGGCAGGAGAGTTAGCTTTTTAAAAATTTTGTGGTATCAGAGTTTTTTTTTTAAAGGGGAAAAAAATCACAAACTAAACTTCCTTGTTATAGGAAAAGTTTAGTAAAATTCTTAATGTGTTGCTGCTTTAGAACTAATGTGAACAGGCATTTCCTTTGATGATAATAGTAAATATCTGAACACTATTAGCATTAGTTATGGTATTTTCTTAGTTAATTGATCATGTTTTTTATTTTCAAAGTAACTATTTCTGATAGTGAAAAACTTCAGATTATCTCATATTGGGATTGTGGGATTGCTCTATCAGTGAGGTGCTTTTTAGCTTTCAATTTAGGATTGTTGTGTTAAACTTTCATATAACAAATTGTGAAAACAGAAACATTTTTTGTTTTTTGATTTCAAAGTTAATTCAATTATTTTATCTACAGTCCATGGGAGTCTATTACTATTGTTCCTAGCAATTCATTAAGACTAATAGTAAGTAATGTTATATAATACATTTTTTAGAAAAATTAAAGCAAAGGACATGAGCAAATTGAGACGACTAGAGTCATCAAGTAACAATATCAAAACAATACAGACACTTGTAAAATTATGTGTTTGAGTCATTATTTACATTGAAATTTACAAAAGAACAAGGAAGATGAGCTTTATAAGCCTTTCCAATTAACACTTAGCTTGGGAAATAACAGGTGTCTGTATCACTGTAATTATCCACTGAGAAAAACTCTTTCCTGGTCATGCTACATGCCCCCCCCCAAATTCAAGTAGCATTTTAACTAACACCGATATTGATATTGCAATGAGTCTTTCTTTCCATTATCTGTAATATAAAATTCAATTGTATTCTCAAATTTTGACTTTGAGAAACTAAACTAAACATGAATCATTATATTTTTAACACACTTTGAAACAAGTATCATACGTATTTTCAGGATTTACTCAACTATTATACCTCCACATAAGAATGTAGGATTTACTACAATCTGATGTTCAAACAGAGACTTTCAAAAGTTAGTCCTACTAATGTAAGGCACTAGATTTGGAGGGAGAGCAGTGAGGTAGGATGTGCCTTATTATTTGGTACAATGTCATGTGTCGTACGTTTTAACTCACCTGAAGAAGGTATTCTGCACTGGCCTTCTGGCAAATAAGATAACTCAGCCTTGCCTAGAGTCACTTGCCTCTTTGAAGACCAGATCACCACTTACTTGTCCTGCATCCCCAGAACATAATGTAGTGCCAGGCTACTGCAGCATCCAGTAAATGTTTCCCAGCTTTGAATTTATTTGATAGTTCAATTTTTTCTTAATTTTTGACAGTGAGTGTAAATTTTGGAAGTGGATAGGGCTAGTAGAAATACTTTGGCAGAAACCCAGTGGGGAAAATTTTGTTTCTATCTGCTATCTCATGACAAATTAAAATATATTTGATTTATTGTCAACTTTATAGCTCTTGGGAGGACTAGCTAACTAATAGGAATAATGTTAAAACCAGAAACACTTACCATTCTTTGGCTTCGTTCTTGAAGAAGCACTTCTTTTTTCAATATACTAAAAACATACCACGTACCATACAAACTTTAATTTTTCGTCTCTCAGCCTGGACCTGCTTGCTACAAGCTGGCCATTTCAAGCATCCTCGCCAGACTAAAGCACTCTTTATAATTGGTTCTCCTTGCTCTCATTTTGGTTTTCTTTCCTTGGTAAACACAAAGTAAAAACTGTGCCAAACTGCCAAAATTTATTGAAGGCAAATGCCACCCTTTTCGGCATTATTTTACCAAACAAGGCATGAGTGATTGAATGAATCTTAATATCTGCAGTAAAGCAAGGCATTATTCTTTCATACTAAAACTCAGAGTATTTTTCCAAACAACTCAGTTCTGCATTCGTGTGATCTAAGATAGAAACCAACTCCTTTTCTTCACCCATTAAAAATAACGGTCTTCAAGGATCATTTGTTGTTTTCATAGGTATACAATCTGCTGATGCAGCACAACTCATAACTTTCTTAGTAAAGAAAATAAGAGGTATATAAAAAAGGAAAACAGCATCACTGTGTATTTTTATGATTTTAGAATACTACATTATTTATATAAAGAACATTATATAAAGCCAGAACTAGACTATTTGCATCCCAATTAAAGAAAAACTCCACTTAATTAAATATGAATTTTCTTATTTTCTCATAAAATATAAGGTATTATATTAATATGTGATATTTAATTTTCTAGCGTTGCAGATAAAGGGATAATAATTTCCTATCAGAACTTCTTTAAAAATTGCTTTAATGTCATAGTCCTAAAGTATTAATTGGCAAACTAATGACCTGAAGACAATAATACATTCCCAACCATGGCAAATAGTTTTCACAGTTTAGGAAAAATGGTGTCCAAATATTTTTCAGTGTAAGGAGAAGTACAGTACAGTAATGTTTACCAAGATGAAATAAATTTGATCTAAATGTCTTTTGCTCCAAGTTAGCCTCTGGGACATCTTGACTAATTGTCCCACTTTCAAAGCAAAAGGAAAAAATGAGGCAAGGGAGCAGAGAAAGAATAGGTTAACTTGTTTTGAACCCCTGCAATCCGTTCTCCACATTGTTGTCAGAGTGATTTTTCTAAACAAAAACTGATCTTGTTACCACCTTCTTTACGCCCTTCAATGGCTCCCCATTAATGTTCGGATAAAGTCTAAAATCTTAAAAGTTGGTCACTAGGCCTGGAGTGTTCTGACCCATACTTACCCCTTCAGCCTCCTCTTGGTACCTGCCCTTCAACTAGCTTGCAATTCATTTTATTTTTTCTTTCAACTATTACCCCAGCCTTCCTTCTCCCCATTCCCATTCCCATTCCCCTTGGATAACTTTTATTTATCTTTGAGGAGAAAAAAAACCTGCTCTGACATTCAAACAGCATTTCCAAAATGAATGAATGAAGAAATGAGAGGATGAACTCATATACCAAAGAGAATATGCAGAATTAGAGACCTTTAGAATTTCAAAGGACCTTGGATATCAACTAGTTCAAAGATATCATTTTTCAGATGAGCAAACTGAGAGTGGTCCTGAAAATTCAGGTGGCTTTAAAGATCACACAGTTAATAGGAGAACTGAGAATAGAATCCAAGATTCCTGATGTTCATGAAAGCAACTCTGTCAATGAAATGTCATTAAATAATTTGTTCAATTTTTTCCCAAAGCCAAACTAAAATTGCCTTTCCTCTCAAAAAATTAAAAATATAATTACTATATGAGTCAGCAATTCTATTTCTGATTATATACCCAAAAGCATGGAAAGCAGGGACTCAAACAGATATTTATACCCCGTGTTCATAGCAGCATTATTCACAATAGCCAAAAGGTGGAAACAACCCAAGTTTCCATCAATGGATGAATGGATAAACAAAATGTGGTATATACTTACAGTGGAATATTATTCAGCCTGAAACAGGGAGGAAAATCTGGCACATGCAATAACACACATGAATTTTGAAGATATTAGGCTAAGTGAAATAAGCCACTCACAAAAGGGCAAATACTGAATCATTCTTATATAAGGTACCTAGAGTAATCAAGTTCATAGAGGCAGAAAGTAAAACGCTGGTTGCTAGGGGCTGTGGGGAGAAGGGAATGGGAAGTTACTCTTTTTTTTTTTTTTTTTTTTTTTTTGCTGTACGCGGGCCTCTCACTGTTGTGGCCTCTCCCGTTGCGGAGCACAGGCTCCGGACGCGCAGGCTCAGCGGCCATGGCTCACGGGCCCATCCGCTCCGCGGCATGTGGGATCTTCCCGGACCGGGGCACGAACCCGTGTCCCCTGCAGCAGCAGGCGGACTCTCAACCACTGCGCCACCAGGGAAGCCCTTGGAAGTTACTCTTTAATATATACAGAGTTTCAGTTTGAGATGAAGAAAAAAATCCTAGAGGTGAATAGTGTTAAGGGTTGCACAACAATGTGAATACACTTAATGCCACTGAACTGTACATTTAAAAATGGTTAAAATGGTAAATGTTATGTATATTTTACCACAATTTAAAAAAAAGATTGTCATTTTCCTAAGGGTTCTACCACTACAGTGTCAGATTGTGCCCTATCTCCCTACCCTGACCCACATAGGCATTTTTTTTCTGTAATGATTTTGGTTGACTCATAACCGTGATTCTTAGCCTATTAACTGGGCTTTGAAGCAAGCTACACACTTGTTACTGCTAGTATTTCCAACACAATAACAACAACCCCAATTCTATAAATTCCTTTGCTGGCGTTCCCTTTGTTGATCCCATTTTAAGGTCACCTTATGAAATAGAAAGGGAGGCTGGAAAGCTGAAAGATTGAGGATGGAAAAGAGAGTCTGAACTTGGTGTCCATGCCAACTGGGTTGTCCAGTTTCTGTTTCCTTCCTGTCCATACTAGTTTGGGGGGAGTGGGATATGATCTTAAGAATATTAGAGTAGGTGTGGGGAATTCCCTGGCAGTCCAGTGGTTAGGACTCTGCACTTTCACTGCTGAGGGCACAGGTTCAATCCCTGGTCGGGGAACTAAGATCCCACAAACTGTGTGGGATGCAGCCAAAAAAAAACATAGAGTGTGAAAAAACCCAGGGCCATAGGGGTCAACCTCAACTGGTTCTCTCCTTTCTTTGTTGCTGATGTCCTGGGCCCTATAATCACTGCTGTCAAACCAATACCAGGTACATTGTAATTTAGTGGTATCTGGAGTAAGTACTAGTACCACTAGCTCAGGGCACTCAAGCTACAGTTGAGGAGTTCCTAAATTAGTCATTTTAGAAGATGCCATCCTTCCTACTTCCTCTGTCCTTATGCTGGCTGGAATCTCATCCAGCGATTGAGTACGTGGTTCCATGCCTCATAGTGAAGCTTGTCCTCTTCAGGACAACCCGCGTCTGTGTGCATGTATGGCAGCAGTAGTGATGGTAGTGGCAAAAGGTTATGTATTACAACTTTGCAGACCTCAGAATGTCTGTGTTGCTTTTGAACAACCCTTCTTGAATTTGCATTTTATAATCATATGAATATTGTATATTTCATATGTTTTTACCTTTCCTTTTTTAAAAAAATAAATTTATTTCTTTATTTTTGGCTGTGTTGGGTCTTCGTTCCTGTGTGCAGGCTTCTCTAGTTGTAGCGAGCCAGGGCTACTCTTCATTGTGGTGCGCGGGCTTCTCATTGCGGTGGCTTCTCTTGTTGCGGAGCACGGGCTCCAGGCGCGTGGGTTTCAGTAGTTGCAGCACACGGGCTCAGTAGTTGTGGCTCGCGGGCTCTAGAGCGCAGGCTCAGTAGCTGTGGTACATGGACTTAGTTGCTCCGCGCCATGTGGGCTCCTCCCCGACTAGGGCTTGAACCCGTGTCCCCTGCATTGGCAGGAGGATTTTTAACCACTGCACCACCAGGGAAGTCCCTACCTTTCCTCTTTTAAGTTGATTAGAAGGAAACTCAAAGTCAAAATTGCAAGTCAACTCTAGAAAAGTACATAGGATCTCACTGCGTGTATTTTGGACACTAACCTTGGCCTCGATTTTATCTTATTTCTATCTTAATAGTCTCTCTCTCTCTCTCATATATATATGTATGTATATATACATATATGTATATACACACATATATGTATATATATATGATATATATATGACTATATGATATATATATGACTGGTATGTGTCTGTATGTGTATAGCTATAATTAGACAGATAGAGATAAACAGACACAGATACATCTATACAAACACACACATCCCCACTCCAAAACATTTTTGAGTAGAGGCAGGATAAATACGACCAACTAAATATCCATGTTCTTGATTCTGTGCTGGATGATAAACAACCATTGGTGGTATAGGCCTTCACAGAATAGAAACCTAAATTGTTGTACAGTTTTGCATTCATTTCATTGAATCCTCACAAAACTTCATGATGTAAGCAAGGCTGATGATATTCACATTTTACAGAGAAAGAAGCCAGAGGGAGGCCACAAAGAGCAGAGACTAGAGAACCAGATCCCTCACAGCTCTTCACACCAAGTTGCAGTTGCTGCTCTCACCCCCCGCCCTCATTTATTTTTCCTCAAAATTATCCTTGAACTGTCTGAGCACGTAGAGGTAAATCTTTCAGGTACCTGCCTGGATTTTATAGCTGTCCTTTCACTTTAGATAATTAACCGTTTTCTTTCTCTTATCAGATTCACAAACAGTATTTCTTCACTTTCCCAGGCCTCTTTTCAACTTTGATAGCAGAGATAGTTATTCACTCCTTTCCCATTCCTGCAAAATATCCCTTGCATGATGTAATGAAACTGGCACTGAACTGGAGATTAATTCTTTACCAGCTGTGTGGCCGTGAGCTAGCTACTTCACTCTGCTAGTTTCAGTTTTATCATCTGTAAAATGTGGTGGTTGGAGACTTCTGAGGTCCCTTTCAGCTCTTCTTCTGTGAATTGGGAACTCATACTTTGCTACCTTCACTTTAGTCATGATACAGATTTCCTCTCTCTGGTTGTCCTAGCAGCTCAGTTGTGCACCATCGTCTTTGGTCTTGAGGAATTTCTAGTTTATTATGGTGTGTGTCTAAGATAAGAAGAATGGGTCTGAGGGTGGGGGAGATTCGGAGTTGTTATTCAAAGTTATTCATAAGCTCTGCTTGATGAAGAAGTTCTAGAAATCTGCTGTACAATATAGTGCTTAGAGTTAGCAATACAGTACTGTGCCCTTCAAGATTTAAGAGGAGAGACCTCAAGTTAAATGTTTTTACCACAAACAAAAGCTAGGGGGGACGACAAGGAAACTCTGCGAGGTGCTGGATATGTCTATTACCTTGACTGTGGTGATGGTACCATGGGTGTTGGTATATGTCCAAACTCATCAAACTGTATACATTAAATATGTGCAGTTCTTTGTATATCAATTATACCTCAATAAAGCTGTTTTTTTTTTTTTTTTTGGTTGTTGTTGTTGTTGTTTGGCGGTACGCGGGCCTCTCACTGTTGTGGCCTCTCCCGTTGCGGAGCACAGGCTCCGGATGAGCAGGCCCAGCGGCCATGGCTCACGGGCCCAGCCGCTCCGCGGCACATGGGATCTTCCCGGACCGGGGCACGAACCCGCGTCCCCTGCATCGGCAGGTGGACTCTCAACCACTGTGCCACCAGGGAAGCCCTGTTTTTTTTTTTAAAAAAGAGGATGGGTGCACGTGTTTGCCTTTGATTATGATTAGAGCCCACTAACCGTTAAAACAGTACTTAAAAAAATTGAAGCCTGAAGTTTTTCCCAAGTCAGACACATCATAGCTAGAGCTTTGGGGAGGAATGCTAATCAAATTGAATTCTATTCAACCACTCACTATGTGAATGACCTTGAGTAACCCCTACAGTTTCCTGAGCCTTAGTTTCCTCGATTGTGTGGTGAGAATGACAATGGCTGACCTATCCAGAAGGAAAGGTAAAGGTGAGAACACATGTGGAAGGTCTGTGACAAACTCAATGTCCTACTATTTTGATACTTAAAATTTCCACCTGGTAATAATGCCACATCTTGCATGAGCCACACTCCTGACCCTGTATTTCATCAGACTACAAGGCTGGAAAGCTAACAATTTGTTCATCTATTCATTCACATGTGAATTTGCCCAACATTTATTGAGGATCTACTATGACACTCTGCTTGTAGTTATACAAAGATGAATGAAGTCATCACACTTTCAAGGAGCTCATAGTCTAGCAGACAAATGGACAAATAAATAACCAATATACAATGTGTAGAGAGCTGTCCTAGAGGTGAGTATAAGACATTATCGAACATGCAGGAGGGACTGATGGATTCTGCCAGGGGAGTTGGGAAGTAGCATTTGGTTCTCGAAAAAAATGAGTGGAACCCATTTTTTAGAGATTTCTGGACAGAAAAAAAGCACACAAACAAGGGAAGAGATGAATTAACATGTTTGGTGTGTTCAGAAAGTGATGAGAAAAGTGAGTCATTTAGCATGGATGGGACGAGGGGGTATCAGAGAGAATTGAGGCAGGAGGGGAGGCTAGCAAAGGAGGGTGATAGTAAAACCAAATGTGATCTGTACCAAGTTGGGGAAAAACCATGACATTTTAGAGAGAAATCCAAAGGTATCATGAGACTATTTTATAATCTTTACTATTAGTTATAGTAAAGGCTAGGCTGCTATATCAGAGGCCTCAGAACACAACAGTTTAAATATGATCTAGGCTGGAGGAGCAGCTTTGCTCCATGAGGTCGTTTAGGGACACAGGTTCTCCTACCTTGCTGCTCTCTTGTCTCCTAGGTCCTGGTCTTTTTCACTGAAGTTCAGTCTCTAACATAGCCTCACTGCAGTCCTTAGGCCAAAAACTGACAACAAATTTCTTTTAAGCAAGGGACATGGAGCTTGGACTCAGAAATTCTGCTCCCATTCTATTGAGAAAAACTTAATCATGTGTCATGCCTATCTGCAAGGAAGGCTGGGAAATATAGGCTCTAAACTGTTCATCTATGTCTCCAAAAATAGAGAACAGATTTAGGTGAGACAATAGTCTGCCACAACTTGCTTATTTGGAAGCCTCATCAAATCCTAGATTTAAATTTGCTTCTAGTATTTATCCTTTATATTGCCATGTTAGATCTCTAAATGCCAGTGTTGATTACTTAGCCTAAAAAGTACTTTGGATGATCTAGAATTTACCAAGCAAATCAAGAAAATGTGAAATATATCTGTGTGTTCAACATAGTTTGGAAATTTAAATTTATTATGAGAAAAATATTGCAGTTCTGAATTATGTTTCTAATTCTGTAAGACTCTGATGTTTTAGTCTCCATATCAATGCCCTGCAAGAGGATTAAGTTTTTATTTGGGTCAACAAAGCAGAATTCCTGGAAGAGCCTACTATTTTCAAGGCATAAAACAGGGCTATGTGGAAACATGAGGCTCTCAATGGGGTTGACGGCTCAAAATCACCCTATTCGACGTGCAGCTGATTTTCAGTGGGGCTGAAGTTACTGGAACACAAATTCAGGGTGTGGGAAGAGCTAATAGAGAGTAAACAGTCAATCTATGTGAGCTATCGTTATGGTTACTGTTTTATTTTAAAATTATTTAATATTGGTAGGTTTAAGGATATAGAAGTGGCAATTTGTGGGGTAAGGAGAGCCTCTTTCACTAATAGGTCTTATTATATATAGGGTGGATATTTGGACTTTGGGGAGAGTCTGGAAAAATTGCACTCTTAAGTTGTCCCTGTTGATCAGAGTCCCTAAAGTGAATGTCAATGGCGCGTCTCCCTTGCTTCCTCACCTCTCTCCTACCCTCTACTCTTCCTTCCCTTTCTCTCTCTGGCTCATTCATTTCTGCGATGCTATATAGTTCAAGACTTTATCTTCTCTCCCCTTTTTTCTAACTGGTCTCTTTGCCTCCATTGCTAGCATGATCTTTCTCATTTGCAAATCTTACCTTGTCTCTCTTTTGATTAAATACCTTTCATGCCTCCCCGGTCCCTGAAGCAAAAGTTTAAATGGCTCGCAAGGTTCTCCACCATCTTGCCTAAGTCTGCCTTTCTAAACTACATCTCTAGTTACTGTAACACAAGCTAATACTAGCTAGAGTAACAAGCCACAATCGAACCCATCCCCATTCTCTGGCCCATTGCACACACTGACACCTCCGTGCTTTCCTGGACAGGAGTGCCCTGCCCCTCGATTGTTCACGTGGCAAATTCATACTTTTGGCCCAACACAAATGTCATTTCCTTTTTTTAGCTTTTATCTGTACACAGGCAAAATCAGTCATCTGTGTTCCCATTGCCTTTTATGTATGTCTAAGTTGGACACAGCACTTATTACATTACATTGTTATTTACCTTTATGTCTTGTCTCTGCCATTGGACTGAAAGCTTCTTCGAGGCAGGAATAATATCTTATTCTCTGTATCCCCAGCTAGCACATTCAATGTACCTAGAACATGGTACATATTAAACTGTAATAATATTATTATTATAGCTACCATATATTGACCACACATAACGTACTAGGTAATTTACAATGTTCTGAATATGTCCCATTTTTTAGATGAGGAATCTAAAGCTTACAGAGGTTAAATGATTTGCCTGGAGTCACATAGTAGGACGAACATTGACAGCTAAGTTAGACTCCAAAGCCTTAACTAGATGGAGATATAAAAGTTCACTTTGGAAATTGTACTAACCTACCACATTAGACTAAGTTAATGAACTACAGACATTGTACACACAGACTCACTGTTACCACTTACTGACAAGGCCTGGCTTGCTTAGCATTGGGAATTATTCAGACCATGGCCTCTACAGAGCAATGCAATACAAGGTGATACCTCTTGTGCATTTCAAAGGCTCTTAGCTCTTGACAAAACAGACCTCCATTCTCACAATAGGTCGATGTCCTATTTTACAGGTGTTATGTAACCATCTCAAGATCACACAGCCCTAGCACCAGCTGAACTAGGCTTAGAACTTTTTTGGTTACTTAAAAAATTATTTTTTCTTTTTACTTAAGCCACTACATCTCATCAAGTGTATTTCTAGGGTGAAAGTAGTATGCCAAGTGGAAATGTATGCTCAGTGGAGGAGGCCAGGATTAAATGCCACAGACTTTCTAGAGCCAGACAGTATCTGAATCTATCAGCGTCAGACCAGAACAGCCAAGCTTGCTTAACACCAAGGGCAGCCACAGTACTAAACCTCCCAGTAATGCTGCATCAGTTAGCTAGTTGTAAAGTGCAAGCCTACAGCCAAAAATGTGGTTCAAAATAAAATAGGTTTCTCTAACCTCTAAATAACTGTGCAAGGTCCTGTTATTAATTAATTAGGTACCTTCACCAAGGACAGTTAAGAAAATCAGACAACTGCCAGGTTGCTTCCTATTCCTCTTGACTTCTTATTGGATAATTTTTATCAAGTGAGCTAAGCACACATTTTCATGTAACTCAGTTATTCAGCAAAACGTCCTAAGCTACTTAACTGATGTAAAGCAAACACATTTTTAAAAAACGCAATAGCCAGGTTGTGAAACTTTCCAATTAAAGGGACACCCTCCCTGCACCACCACTGCATCAATGGCTAGTTTGTTGTTTAAAACAAACACATGAAAGGTTGACATTGAAATATCCTGATTACATGATCTTAAGAGTCTGGATATAATAAGTTGAATCAGTGAGATGACAGACTTAATATTCCAATAATTGTGTTTTAACCCCCCTCCCCCTTTAAATGTCGAAATTCTTAAAGCTCTTCTTTTGGGGGGATGGGAGGTAGAGGGGTGCATTAAACCTTGTGGAACCCAGGTTTTGTAAGGATATTGACAAATCAGACAATTGCAATTAAGTTACAATTTCACTGCATCTCCTGCTTAAAGGAAGAGCTTTATTCTTGAGGGAGCGCACCTAACAATTTTATGTTCAGCCATCTGCAGAGAGCAGAGTCAATGCTTTTTCCTTTCTGAACCTGGAGCAGAAGCTTTATTTCACTGAGAGTTCTCTGTGACATTTTGCACTCACTTGATTTAATGAACCAAAGAGGATCTTTAACTCTTGGTCTACACCAGTGCAAATAAAGGTTAAATCTCTCACTAACCATCATGAACTAGCCTAATAACTCACGAGAGGTTGTGGAAAAAGAAACCGAGAAAGCAGGTGTGCAGCCTTGATTAAAACATGCAAAACCCGCACAACCGCAGGCAAAGGTACTATATCCTCACATCTTCCTAGTACCGGCTGCGAGGTCCGCAGGCAGGGAACTCCTACTGCGCCAAAAACACCATCCTGCGAGCGGGGCCTAGTAACACAGGGGCTTTTCTTCCGAACGGTGTCCCGACCGGAGCTTGCGCTGAATGCCGGGGCTCCTATTGGCCACACGCCGTGCGGGAGGAGGAGACTGGCGGGGAGAGCTACAGGAGGAAGGGAGAAGGGGGCAAGGCCTTTTCCCTGCCCCTTCCCGGCCCCCTCCGCAGGCAGCCGCCGGCGCCTCTTGCGTGGTTACTATGCAAATTGCAGCGATTGCGGAAATAAACAAGGGAATAGGGACCGGAGAGAGGGGCTGCGAATCGATGGCAACTTCTGCAAAGTCTCGTACAATCCAAAGCACACAAGGCAAAACCAGAGAGAATCTGAGAACCAGCCAGCCGGGGTTGGATCACTTTCAAAAGAGGAGAGAGAGACAGTGAGAGGCAGCGCGCGTTGCAATTGCAAAAGCCTCCTGATTTGGAGTAAAAAAAAAAAAAAAAAAAAAAAAAAAAAATCTCCAAGAAGCCTGCAATTGGCCAGCAGCTTTAAAAAAATCTCTTCCGGGTTTTCAACGGTTCCAAGTTTATTTAGATATCTTTTCTCATGCAAAAAAAAAAAAATGTGGACAACAAATGAAGCAATTCGTCCGAACATGTTAAAGTTTCTCACGTACTCTTTTTACATTGCAGTGGTACGTGGTACATCTTTAAACTTTCTATTTTGCGTTTATACGATATGTGTTTTATAAACAACAATAATGGTAGAATGATTTTGTTTAACGGCTAAGACTTTAAAATTTCTCTAGCTTGCATATGCATTTAAGTGACTGCTGGGTAAATGTCTATTGTAATGGTTTTGTTTTAAAGATGTAGCTTTGTGGATGGCTTTTTTTTTCTTTTTCTTTTTTGCTATGTGCATCAGGGACCGGGTTTCCTTCTTTTTTTTTTTTCCTCCCCGAGATTTGAAAAAATTGCTGAGCTTGACAGATTTTTTTTCCTCCTAGCGCTTGCTCGGTTCCAGAAAGGGGGAAAAAAATCCTGTACGTGCTCTGTTCTGTAAAAAGACGTCTGGCCTCAGCAGTCAACCTAACCCGAAAAGAAATGTCTGGACCCGGAGAGTAATTGACGATTCGATCCTCTAATCAATGGGACAACATGGGAGATTGACAAAAGCCTTATCCAATCATATCCAAGCTTGGGTGTACAATGGCTCACAACAGCCAGAGGGGGCCGGGCAGAGAAGATCTGAAGTTCTCTTCGGCTCTGAAGGGGATGGTGCGGTTCAAGCTGTCAAAGCTACAGGCTCTTCCGGATTTAGCAAGCACAATAGGAAAGAGTTTTCGAGTTTAAGAAAAAAAAAACCAAAACAACGTGGGTTTTGTTTTGTCTTGTTTTGCGTGAATTGTATGCCTTCTTCATTGCCTTTTGGGAAAAGTTTTAAAAAATTCTGCTAGAGAAATCTTTAACTTTGCATGAATTGTTATTTGTAAATTCAGGGAAGTTGTTAATGGTTGTGGAAGGTGAGGTTCAACTTTTAAAAATGTGTGGCTTGAAAACTGGGACTGTAGTGAGCTTTGGGAAGTAATATATTGCACAATTAGCCTTGCAAAACGTCTTACTCTGATTATCTTAGAAGCTTTGGCTTTTCAGGTACTTTGAAGGAATAGGCAAGCCTCTCTTGAACTCTAAACAACAGTTTTAAGGGAGAGGGACTGTTTCACAGGTGGACTGACAGCTGTTTTGTACATTTGAAAGGAAGATGGGGAGAAAGAGAGTGTTGTTCTTGACTTTTCTTGAATTCTGTTTAAATATATGGTCAGTAGCGAATAGGATCTTGAGACTGGCCAAGTTCACGTTTCTTCTTGTTACCACAACAACCCCTGTGGAGGGTGTGTGTGGAAGATTGCTGACTCGCTAACTCTTAGCTGGAGTCTGGCCTCTTGGACAAGTCTTTGACACCAATCCAGTGGAAACCAACTGCGGTAGCTTGTCTTGGAGACAGTAACTGGCAGCCTCTGACTAAAATATATCCATCTCTTCCTTCCCTCTGAGCTGTGTAGACACCTAATTCTGTTGGGAAGTGAATGGAAAATAATATAGGCTCTTTCCCATCTTTGGCTTAAATTCCCATTGAGCTATTTCCCAAGGCTTTAGGCCTTCTAATCAAATCTGGCCTGGAAATCTGATGTAAGAATCCACTTGGATGCTCAGTTCAGCAACATGATTCAATTTAGGAATATATGCATATAAGAAAAATCTGCACACAAGTGACTGTAGGTCAAAAAACTAGAGAAGAAAAATGTTGGAAGATGCTAGTAATAAAGTTAGTCTTGGTAGGAACTATAGTAAATGGCGTTGTCACTTACGAACCCCAATTTTACCTTCATTGCTTTGTACATTAAAATCTAAATCATATTAATAAGATCTTCCTATTAAGTAACCTCCAAAATGAGAGGTATTTGAGATGTACATATAAGTGAAACCTTATTGACATAATTTATATATCTAAGAGGATTTCACTAAAACTGGCAAGGTAACATTTCTGCAAATAAAACACAGCAAATGCAAGGCTGGGCTCTGTGCCAGGGAGAATATGGATAGCAGAGAGCATGACAGGAGCCTCCTTTGCGCAGAGACAATCCCATTTCAAGGCAGCCGCCTAGCACTTGCAAAATAAATGACTGGAGTGGTTATTTCCAATAAGGGGTTTATCCTTCCTAACAATGGGTCACTTATATGATTTCAGTAAACTAGTTTTTGTACTTCACCTGTGTTTCCTATACTGTTCTCTCTAATATCCCTTCTTTCTTCTCTTTGCCTCCCATCCCTGTTCTCTTTCAAGGGTCTTAGTATCTTTGTGAACTCTGGACAAGGATTTACTTTTGCAACTTGGGACGTAGGGGAGAGGGTTGGAAAGGTTTTCTACCCCCAGTCTGCCCTTTGAGGAACATCTGTTTCTTTGTGTGTTTAAATTTATGCCTGTTGGAGAGAAAGTTACCAGAAGCCTCTCTGTAACTGTAACTCTTCTACTGTATTTTTCGCAGTCCTGTTTCCAAAGACTGTAGTTGGAACTGTGCTTTGTAGTGTTTCCCCCGCCGGCCCACCCCCCACCACCTCCCGCGGGGGAGGGAGCGGGAGCTGGCGGAGGTAGGAGAGAAAGCAGGAGCGGATGTGCAGGGCTTTGGTGCTGAACTTGGATCCAGCCCTTGCCTAGAGGGCGCAAACAATCGTCCCATATCCAAAAGTCTTACGAAGGGCGCCAAAAGTTACTTAAGATAATATTGCTAACCGCAGAAAGCTGGAAATCGCGGGCACATCCACGGCTGCAACAAAAGACGTTTTCAAAGTAGAAATAGCAGCATTAAATTACTTTTCCTCATTTTTTTTAAACCAGGGCGACGTGCCAGCCCTTTCTAAAAAATTATTTTCCTTTTTCTTGAGATTCAATTAAAAGTCAGCATCTTTGCTGTTTTGGGAAGAGGTAGATGTGAAGTCTATCTTTTAACACACCAAAAGAAAGATTTTAATCTGCGCTGGAAGAAAGCTTCCCAAGAGTACACACTCGGAACAATAACTTCTCACTGTGCCTCAGTTACATGTTGGAACCGTCAGCCAGAAACTTCTATCGAGGAAACTTGGAGCGCCTTGAAGTTATAGATCCCAGAAAGGGTTTCGTGGCCAGGGATGTTGTCTCTGTTATTCGGCTTGCCTTTTAGGACGTTTCTCCCCTACTGATAATCCAAGAGGAACCAAGGAAAAGCAGTTGTGTAGTTTGGGAAGACCGGGCTCTCTCATTAAAGGTTTAAGTCATTATTTTCCCTCACCCCTTAATAAATAATCAGAGAGTTTTCCAAGGAGATTTAGAAGCGGGGGGGTGGAGGCGTGTGAAAATGGTCTCTTGAGAATTCAGGAATTATTCTGGCAATAAAGTAACGGGAGAACAAGCATAAAATCACGTTAGAAAGATGCAGAATATTTCAGAGAACTTTGTTTTCTCCAGTAGCATATTTCTTGCTCCTTACTTTTAAAAAGGGGGTGGGGTGGGGGAGAGTCTGAATGAGAGTGGCCTTAACATGTCACCTCACCCTCACATGCTGAGTGGGCATTCCTACAGGAATTTCCTCTTTTCAGAGGCTCTCTAGCTGTGTAACTTCTACCAAGGTGCAGATTCCCCTGTCTGTGTGCCAGAGCCCTTCAACGTGATACAGTCGTCTTTCCTTTTGGAATCCTGAGAAGGATTAGAAAATGCAGCAGGCTGCAAACTAGAGTGAGGGAGATGAGGAGGAAGAAATGGGATGGGGGTTTGGAGGAAGGAGGTATACTTTTTTTTTTTCTTTTTTCCCCATCAGTGAAGAGAGCCTAGAGAGAAAATATGAGGTTAAAAAAAACTGGAAAAGCAGGCTTATTGGCAACTTGCCAAACCCTAAAAACCACCCCCTTTTTTGCCAAAACAATACTTCAGCAAACCTAAAATAATTGCAGGAAGCTCTTTTCCATTTTAAGAACTATTACCTGGGGGAGGGAAAAAGAGGGGATTCTTAAAAGGCACCCTTCCAGAGGTGTCTCAGGAACACGGACAGTAATGATACCATGTGTCCAGTTCTGGGCACGTGTTTGTGGACCAGAATATCTCCCTTCCCTAAGGGGACATCCCTTTCACATTTTTTTTTTTCTTCCTAAAAAGAGAAAGATATCATAGCTAAACCACTGTTGTTTCTGAACGTGATAGAACTTTTTCTATGGCGTCTGTGTTCAAACCCACTAGATTCACAGTCCTGGGAGGGAGAATGCTAGTTAATCTCCGCCTCCCTTTCTCCAGACACCACCCCCCCAGCCCCCAAATCCGGTGAATCTTCCTTGTGAAAATTTCCCCCACCACCTCCGCTTCTGGAGGCCATAGGACTGAAGCTGCACAAAGTTTGCAGGATTTTGTGCATAATTACCTCTGCCGACGATCTATTCCCACAAAAAGCGTCGTTGGAGAGACTACAATGCTTTGAGCCGTACCGCATTTCAGAAGGGAAAAAAAGTTACCTAGGAGGTCTGATTTTTAAAAAATATTTGCATACATGCAAATTGCCCCCCCCCCGCCTTCTCCGCGGTTCTCTACGTGCCCACGCAGCGAACCGAGGGGTGCTGGGCAACCTGGCAAAGTTGCCCAAGTCCTCCACCGAGGTCCGCGAAGGTCTGCGGCGGGGGTTGGGGGATGGGAACGAGGAAAAGTAGTTTTGTTTGCTTAAGCACATCCTGTGGCAGCCTATAGCTGCCCGGGAGTACAGTCTGTAACTGCGTTACCCAGTAATGCGCTGAGCGGGGACTGGGGGGGCGGAGGGGGGGACCGAGCGAGCGAGCGAGCGAGCCAGGGAGCGAGCGAGGGAGCGAGAGAGGAGCGAGCGCGAGCGGCCGCGGAGGCTCGGGACCCGGCTGGCCGCGCGGCGCCGCAGCCGCCCCCTCCCCCACACCGCCCCCCCACCCCCCCGCGGCGGCGCGAGCGGGCGGCGGCCGTGCGGTGCGGTGCAGAGCGGAGGCGGAGGCGGGCGCGCGGGCAGCTCGCGGGCACCCGGCCGGCGGGCGCGGGAGCTGGAAAGGGTGCGCTATGCCTTTAACGCCCGCGTACAGTAGACATGTATAGTGGAGTGTAGGGAAACTCTAGGCGGGGTTAAAGTTCAGCTCATGGAGCGGCAATAGCGCTGGCTGGCTGCAGTTGAGCCGAGTTGGAAATGTGAACGCAAGAAGCAGGCTTGATTTTTTTTTCTCCCCCCTTCTCTCTCTCCTCCTCTCTCCCTCTTTCTCCTTTCTCACCCGCACTCACGCACACCTCCAAACCGCACACCCAGACGCACACGCACACCCCATCGCCGGGCAGTGATGTATTCTCCGCTCTGTCTCACCCAGGTAAGCAGCTGTTTGGATGCGGAGGGGCTGTGGGGGTCGGAGTGGCGGGGGCCGACCTGGGGCCGGGCCGGGGGTGCCGGGGACCCCCGCGCAAGCAGGGCCCGGGACATGTGTCTCGGGGTGTGCCCGTGTCTGCGCGTGTTTCTGTGTGTGTGTGTGTGTGTGCGCGTATGCTCGTGGGGGGGTGGGTGGAGAAATACAGCTTTAAGAAAGTAACTTTGTTTCCATGCGGGTGCATTCCTCTTGCACGGCCATTTGTGTGGGCACATGGCTAATGGCGTCCTCTTATTAATGCGTTAATTAATATCGGGGCGATTGACTGCGGAACGGCGGTGTTTTCGGACGCCCCGCACGTGTTTCGGCGGGGTTGCAGCCCATGACACGCTGAAATCTGGACTCAGCGTTTCTGCAGGCGCGAGGCCGGTTTCGTAGTTAACGCGGCGCCCGGGGAGGGGGCCGCCGACGGAGCCCCCAACACGCCCCGCACTCTCGGGGCCGCTGCACCCCTGGCTGCGGGAGAACTCGGGTCCCCGCGTCTGCTGCCCGCCCGCTGAGCCCGCGCCGCAGCAGCCTCCCCAAACTCTTACTTTTGTTTATTGTTTGTCAGCCTTTGGGGTCCGGCCGCGGGAGGGACACGGGCCGGGGCCCCAGGCCCCCGCCGGGACAGCGCCCCTTGGGCACGGGGGGCGGCGGCGAGCCGGTCCCGGGGCTCGGCGGAGCGGAGCTGCGTGGCCCCGCGTCCCCCCGCGCCGGCCGGGTGGAGCCTGCGTCCTGGCTGCCCGTCGCCCGCTCGCTTTCCCGAGCGAAAGTTTCGGTGCCGGGACGAGCCCACGCTGCGCGGTTCGGCGAGCGACGGAGGCCTCGAGCCGCGGGCCGGGGCGCGCCGGGCGGAGTTGGGCTACCGGCCGCGAGCCTGAGCGGCGGCCGGGCCGGACGCGACTCCCCGCCCCCCCCACTGCCGCCGCCGCCGCCGCCGCCTCCCGCTGCTGCCGCGCTACTCGGACCGCCCCGCGCACAGGACGGGGGCAACTTTTCCCTCCGACCTAACTCGGAGCGTGGGTCTCTCTCGCCCCAGCGCCTCTCCTTTCCATGCCCTCCCTTTCCATCCCTCCCTTGTCTGCACCACCCCCAGGCAAAATATTGCTACTTCACGGCCCCAAGTTTGGTCCCTTTTGAATATATTATTTATTTTCTCTGAGTAAAAGGCATGAAGTTAAAGTGATTTTGCGCTAAAATTTTTTTGAAGAGAAGTGTGAGGCTTCATACTGTTTTGGTACATTGCGATCTGACCATTAATCACCTAGATGAAGTTTGTATGCTTCATATAAAATGTTTATTCACCACTCCCTTCAAAAACCTGCTACCACCTCTTGCTTTCATTTAGCAGGAGATAACGGTTTAACCGGAATACCTTCTGGAAGACTAAAACGTATCCATAGTTTCTTCTCTCCTCTCTAGTTTCTGGATTTATTTCCCACATGACATGCCTTCTTATTGCAATATCTAACAGTCATCTACCGGCTATTTGATCTCAGAAGACTCTTAAATGCATCTTCTATGTTGAAATGGTCTGTTTGGGATTTAGGCCTAGCATTAATAATGGATAGCAGTTGCTTTTAGTTATTGTAAAAGTTTTTTATTTTTCCCTAACAAACTTCCAAAGTTCCTATTTTAGTAATTCGTGGAAGTATGGAATGAAACTTTTCCAACCAGTTTTGGCAAGGTTCACAATTGCATATGGATAAGATGCAAAGTGTAAGATAATTTGAATGAGTTTGACTACAGTGAAAATGCTGAGATTCAAAGGCTGAAGTTCTAGCTGGCAAAAGTTTGCAACACGTAGAACTGGTAGATAATACCAGTGTGCTGCCCTAGTAGGGAAGGACCTTAGCAGACACATTAGCGTCTTCGCCAGTGAACTCTCAATTAGATAAATTTGTATTTGGGGATGGTGCATATATGAGGATACCAGTGTACCCATGCAGGCCCAGGGTATAGTCAGGTATTTATCAAAGTTGGATTCTCTTGGTTCATGAGCTATTATCACATTAAGAAAGTTTTTTTTTTTTAAACCTATTTGGCAGTGACATTTAGTAGGCCTTCTTCTGGAAACACCACTAAGAGAAACGCTTACTTAGTGTAACAGTTTGTAAAGAAAATGTACACTAAATAGTGAATGAGGGCCATATATTTTATGAGTTCTTCTTTTAGAAATTGATTCACAATTTATTTAGCTTGCCGGAATACTTATAAAGCTTTAGAGCCAGTTTTAAAAAGAGAAACTTAGGTAGTTTATTGGTCATTAAAGAAAATCCAGTAAAGCGCAGTGATAAAAATTTCTCTAAATGAAAGAATAAAATCCATATACGTGTGCAATTTTTAAAAACTTTATCAGGAAAATTCCAGACATCGTATTTTAATCCATGTGGGCACATCTTAACCAAATCATGTACCTGGTCATAGAATGGTAACAGTAGAAATTTATAGGTGAACCTTTGAAAGAAGTAGTTCCAAAAATATCAGCATTCCGTGGTTCCGAAACTTGGCTTACTTACAAACAGATGAACATTGAAGATGCTGATTCAAAGTCCTACCACTTTTGAAACAGGTTTTCAGGTTTGTTTTTATTGGTGGCCCATAACTTTCTCACTGAGTACATACGTAAAATATTCTTTATTTTCTCTTGAATATTTTGAAATATTATATAGTTTATGGCGATATGTGCAACAACATGCTTTGTAAGGGCATACTGTTTTGTTTTTAAACTAATTTATGCTGTGCCTGGGCATTTCCTGCAAGTGAATGATATTCTTTAGTTTTGATGTTCTGGAATATTTCTAATTGTGCATTGAGAAATATAACTAGCACTTTCCTTGTGCATGTGAGTAAGAGTCATACAAAATATTGTGCATTTTTATTGGCACATTCTTAAAACCTTTGGGGAGTAATAACTTGTAAATACTTTTGATGTAAAACCGGGGACTTAGATTATTCTTAATGATTAGTTGAGATAGTTGGCCTCATTTAAGGATTTTTATGATGAGATATATAGGCAGTTGGTTGGCAGGTAAACAAAATCCTTTTGAACACGAATGCACGCAGTTCGCAGTTCTCTGAGAAGCATATTGGGAGTATCTTCGAACACTTAAATGTCACATTAGAAGGTTTATTTTAAATGTTTATCATTATTAATAGAGCTCTTTAATAAGACAGGGATTTGACATAAATATGAATTGTTTGGAACTAAGTTATTCTTTGCATTTTGAAATGGGGCTGAGACTTTAAAATGAAATCCTCATTTTGGTGAAAGCTCACTTTGTAGTTAAGGTAGACTCCGGGCGTTCTTTGCATAATTCCACAGAGCCTTGGTCCCTAGCATGTCTTGTGTATATAAGAAAATCAGTCAATGTGAAGGACTGTTTCAAACCCCAAATTTATGTATTTTAGAGCATTTCAAGGATGAGCTCAGAATTTAGTAACGTTTAAATGCTTTGCAGTTTGGCGTATACCTTACAGATAAACTGTGACTTGAAAAATGCTCCCCCCACCCCATTTCTCTCTTCTAAAGTACGGCAATAGGAAAGATTCTCAAACATCAGAAATTTTAAAGTGCTAATGGTGTATGGGGAAGAATAATAGAATTCTTGTATTTTTCTCTGTTTTTTCTCCACTTAAAGAATGCACATGTGTTGTGAAAGCTGACTTCTCTTTTGGATTCTTTTATTGAAAAAGAGCAGTTTTCAAACCTAAACTTGAAATACGGAGCCTGAAATTTGTTGAGAGAGGAAAGAAAAATGTCGATTATTGAAATGATTTAGTGTGTACTATATTAATATAACCTTACTTAAAAAAAAGTTATATGTAGTGTTTAAGTGATTGATTATAACTTACAATATTTTAACAGGCTTGATTGTTAAAGTATTTCACTAATTTTAAGCACTCAGTTTATATTTGAACGTTTAAAAATTAATAATTGCTTTAATAATAATAATAGTTTGGACATTAGAGTATTACTTGTGCCTCCAAAATATATTTAGATGGATATTACAAACCAAAAAAGAATGCATTTTATATTTGTCTGTCCTACACCCTTTTAAAAAAGTCATCAAATAGCTCTTTGGTTTTCTTATCCTCATTTATTTGAAAGTAAATAATTTATCTTTTGGGGGGAGGGTTGTGCGGTGGAGAGAAGTTAAGATTAGTAAGATTAGTGTGGGTTGGTTAATCAAAAGTTAGATTTACTCAGAAAGCTTTGTGGAGTTACTGTTTAATTTTTCTTTAATTTTATATTTCTATTTCCTAAGAAAATGTCAAGTAAAAGAATCAAGCATTTTCCATAAAACAGTAAGAAAAATTTAAATGTTTTAAATTCAATTTTATTTTCAAATTACTTGGATTTTAAGAGGCAACCATGAGGGTTTTCCGGGAGTCTCGTAAACAGTGAATATACCAGGTTCCCTGTTTCCCTGTGAGAAAAAGCCTGAAATATTATTTTCAAAATTTAAATGACTATTCTGTTTTTTTCGGAATGATTATTACTGAAGGTATTTCACAATCAGATCAGTAAATTGAATGTGTTTAGTTGCAACCCTGTTGTCACAGTGACGCATTCTGTTTACTATCTGGCTTGTACGCTTTTCTTTGTGTTTTTTTTTTCCTTTTTTCCCCGTTTTGTTTCATTTCTATAATATCAGCAATCATGTCTTAAACATAGATCTTTTATTTTAGTCCGATGAATATCAGATCCATCTCTTCTTTTGTATATGAACCTGCCAAATTTTTCTAAGTTTTTGGCTAAAAAAAATTGTGTTTGACTGTAATACTTAGAAAGGAATTAGATGTTACCAAAATGACTAAGAAACAGATCAGAGTCTACATAAGAGTCTACTTTTAGAGGGGAAAGTCTTTGTTTCCATTGATCGTGAAGATGATTTTTGCTCCTAGACTTCCATAAACATTGACTGGCATCTAAATGTTTAGGATTTGCCAATCTGGCCGCCGAGCCCTGGCTGTACTACAAGTAGTGAGGTCAAGGCTGGAGCAAAATTAGATATGCCTTCCTTGAAATAGGGTTAAGATTATATGTTGTTATAAACATTTCGATAAACTTCACTTACTGTCTAAAGAATCTGGGACCTAGGCCCGACAATAGAACCTGGTACACTTCCGTGAACGTAACAAAACATTTTTTACTTTTTAACGGTTTTCTTCTTTAAGATTGTGAGACATGATACCGATGTTTTCTTTTTTCCCCCTCTTGGACTTCCCATAGGGATCCCATGTATGATTTTGGTAACATAATGCTTGAATCAAATTTCAAGTGAAATAGGATATATTTTTTTAAAGGTGAACACCTGAAGAAGCGTTGTTGCCTTTTGTTTTCATTATAGTTATACTTTCGTCTTCATTCATTTCCTCAGGATGAATTTCATCCTTTCATAGAAGCACTTCTGCCCCACGTCCGAGCCTTTGCCTACACATGGTTCAACCTGCAGGCCCGAAAACGAAAATACTTCAAAAAACATGAAAAGCGTATGTCAAAAGAAGAAGAGAGAGCCGTGAAGGATGAGTTGCTAAGTGAAAAACCAGAGGTCAAGCAGAAGTGGGCATCTCGACTTCTGGCCAAGTTGCGGAAAGATATCCGACCTGAGTACCGAGAGGATTTTGTTCTTACAGTCACAGGGAAAAAGCCTCCGTGTTGTGTTCTTTCCAACCCAGACCAGAAAGGCAAGATGCGAAGAATTGACTGCCTCCGCCAGGCAGATAAAGTCTGGAGGTTGGACCTTGTTATGGTGATTTTATTTAAAGGTATTCCGCTTGAAAGTACTGATGGCGAGCGCCTTGTAAAGTCCCCGCAGTGCTCTAATCCAGGGCTCTGTGTCCAGCCCCATCACATAGGGGTTTCTGTTAAGGAACTCGATTTATATTTGGCATACTTTGTGCATGCAGCAGGTAAGTGCAATGGTGAAAAGTCGGTCCACTTTCTCGCATGTGCTTTTTTTCCTGATGACCTCTGTATGTGCTGGGCCATTTCCGAGTTCCCTATGGCAGGCCATGTCCACATGGACGGTGTGGTGTCCAAGGTAGACCAACATCAGAGTAGCCAAATCCTCCATTGTTTGAGGTTCCACCTTCATTCAGGTGGAAAAGCATAGCTTGGAGAGCATTCTCGCTAAGTTCTTTTGTCAAGTAGTGTTATCAGAGGTGTTGGTAGTCAGTTATGGGATATGTATAAATCACGTTTTTTGATGAGGGGTGAGAGAAGCCTCATAAAAACCCTTGTAAGCAAGAGTCTGTTTTAACTGGCAAGTGATCTAGTTAAAAAGCGTTTAGTTTGGTAGTGAGGCAATATTTTTAGTTGCTTTTCTTCTGGGAGTGTTTTTATCTACTGGGGTCTCTTGAATCCCCTGCTAATTAAGAATAGGTTGGAGGTAAGATTGCTATCAAATCGCTGATCATTTATGAAGGAAAAAGAAATCACACTAGTACAAATTTAGTAGCTTTGTATTAGGAATACTTAGTGTTGTTTACAATAGCTAAAGGAAAAAACAAACCAATTCTTTAAGTAATTGATGGAAAGATTAATCTTAAAAGTTACCAGACCTGTATAGTGCATGAACACATTGAGAAATAGATATTGATAATTGATTTGGTGAGTTGCTTGATTGGTAATAAAATTCTTTATTGTTCCAAGGCTGTTTTCAAGGCATGCTTTTACCTGTGCATATTACAGCATGTAGAGTAGCATTCAGGATAAAACCATTGAGGACTGGATAAAATAATGCATTTTTACTTTGTTCCTCTCATCTTGTTTTAGACAAAAGGCTTATTGTGTTACGTGAAAGCTCAGGTCTTGTGAAACTTGTTGACTTTTTATATGTACATATCGGTCTTGCTAGATTACCTTCATGGCAGTTACTTGAGCCAGATGGAAGAAAGAAGGTTGTGGAATCCTACCAGTAGGTTGTTTTGGGGTTCATGTATTTTTTTCCATAAAGGACAGAGAGGATGTTACCTGTAAAAGCAATACTCCATTGTTTTGCAAAACATTTTCAATTCTAAAAATATGAGCTCTTAGAAGTCATCTGATATCCTATTCTGTATTATTTTTCTCAATATATGTTTTAGAAAGAGAACTTTTGTTATCCATCCGTACTTACATAAGAAACTGGAGAAATTTACTTTGCAAGCATGTCACATCATCATTTGCATTCTGTTGGCAGGGGATAAATGAGTATTTTAGAGGATGTGATCTGTAAGTGTTTCAAATATTTGGGTTTTTGAAAATGTATACTTAATTATAAGAAGTGCCTGTTGCTTTAGCCAGTTCTGGGTATCGAAAACACGAAAAGGCAGCACCTTTCAGATGACCTCTAAACTGGGACAGTGGCCCTTTCTTAACTCCCTGTTAACCCTATTGTTGTTACTTTATTTTGTCTATTGAAACACCAGGGTTAAAATTTTTAAAAATTTATTTGCATATGTAAGTGGAGAATCTACTAGGACAAGGTGCAAAAAAAGTTGTGGGTATTACATGCTTTGGGGGAGCACTCTCTAAAAATCTTGTGTTTCATCTCTTTGATATTTGGAGAAGTAAATAACTTATAATAAATGCTCTAACGGACCAATATAAGAAATTGCAGGTGTCAGTGGGTGATGCCCATCATGGTAGGTGCTTCCTTACAAGGTAACATCAAAGCGAAATACCTGTTATGCGTTTATTGGTGTGAGCAGCATCCCTTCTAATTTTTAGATGTGAACGTTTCCCTTAGATTCACAGAGACACGGCCTTCCTTGCTCTCGCCGTTTCACGTTGGATTCTCTCTCGCTGTTGACAGTTTGTGCCTGTGCTGTGGCTCCATATCCCTTGAGCCATCATAGTTGCTGGTGGTTTCAATGACCTGAAGGGTGATGTTGGTAAAATGGCAGGTAGACGGTTGCTTAGGAGAGTTAGCATCCTTATTGCTTATGAAAGATTTATTGCCAGCACTGTGGATCAGACTACCTTTCGGTTCGGTTTTCCTGCGCCTCCCAGAATCCCTCGGTCACCTGAACGCCGGCCAAGTACAGGCCATTGGCTCTCCCTGCGCAGCCGTGGCGCCTCTGTGCGCACCAGGATGGGTCTGAGGGATGCTCAAGGCCTTTTGTCTGAAAATATCTCAAATGTGATTTAAGAGATTTAGAGACCTGTTATTTGTGGAAGGGAAGCTGCCAATACAAATAGGAGGTAGATCGGTCAACTCACATACAACTGATTTGACAAGCATCTGTTATAATGCTGAAGATTTGTAAACACTAAACAATGTTTTTACCTCCATAAAAGTTTTGAGAACTTGCCAGTATTGGCAGGAGGCAGAGACTCTGAAATGTGCTTCAAGAAACATGCCAAAACCATTGTGGCCTTTTCACCTATAGTCTTTTTTTTCCCTCTCTTTCTTTTACATGTATTTTTTTTTCCTTCCAAAATGCCATTTTTCCCCCTTGATGGCCACAGGAAGATCCTTTTTTTTCTTTCTAAAAATGCATATAATAATTATTGCTTCATGCCTCGGCCTCTTCTTGGGAAGGAAGTTGAAATCTCAGAATGCACATGTAAATACTGGAAGCTACTGCAGAATCAATTGTTTTTTAAAAGCGGAGGTGATTTTTCTAAGACTTATTG
Organism: Kogia breviceps; assembly: GCF_026419965.1. Lineage (NCBI taxonomy): Eukaryota > Metazoa > Chordata > Mammalia > Artiodactyla > Physeteridae > Kogia > Kogia breviceps. The sequence continues at coordinate 150,133,008 of NC_081310.1, read as the reverse complement.
AGATGCTTTTTAGCATACAGTACATAAACTGCATTCCTTTTTCTTCTCCTCTAAATCCAGGGGCATTAGAACTGTGTGAATTTTGTGGCTGATAACCAGTAACAAGTGTAATGAAATCGGAGTGATTCCATAAGCCTGAGAATTTCATCTCATTAAAAGTATAAAAGAGTAAAACCATTTTATGCCTTTAATTTGGTCTCTCTTTGAGTCGTTCTTCCCATGTATCATATGACAACTTTGAGATATTATGGTATTGTGGTAAATGGTGTTCTTTGTGGGCGTGTAACAGTAAAGCTAATTTATGACCAGTCTTTACCAGATGATCTGTATCAGAATCTACAATATACCCGGCACGTGGCAAGGTCACAATTTAAGTTGTTAAGGTCATAACCTTAGCCACCAGGCATTTGACCTTTTAGATAAAGTTAACCTTTGTTCATTAGTAGGCACTCAACCGAGAACTTTCTGGAGAGGTTTTTTTTTTTTAAACTGCTTCTGTATAACTTCTGGTAATGTAATCAGATTCTAGAAAGATTCTCAGTTGAGTTAGTTAAATTTTGTAAGAGGTTAGACTTTTTAAGGACTCATCTCTTGGATAGAGGTAGGTTGCTGTATCTAGGCCATAAAATGACTTTTTATAGTTATTACCTGCTGCGGGTAGAATGAAAGCTGAGGAAGCTGTGTGGAGATGTTTAAAAACTGAAATGAAACAAATAGAATTATGTTTAATTCAACCATGGCCTTTGCTAATTTTTGAGTGGCATTAGGCCCCAAAGCTAAATCACAATGAGCATCTTCACTTTTTGCAGATGAGGAATTTTTTAAGATTGGAAGTATTTTTAGTTACCTTAAAATTCACTCTGAAAGACTAATACATGACCAGAATTTGTCAGGTAGTTGCTGTAATTGCTAATTAGCCAGGGACTGAGCGAATTGAACTTGTCCTAATGGTAGCAGGAATACTTGTTAGTTTCAGGGTAGAAAGTGAACGCCTTTGCACAGTAGTGTTGTAGTTTAATAGTTACGGATTGCTTCCATGGTCTCCCTTTACTACCTTTACTTAGTGTTGCTCGGCAGGAATAGTAAAGGTCCTGTCGCTTACTGAAAGAGTTGGGGTGTCTGCGAAGCCTGGTGCCTGTCCTGGAAACCTGACGGCGGTGTTACTGATGACCACATTACCTGTACCATATTGTTCAGTTAATTATGCTGTCCTGAACGCTCATTTCAAATTATTTACATTACTGCCAGTTCTGCTCTGATAGGCCACGTATTATTCCATTTCAGCAAAGAGAGAGGGACTCCCATTCAGGTGCATTCTAGTTGTGTTTTGGCTTCGTGATTGCCATTCCTTCATATAGTAATAGAGGAAGCCGTGATATGCAGATAGACCAGATGGTCATGTTGACAGATTGAGAATTCACTTCCTGCTGCTTCAGAGCAGGTGTAAGATTAGGAGTGTCTGTGTAGGAACGTGTGTGCGCTTCGTGTGCATGTGTGTGCACATCCAGGCTGCACACAGAGTGCTGGTTAGAGTAGGGGGAATTATTTCTTTTTTTAAAAAGCTGGTACCTTAAATACAGTATAACTATCTGTGTAAGGTTATCAGTGCATACAGAATAATAATTGTAAAGCAATTTAAATTGATAATGTTAGATTGTTACAGTTTATAATTTTATGCCAAATTAATTTTAATAATTTTTAAAGTTTTAGGTAACTTACCATGTTAGTTTGTGGCAGGATTGTATATCTAAAATATATTCAATATATTCTGTTAACAGGGGTTTGTGTGTATGTGTGTTTACACTCAAATCTAAGACTATACATTATTGAATTAAACTTCATTACCTTAATAAACTCCTTAGTAGAAAGTTGTGAAGTTTCTGTGATTTATAATAATAAACCATATTTGGTAAAAGAAGGGGTAAGATTAATATACAGTGATATTTAATGAAGACAGTAAGTACCACCCTATCTCAAACTCTAACCTTAAAGGTGGATTTTATGGCTGATTGATCTACTATAACTTATTGGTATATGCACACAGTTATAGAAAATGTCATTTATCTTTTCATTCTTTAAGGGAGATAGCACAAACAAATCAACAAACTTGAGATTAAATATAGCTTTTATATCCTTGAGTATTTTCTGCATAACTTGAAGATTGTAACAATATCCTCTATTTAGAACGTACTAACAATATCCTTTATCTAGAATGTAGTGAGGAAGATGGAAGTTGAAGGGTAGAGAGTGTAGAGGTATAGGGAGAAAGGGTGTTCTTGGGTAGAAGGGAGGTCAGCTCATTTATGGCTCAGAGGTTTGAGTGTTGGTAAGAAATTTCCCAATGCTGCTGGCTTGGATTTGCCTTGTCTGTTTTTCCACCCAGTGATGGATAGCATTAATTTGAACCTATTTAGGGCTAGTGTGGGAGAAACCACAGCCTTTGTTGTGGTCACTGCTATACACAGTAGGACTGGTTGTTTTACTTGGTTAAGGCCTCAAGCTGCTTCCAGAGGATGCAGAACAGCCTGTCGGTTTTTTAAAACTTGCACAGAAGCAGCAACAATTCTAATTGCTCACAAATGTTAATATAGATTATTGAAAACAATTTTGAGGTTAGAATAGAAGAAAAAACATAAAATACAGATTTGCATTCATTGAATGTGCTAAACACCAGTTTGTTGTCATTTCAGCAATTATTTCCCATGGTCATTTAGAGGTTAGATCTTTCTTTTAAATATATTATAAATTGTAAATCCTTGGAAGGTGATGTCAGGGGAAGGAAGAAGTCAGGTGGAGGAGGAAGAGAATGAATAAACTGGCATGCTTTGTTAAGAGAAACGTAAAACCGTGAACTTAATTGCAAACGGAGATGCTCTAAAAAGTGTTTTGGTTTGAGTAATGACTGTAAAAGATCCCAAGCAGCAAGATATCTAGTGGAGAATTTTATAATCCATCTCACCATCATTTTTGCATAGTATGCTTCAGACTAAGAGACCTATTGGGGGCTTTGGAGTTTCTTTTCAGATTATTAGAAAGAAAAGTTTTGCAAAAATTCTTTGTAGCGTTTAGGGGTCTAGTTAGGGACACTGTGGCATGCATAAACTTGGAAAAGAGGCTATTGAGATATTCATTATTATTATCATTTCGCCTTTTAAGGGGCAACCTACAGTGTTGTCAACATTTTAGCTGTCTCCCACCAAGGCAACTGTAAGATAGAAATGATTGATCCAAACTTTGGTGTCCCTGAACTTATCAGAATTCTCTAGCTGCTGCTAAGATAGAAATGGCTTTTTCCCTAGGCATTTCCTAAAATATTAGAAAACAGTGCTTCATGTTTTGCTATGATAATTCCACAGGGTAAAAGTATATTTTATCTAATGGAATTAGTTGTCTTATTAATACTTTAGTGAAATAAACATTGCTTATGAGCCAAAGGAATAAGTCCACAAATGACAAAGTGCTGCTACTTTGTAGCAGAGGATATTTTTGCTTTTCTGTTTGTAAGAGACGCTAAATGAGGTAAGATTGAGAGAAATAAGTTCATTTGTGTTATGTATTTTGGCGAGTGTTGTTCTGTGACACATTGCTAATCTCAATCTCAGAAATGATCAGGATGATCATAATAACTGGACTTTGAAGTGGAATAGCTTTAATGTTTTTTGAGAACTTTAAACTATTTGTCTTAAACTCTGTCTTCATGTCTTACACATATTTTCCTAGTGGTAAATTTTGGACCTAAATCGACTGAGAGTAGAGAGAAGGAGATGGATGGAAGAAAGGAAGGAAGGAAGGCAGGCAGCCAAACAAATAACTTTTACTGAGTGTCTATTTTGCAGCAAGTACAGTCCTAAGTTTTGCCATACATTGTAGCTTTCTTTTATTTTTTTCTTTAACTTCACAGGAGTATTGTAAATAAGTAATGCACTGTCCATTTGGACAGGTGAGAATCAAGTCTCAGAGGTGCCAAGGGATTTGTGCAGAGCAAGATTAAACCCAGGCCTCCTGATTCCATATCCTATGCTTTTAAAAACAAGATTCAGATCCATTCTATATCCCTCTTTATATCCTGTTGTCTGGCGTTGGATGTCACTTAAATGGTATCACACACCCACCTTAAGTCAAAGGGGAAATAAAAAGTCAAAATCCAAACCTTTCCCACGGAGATATTTTACTGTGGAGTTTGGTTTTAGCCGCAGAATGAGGCCACACTTGGTTAGAAGAGGGAGAAATGGTCTCATGCTTGTTAGTGTTGGGGTCAAAAATCTGGAATGACTTGTTCTTTCTTGTTTTTAGAATGTAGAAGTTTAGTGAATAGAAGCATTATAACACAGGTTTAAGAATTTTTTTTTCGTAAGATGAAGTTAGATGAATTGGTTCTAGATGCTTTGGTAAGCCATTGAGAATTAAAGCAAGCATTATTTTAAGAATCAGAATTGAATGTAATATTTTACTAGGTAAATTTTTATGCATTTTAAAATATGCACAAGAGATGTATTTCTAACGTCCTTTGATGATTAGATTTAAAAGTTTTAAATTTACTTTGTTTCCAAGAAAGTTCCCGTAATTATGGCTGTGTGTAATTATTTAAAAGAAAGCAAAAATGGAATTTTATTAGTTAAAAAATGGTTTTTGAACTTAAAAGACAAAGGAAGAAAATTGAAAATAGGGAAAAGTTTCATTTTAATGCCCTTAAATGACTGACTGATTTATTGATGGATTTATTTAATGCCCTTATTTTCACTTCTTTAAACTTTGGCAAGATTAGTTCTTAATGACTTTAGTGCAAAAGTTCAAAGCTTCACTCAACATGAATTTTATAATTGTAAATAGAAAAAAGATTATAATAACATACTACATCTATTCATTTTATGTATGAATTCTTCTAGTGTTTATTTTTTTAAAAAGCTGCTGAACTGAACTTATATTGAATAAAATAGAAATGTGACTTTCTTTTAAGTTTCTTTTTTTTAGAAATGCTAATAAATCTAAAAGTTAGGGTGTGGAGTGTCAGTCACCCCAGAAAGGGAAAACTGAGGTGTGTGATAAAAGTGATTAAATTGGAAATAAAAGAAGATTGCAATAAAAAAAAAAATAGGACTCACACCCCATTGTCCTCTCTATCAGGTTCCATACTGCCTACCTTTGATGTCTCTGATGAGTGTTTCTGGTGGTCCCAATAGCTTATGAGTTTCCAAACAGAAACAATTTTCAGAGCATATGTATTGATGTAAATATTTTAATGGCTATTTTTGAAACACTCTATGGGTTATAAAAGCCAGATGAAATAAAAGTAGCAATAAAACATATTTTTTAAATGAATAAGATTTAACAACTTGTACGTATGTCTGTGTAGCATCTGCCATTGTCAGGCTTTTGTCTTTGTTGCTATGGTTTGGGTGATTTTATTTCCTTTTGTAATTTTGCCAGCCCGTGATTGGCTAATGCAACATGTTCACGCTGTTGGGGAAGATGTATCTGTGGTGAGTCATATAGCTTTATCCGAGGGGTAATTTTTGGTAGGGAAAGGTATTTGTCAGTGGATAATAGGAACTGTGGTGCTTCAATATCAATTTTAATTGGATTTTTAAAATTAGGGACATATTAATATGGGAAACTCGGAACTGTCTCTTCTGTGTTACGTGCCTTCCTCTTTCCCCTTCCCCTATTGGAAGTGTTTAGAATTCTATGTATTTTAATTTTAAAGGGATTAGTTATTTAAGGTCCCACATAAAGTGAATATTGTATGTACAGGATCCCATCATTGTCACTTTCAAATATTCCATTGCCTTTCAAAGGAGCTGACATTACAAGTCCTTAGGTTGACAAATTCTCATCAACTTTTGTGAAAATTTTGGCTGCAGAAGGAGTAAAGTCAAAAGAGGGCCATAGACAGATGGATTTCAGTGTTAAGATGACATCAAGCCCTTCTAGTGGCATTTTTAAACATTCCAAATGAATGAGGAATGGAGATGCTTACAGAGCTTACTGTAGAATAAGTAATTAAGATACTGTGCATCTGCATGTAAACCTTCGTAGCATACTATTCAGCAGAGCTGTATGGGCTCAGACATAATAGCAGATTAACAATGAAAATCGTAAACATCTTTTATGCTGAGTATAATTCATAAATAATATTAGATATAAAAAGTGTTGATGGAAAACAGTGTATACCTGAGAATATATTTTTAGCATTAAGTAATTGGAAATTAAAGATAAATTGGGTTACAAACACTTAAGATGAAGTAAGGATTCTGGATAAGAATTTGGCAAAAGCTTGTCTGCATCTCTGTAGGACTGTGGCACGATTTTTGCATGGGTATCTTTTATATAAAAATTACTGAGTTACTAAAGTTTCTGATCGATTCATTTAGTTGGCTTTTTCTCCCCTTCTTTTAAATGGCGGAGGTTCTCTTTGGGAGAGTAGTTTCAAGTAACTTCTGAGAATGAAGTCTTTGTAACTTGATGCTGTTCAACAGCATAACTATTGTTGTATGTTCCTGTCAGGGAAAGATAGTCATTGCAATACTTTTATTGTATGGCCTCTTAATATGTGACAAGGACTTTTATTAAGAATTCTTTTTTCTTTTAAATGTACTTTTAGAAGTCCCTTACCCTCCTGACCCAATCAGGGATTACAGTGGTTTTTAAGAAGATTCAAATGAATTTTTATTATTTTCTTGGCTCATTTACTGTACAGTCAAAAAGTCTTATTTTTTTTTTTTTAAAAGGCTCTGGAATCATGTATTTTAGATTTTCTGTAAAATAAAGTAGGAATAGAAATTAACAGAAAAGTACCATCTCACTGGGCCCAGGACGTATACAGTTCTTGGAGAATGAGGATATTGCAGCCTGAAATTTTAGGGTTGAAGAACTAATTGTTCTGAAGATATTTGCCCCTCATCTCAGAAAAGACGGCGAACATGCAAAATGGATAAATGTAATCCTTTGTACTTTTACCACCTACATTTTTAAACTACAGTGACTTTGATTTCTCTAGAAAGGTCAGAGGTTTCAGACAGAAAGCTTTGTGATTCTTCAAAGAGAGACATTTTCAATTTTGCTATCTAATGACTGATTATGCATAGCTTTTAACTTTATTTGCAGTTGAGCCTCAGAGGTGCTGGGATGGGGGTGATGCTGAGTAAGTGAGGCCGGGTCATGAGACAGCAGAACTGGAGGGAGACAGCTAGATTGGAGAGGAACATAGATGCACATTTAGGGATTTGCATGTTTGGCCCTTTATTACTGACACCTTTTAAAAAGTGAGAACAGAGCAGCTGCAACAGTACGTTTTGCTTTGTGCTAGAGCATTCTGTGACAGACTCTTAAATACTTTGGGCACTTGAAGGAATTTACATAGCTGGGTGCCATTTTTTAGGATTGGCTTTGTTGGTTTTCTAAATTGTGGATATGGGTTTCTTTGGGTTTATGTGGGTTTCTTTGTTTCTGTTTTGTTTTCCTTTTGGACTTCTCCAAGTTTTGGAGAATTTTTCATGTTGAGTGGTAGGGGCCAGTAGAGTTGGTTAGATGGCTTTTGTTGTGGTTCACTCCTGTTATTCAGGAAACAGAGGTTCAGAGAGTGCTCGTAGCTCACTCAAGGTCACGCCAATGGTAGTGGCAGAGCCAGGATGAAAGCCAGATCTGTCAGACCCCAGACTAGTCTTGTTAACCTCCATGATATTTAAGTTGGTTCTTATACATTATTTTATTAGCTCTTCATATGAACCTTACCTTTTTGGTAGGGGAGCTTTTATCATTGCCTTTATGCTGCTGAGAAACAGAGAGGCTGAGTAATGTGTCTATGGTACATGGTTAGTAAGTGGTTAGGGCTGGTAAGTAGGTCTGACCCTTTTATGGCCTGTTTTTCTCTCTCAGGTGTTTCCCAGTATATCATACTCCCTAAGCTCTGCATTGGAATTTATGGATGCGTCTAAAACTGCTCTCTGGGAGTACATTATAGTGCTGAAAGCCATTGTTTTCTCTAAAGTTTAAAAAGTGGTGAGCAGCTAGACCTTGTCCTGGTTTCTTAATAGATTCAGAATTTTATACCTTGAAGGAAGCTTAGAGGAAACCTTCATTTTGCTGGTGAAGAAACTGAGTCTAGGCATCCCAGGAGCTCTGGAGATAGAAAATTCTTGTATAAGTTGAGGAGTAGTTGTGGCCTGTTGTTATCATTTGCATCAAGGTGGATGCTCTTTGGTTGGTGTTGGCATAGAAGATGTATTTTGGTTAACTTTATTGACAGTTTCCACCATGCCCTTGGCAACTCAGTTCACCAAACATGTTTTGAGTGCTCACTACCTGTTAGGCACTGTGTTAGGTGCCAAAAATACACAACTGAAGAAAATACTGGGAGATGAGTTGTTGCTATCTTGGATGAAATTTCCTCAGAAACTAAGATTTTAAGGCTTTCAATGTTTTGTTTTGTTTTGATTTTTGCGGTACGCGGGCCTCTCACTGTTGTGGCCTCTCCTGTTGCGGAGTACAGGATCGGGACGCGCAGGCTCAGCGGCCATGGCTCACGGGCCCAGCCGCTCCGCGGCATGTGGGATCTTCCCGGACTGGGGCACAAACCCGTGTCCCCTGCATCGGCAGGCGGACTCTCAACCACTGCGCCACCAGGGAAGCCCTCAATGTTTTAAAATTAGGATTCTCCCAACTAATAGCCCATATGAAGTTTTAGACATTTGCAGAACCGATTGTTGATACTGCCTTTTTCCTGTACAATTGGTGTACATTGAGGAATTCTATCATTTGGTGATTTTACTAAGTGTTAACTTTTTGGTTTTCTTATGTCAGAAATATCTACGTAAATGGAAAGAAACCCTAAGCAGACACAGAACAGGGCACAGGTGGTTTGTATTATTTAATAGTTCACCATAGCACGTCTTCTCTAGAGAAAGCTGGTGCACAAAACAAAAGTTCTCCTTTTTTTTTAAGGACATCCTTTGAGTAATGCTGAGGTATAAAACAGTTACAGGCAAACTAAACAGCAGGAGAATGAGGGAGTAACAAACAGAAAGGAAGGGAAGGCCTTGAGAGCAAGCTATGGTGATTTCATTTGGCAGTTGGTAGTAGTTCCTAAAACACAGCCAAGTCACAGTAGCATAACCACTTAAATTCTCTATTTTGCTCCGTCTCCGAAGAAAGGTAGCAATCTTGAGACTTTGACGTGGAAGTGGATTTTAAGTTGTCCGAGTTCTCAGGCTGCTCTGCCCTCCTTTCTCTTGTGAGAAGAAAACAGATAATGTATTAAGGGGTCCTCTGTGTACAAGTGTGTGTTAGTGTGGTAATGGGGCAGCTGTGAGGGTCCTTTGGGAAAGTGTGTACAGATGGTGATAGAAAGGGGAAGAACTACTGCATGTCTGATAAGTGAAATACAAACAGCGACAGCACCAACAGCAATCTGGTGGTCCCAAATATTGGGAATTTTTTGTTCTCTGTTATATCTGCTTGTTGTTTAATCTGAAAGTGAAATCTGTTTCTGCAGCCATTAATATATGTGCTTTTCTTTGTAGAGAGTGCAGAACAAATGATTTGTTCTGTAATTATTTTCAAAAGGCAGAAAATTTGTAACATTGAGAGTGGCATGGGATTGTCATAGAAACTCGTTCTCAATGCTGTAAATAAAAATGGTTGGGGATTAGTCACAGTGACATGGGGGACATCATGGAACGCAAGACATTTTTCTTTGTTTGACAGTATGAGAAGTGAGGCAAACTTCATAGGGTTCACGGGATGCTTGCAGTTCATTTCTTCCAGGGGAAACCGCGTGGACTTCAGATTAAATAAACCACTTGGATACAAATATCAGAATTTACATGATGAGTTTCACAATACCTGATGTTTACTTTAGGAATGTCTTATTTCCAAATAATGAAAGTTTAACAAGTTTAAAAATCTCTCTGTTTTCACTACTAATCTTTAGAATCACCCTGTCTCTTTCCTCCTTCCTTGACCACACTTTACCCACTTGTAATCCTGCATGGTATTTTTACACATCTGGACTTAATTCTGTTTTCTTTGGTCTTCCTTATTCTTTTCATGAAATATGAATAAAACTGAACACATTAATGATAAACCACCTTCATTAATGTTATATATTTTAAATTATATATATTCAGGTAGAATTATGAGTCTAATAATTATGAGTCAATATAACACCGTTTTCTGTTTTTTAATCGGTTCTTTAGAGGGAAGTTGTTTGAGGGGATACTCATTGTCTAACTAAGTCTGACATCTGGAAAAAGGATTGCTCATCTTTAAATTTGGAATGAATCCCCAATCGCAGATGCCCACCAGGGTGATGTTTCAATAAACTCTGATGTCTTAGCCTTAGATTCTTGAACTTTTGGAGGTAGGGGCTGAACTCGAAGAAGGGATTTCAGGACTTAGGGAACTTCGTGTTATGGGGTGACTTGTGCTTCTGACAAGGCTCCTTTCACAATGCTGTGCGTTATTGAAGGTTCTTATTTGTTATCAAGATAATAAATGCAGTGTTTAAATAAGGGCAAGGTGTATGACACAAATGTGGGATAATTAACACGAGTAAATTACCTTTCTGGATTGAGTGAACCAGTGGACATAACTAACCTTGAAACTGGAGAGAGCACATGCAAAGACATAAATGAGAATTTTGGTGCATGGAGCATATAGGGGCAACCTGTCTCCTTGCCAAGTCTCTACCCCCCCACACACGCTATATATATTTATTTATATTTATATATATATATAGCCTGTGTGTGTGTATATATATATGTATAAATTAATGGAGAATCCGGGTTGAACAAAACCAAAAAATGTGAGAAGCTTATAACGTGAATTTTAAAACTAGGTAACATATAATACAGTTTTTAGATGTTCACTTCAGGACTGAATTTAAGCCTAAACTTTTTTGGTCAGAATAATTTTCCCTTTTCACTCTATCATGTTAACTGATTCTGATTTTTCACCAAAATCCAAAGCTTCATGTTAACCTAAAAGTTATGACATGTGAATCATTATAATTCTGAAAATAAAGCTTTGTTGATGCTGGACATTTATATAAAATTATATAGGCTATTTGTGTTTCCATCTGAGATCCTGGTCTTGACTTTTATCCAAACTGTTTACCTAGAAAAGATGATTTGGGGGTGATAGAGTAATATAGTCATTGCTCCACCTTATATGTGAGGAAATCCATCTTTATAGCAATAGCCATTTGTCAAGTACCTACTATGTGCTAGCTACCCTGCTAAGAGGGGAGAGAAAGGATTTTAATTTCATGCTGTTGAATTTGTGAAGAGCACAAGTTTGATTAAAAAGTAAACCCTCTCCTCAGGATGGACACACATTTGGTTTTGAATCACATACTGTCCTGCTCTGCAGGGAAAGTGTCTGTCACTCATAGCCTTATCTCTAGTGAGCATTTGCAGGTTTGTTTGTCTATCCTCACTAAATAGGATAGATTTCGGCATGGTTACTTATCCTAAGTTGGGAGAGGCCAAGGGCAGTAGTGGTAGAAAAGGTAAAAATCAGAATTAAGGAGCTGGGTCCAGTTATATGTGATGAACTCATATGTTTCCCCCTCCTATCCAATGCTTCACTCTCATTAAAGCTGTTAGACCAATTTCATTAGCTCCAAAATGCACCAGCATATGTAAATCTTCTTTGTTTAATTGGAGACCTATTGATTGTAGGTAACATAAACCTCTCTAAGGGAAACAGAACCCAACTGAAGATAAGAGTTTCTTCCCTCAACACATACAGCATTCACGATTTCATTTCTCTAGGCATGTTCATTATCAAAACCATTCCACTGCAGACTTTCCCAGAATGTGTTTCTGCCTGGCCCTGTTTTCATATCTAAAAGCTCCTACTTGTTTCAGCAAAGGATTATGGGAGGATTTTGACAGAATATACATTTCTTTCTTTTTTTTAACTAAAATTTTAATAATAATGAAAAAGAAAAACTTATAAAATCATATGAAAATAATTTGCTTTAAAGAGACTGAGAATAATTCTTTTGTGTTTTCATAGACTGCTGAAGGGGACCGAATTCTGGCTGTCTTCTTTGGTGAGCAATCACCAGCAATATTCCAGTGGGGGATGGAAACTAGAATGTAATTTTTCCCCTTACATTCTAATTGGATCTCAGAGTTGCAGAGAGGATAGTGTACCAGCCCACACTTTGCAAAGTGATATAAAGTATGGGATTTTCCCAGTGTGCTTCATATGATTGGGACATCTTATAAATGTTTAAACTAATGAGAATATTGGCATTTACTTATATATGTTCCTGCAGTTCCACTTTATTTCTGAAGTGTAAGATTCAGGTCAAGGTCAGTGTAGGGCTTATAGGGAAGTAAGAATCTTGGGAAGGAGAAATATCTGTTCGATGTTGTATTCATACAGTAACTCAAAAATTATCTTTAAATGACAAAAAATAAGGTGTTGGAGAGGTAAATATATCTACTTTTCCTTCCTTAAAGTTATACTCAAATTATGTTTAATATTAAGCACTTGAATTAAGAAGTACTCTGAGTTTTCTATTCCTTAGAGTATTATTGATCTCTAAAGGAGATATTTAATTAGTGAAATTACAGCATCTTGGAAAAAATTGGTTATTTTCTAATTTCATAAGGTAGTTGATGCTATATAGCAATGCCTTCATGGCCTTTCTTGTAACGTTCATCTTCTTTTTCCTTCGTGGCTGCTTGAACACCTCTCAGGTGGTGAGGAGTATATGTTTAGATGGCATAGAGTAGAGATATCTTGACTGGTAGTGAGTAACTTTATATCAGCCACTATAATGCTTATCAGTGAAATTCTAACTCATTTAATTATTACTTAATTCTCTGATTATTTTTTTGTATCTGAGAGAAGGTGATCTCCTTCATTCTGGGAAAGTATGGATGGACAGATGTTGCTATTGCAATTTCTTAATTCACTACACCTGGAAAGGCATTTTGAGGTAGAACACCTTTTTAAAGAATAGTGTATCTGTGTACCTACAAAATGGTTGTGGTGAAATTCTGACTGGGCTTGTGATGAAATAGGGAACCCTCTAGTTCAGTTCAGTTCATCTTTTTGAGTTCTGCCTGCCACTCATGTTCGGTCAGGTTTCTAAAAAATTTCTTTTGGAGATTATTTATAGAAACTCAGATCTATAACCAGGTATTGAATGTTATCATTGGAAGGAGGCTTTGTACTCATCTATCATTTCCTCTCTGCCAAACCACAAAAATCCCACCTTGTTGATTTCTTCTTATATATATGATATATGACGTGTGTGTGTGTGAGAGAGAGACAGAGAGAGAGAGAGAGAGAGAGAGAGAGACAAAGAGACAAAGACACTGCCTAGCTATTTACGGCAAACCTGTATCATCACCCTTTCTTAGCCCCTTCCCTTCCCAGGAATAGAAATTTCTTTGAAACCAGGCATAATCAGGAAATGAAATAGAATGTTAGAAGACTGAATGATGCATTTTAAGTTGAACGGAAATGTGGATTATCTGCTGTTTGGATTTGTCCATACTGGAGTTAACCTCCTATATCACTGTATCCTCTGCTTTAGCATGGGAAGCAGAAATTAGATTTAAAATACAAATTATTCACACCAGTCAAGTAAAAAGGAATGAAGATTTTTTTTTCTAATTTGACTATTCATATATTTTCGTGGAGAAAAAGCATTATTAAAATAATCCAAAATAGAAGTTCAAATATATTTCTTTTAAATCTTTTCAAACCTGTTGCTGAAAGGTTCTAGGATATTGTGAAACATTTTTGTTTTAATAAACATTACTGGTTTGATTTCTTATTGATTTTCACTTTACTTTTCAGTGTGACAATACATGTAATTTATGCCACATAATAATGAAGTGAAGACCTATGTACCTACCACCCGACACAAGAAAAGAGTGCATTACCGATACCTTGTATTTACTTCCATGTTCTCTAAAAATATCCCCCTGAAATTCCCCCCCTTATCATGAGGATTGTGTTTATCAATCCCCTTCTATAAAAAAAAATTTTTATCACATGTGTACTAAATATATGTTCAGTTTTGCATGTTATTAAATTTTTTAAAAATTGTGTATATATATATACGTATATACATACATATGTGCTTCTGGAAATTGCATTTTCACTCAACATCATGTTTCTAATATAACTACATGTACAGTTGACCCTTGAATAACATAGGTTGAACTACTCCAGTTCCACTTATATGCGGATTTTTTAAAATAAATAAATACTACAGTACTACAGGATCCAAGGTTGGTTGAATCCAAGGATGTGGAACTGTGGACATGGAGGGCTGACTGTAAAGTTTTACGCAGATTTTCAGCTGTGTGGAGGTCAGTGCCGCTACCCCTGTGTTGTTCAAAGATTAACTGTATTGGAATTTCTTCGTTTCTTCTTATATAACATGCCATTGTGTAATGGATCGATGTGGTGTTTTCAGTTTCTTATTATTAGCAAGTTTTATGAACAGTAGCATGTCTTCTGGACCATGTGTGTAAGAGTTTCTTTAGGGTATGCATATGAAAGTAGAATTGTTGAATCATAGGGCATGTAAATGTTACATTTTTTTAAAAGATAATGTTATTTTATTAAATAGTTGTACCTGTATATACTTTCACTAATAGTAGCAGTGTACAAAAGATTCTGTTGATGTACATCTTCTCCAACACTTGCCATTGTCAAATTTTTATTTTTTGCCTTTCTAGTGGCTATAAAATGATACGTCATTGTGGTCTTAATTTTCATTTCTAATTTGTTTGCTAGTGAGATTATCTTTTTTGTATATCTATGAGCCACTATCTTTTCTTTTCTGTGAAATAAATGCTCATTCCTTTTACTCATTTTCTCTATTTTGTGGCTTATCTTTCTTGTTTGTAGGAGTTCTTCATATATCCTCAATTCTCTTCCTTGTGTTATATGTTTACAAATATCTTTTCGTAGTTTGTAGCTTGTCTTTCGTTTTCTTTAAGGTATCTTTGATGAACAGAAATTCTTAATTTTAATATAAATTTTATTAACCCTTTATTTTACAGTTAGTGCTTTTGTGTCTTGTTTAAGATCGCCTTCTTTACTCTGAGTATAGAAATAAATGGTATTTCTTATACATCTTTAAATATTCATCTCACATTTAAGGTTGTATTCCACTTGGAATTTATTTTTGTGTATGGCATGAGGTAGGGATCCAATTTCATTTTTTTTCTATGAATAATAGTTTTCACTATATCGTTTATTCAACAGTTTCTCTATTCTCAAGTGATCTTCAGTGCCATCTCTATCATTTATTAAGTTTTCATATTTGTGTGGGCCTGTTTCTAGACTCTGTTCTATTCCAGTGGTCAATTTGTCTACTCTGTGTCAAAAGCATGTTGTTTTAGTTGCTAAGCCCTTATAGTTAGTTTTGATATCTGGTAGGGCAAATCCTTTATGCTTTATTTTAAGGAGTGTTTTTAGTTATTCTTGACCATTCACTGTTTCATATATATTTTGGAATCATCTTGTCAAGTTTCATGAAAAGTCCTGTTGGGATTTTGTTTAGAAATATATTGAATTTACAGATGAATTTGAGGGGAATTGGCATCTTTTTACTGTCAAATCTTACTACATCTATGAACATGGTATGTTTCTCCATTTATTTACATCTTATCTTTTCAATAAATTGGATATTTTTCACCCAGGTCTTGGACATTTTTGTGAAGCTGATTTTGTACATTGTGTTTTTTAAAATATATATATTTCTGTGTTTCTAGTGTAGAAATACAGTTTATTTTTGTATAGTGATCTTATATATACCTATATTTACATATTTTTCAGCCAATAATTTGTAAATTATTTTATGTTTACTATGTACATAATCATACATTTTCATTTCTGCTATTCTAACATTATGTTTCTATTTTCCTTACCCTTCTCACTACACAGGCTAGTACCTCCAGTGCATTGTTGAATTAACCTCTGAGTGTGGGCATCCTTGATGTTTTCCTTGGTTTCCTATTTATTTTTTATTCATGAATAAGACTGAGTTAATGCTTTACTAATTAAATATTACATTTGCTGATCACATTTTAATTAGAGAAAGGTCAAGCAAGACCTTACCTAGTTTTGTTCATTGTTCCCCAGTTTTTCTTACTAGGTTTGCTCTGTGTTATCAGTAATTGAAACCTCAAATTCTCCTGGCAAATTACTTCTTGTCAAAGGAAGTAGTATAAATTATTAGGTGAGTGGTGTTTTGAAGAATGCACTCATCTAAAATTTCAAAATGATAGACCAACTTGTATATACGTATCATTCTAGATATTTCAGTGAAGACAAGTACCATATTTTGTATTGACTTGAGATTCTTTGATACTGTGGTGTGTGGATCAGCTTCGTAAGTTTGAATTTGAACTATAGAATCCTTAAGGATAATTTTTTACAATTTAAAATACCTGATTTGTATAGGTTTTCTTTTTCCCTGTTTCCTCATGCAATTTTTGTTAAGACTTGAACAGATTATTCCTAATCTTGTGAGCAGACTGCAGGAAGACAACTATTAAAAGTAGAAGGCTATTAAGCAGTCAGGGGTTTATTATGCTTTAGTGTTTTGTTTAAGTCTGTTCTTAATTGGTTGATTAATGTACGTGAAGTCCTTTTCCCCCCTCCATCTCTACAGATGGCAAATGGTAAGTCCCAACTGTCATTGTTCGCAAAAAAGGTTATGGTTCAAAGTCAAAGATTCAGAGATAACACAATAATCAATCATAGGAACTTGTCTCAGAGTGCCCAGCCAGGCAAAAGTTAGGCAGAGCAGTAATATTTACTCAGAATCCCTTAGGAGCATTTTTTTTTTTTTTTGGTGTGTTCTTGATTTTATTTAGAAAAGATTATTTAATTAATAGGAATGTCTCTCTGAATTTAGTGTCAGGGATTTAAATAAATGTGAGAAATATGAAAAAGGATGGTAAAGAAGTTTTATGTTTACTGATTATCAGATATTGCTGGAATTTAGGTCTACTGTTTTAAAATGAGTAGAATAGAGACTGTAACATTCTTAATACATAGAGATTAACAGAAAACTTTCAGAGGAATACCTTTTTTCCGTTTTCATGTGAAGATTTATAATGGTTAACGTCCTTTTTTTTTTTAGGAGGAAGAATAGAATTATGTTCTGGTATTGATCCATAAAGAGGATTTGCATTTTATTCATACTATAAAAGTACCTTTAATGGATACATTGTGGTAATTGAATCTGTACTGTGTATCACTATCAAAGTATCTTTTTAATTATTTTATGTTATATAATTCAGTAACTAAATTGAAGTCATGGGGAAGGAGATGACTGTATTACATCGTTTAAGTATAATGTATAGCCTTTAATATTCTTAAAGTGGATGGCAGTTAAGGGCATTTGTAGTTGAATGCAAAAGAAAGAGAGAGAGAGGGAGGGAGAAAGAGAGAGAGAGAGAGGAGAGAGAGGGAGGATTCCATTACATTCAGCGCAGTATGAAACTAAGTCAAAGGAGTTTTGTTAATTAAATTCAATTGCCATCCATTAGACCAGTGGAATGAGATGGCTCTGCCAGGACGCTGACACAGCACAGGTATGCAATTTGGCTAAATGGCTATTTCTAAACCATAGCAGACATTCTCTACTTGTTCACTCTTTCTTTTTTTTTTTAAGTGAGTTTTTACTCTTAAAAAGTCAAAGAGTAACCAGTGCTCGCTGAAGGGTAAAGGTATCATTTTTATGCAGTCTGTTGAGAAATGAGTAGTTTGTTGACTTGGAAATGTGTGTTTCACACGGAGACTCTTTGGGAGAAAATGGCTTTTTAAAAAGTATGCAGTATCCTCAGGCATGCATACTAACATGTATAACATGTTAATATAGACGCATGTATGTGTTTTAAAATTTAGCTGTCTTTTGATCTAAACCTATTTGACTCATAATTATTCCTTGAATTGTTTAAAGCATCCTAGATTTATAAACTTGATTATAACTACAATTGAGATATATAATTAGTGGATGTTATAATAATTGTGGAAATTATAAAATGAAATTTAGGAGGTGGGTAAATGTATCTACATTTTGGCATAAATCACTACTTTTAGAGGCTTTATATGTCAGACTGATAAGTTTCTTACCATGGTGAAATGACAAGAATACCACTCCGGCATTGGCTGACACATAATTTTGACAGCCAGCAAGATTGCAATGTTGCTGAGTGCACAGATTTCCACTTCCTGCCAAGATTGAAATTGGCAAAAACCAGAGAGGATATTAGGGATTGTCACTTTAAGAAAAAATAACATGTTAATGTTCTGCATTTGCTTAAGAAATATAAGGGTGATCTCTTGAACTGTAGTCTGTTGAATTCTATGAGTTTGCAATCAATAGAAAAGTTTGATTAGTGTGAGCATCAAAAATTTAATAAAATAGGTTGAGGTTTTCTGACATTTACGATAATAAGGCTCATTATATTTTCACTTACTAGGACATTTTAATTTTTCTTCTGTGTAAGAATTCTTCGCAAAAACTGTAAGATGGGTTTCCCAACAGCCCCTGGAGAACAAAGGCCTACTTTAAGTTTGTGAATTTGAAGACAGAAGGCCTTACTTCCAGAATTCTCTGATTTTTTTCCTGTATGACCAGATGGTTTTTCTTTTTATAAGCTGCCAGATCTTCCCTATAACAAGAAATCCCATCTATTAAGAACCTACTATGTGCTGGGTGGGTTCTGTACCAGACACTCAAATCTTCCATGTTTTTTTCTTACTTAGGAGTTTTTGTTTCAGTGTAGGCATAAAAATGGAAAAAAAAAATGATATCCTCTGTTGTGAAAGAGTCAGACTCTGAAATCTGCTTATACTTTGCTATTTACAGTAAGTACTTTTGAAACAGCTGTAGACGTTCAAATGAAAGTAGCAATGTGGAGTGGGAAATGTGGGAGCATTCATTTGTGAAGACTTTGCATTTCTCCAGCTTTATGGCCAACAGAAAAGGAGATTGTTGTGCATTCTATTAAATACTGCCAGTATGATTAATTTAAAGGGTTACATTTTATTGAACCCTGGTGTAGATGTTCTTTGTCAACCCACATTCACAGCTAGTTAGAGTGTGTGTAGCATTTATCAAAACTTTCTGGAGCCCCTCTCACCTCATTAGCATCTGAATCTCTATTCAGCAGTTAATGTCCGTTACTGCTAGAGTGCTCAATTCTTGTTTTCAATAAGCCAGTTGTAAAATGTCAGACTGTCACTTACAATATAAAAAACCAAAAATGATGGTATTTGTAAAAATGTTATCACCTCATAAAAACAAATTGTAAAGACATGAAAGTGATCTTGCTATGCTGGGCTTTCAGAAGGGGGTTAGTACAGCTACTTTAAATACCAGTTGTGTAGATTCCCACACTTTTCTACCAATGAAGAGGTTTACACAAGCATAATTTAAGTTACAATTATACTAATTAACATCTCATTTGCATAAATTGTTGAAGTCAAAACAACAAAGAATTGTCTAAGAAGCTTAATCCTATTTGTCCAAAATAGAAAGATTTTTTTTTTTTTTAAAGCCATGCTCTAAAAACTGGCAGCTTGAGTATGGCTTTAGTATGTTGAGCTGTGCCGTTTAAAAAATAAATGCTTTATTTGTTTAAGAATATATTTCTCTATCCTTTTTAGAATATTTCATTTTTAGTATGCTTTGAAAATTAAAAGAAATCCCAGTACACTCTGGTTCCTAAATCAGTGATAACGAGATTAAAATCAAGGTACAGTATCATTTATATGTAATAGTGTAGAATTACATGACTCGTTAGATGTATGATGAAGAATGTATGTGTGTGTGTGTGTGTGTGTGTGTGTGTGTGTGTGTGTGTGTGTTAGGAATTTAAGTGTCCATGTAGATTATCAGTGGTCAGTTAAAGTTTGTAAGTCTTGGCTGGTCTCGTTCAGATCTGTCCAGGTGTTTTCAGTGTCTTGTATTTGCCTTTTTATTGTTGTAGATTAAGGATATATTAAAGGTAGTTTTTACCCAGGTCTTCTACATGTGTGATAGCTCACACCTCTAGTCCGAAAACTTATTTTTTAAGGGCCATCCAAATGCAGTTAGCTTCCTGGGGGGTGACCTAGTACAGTAAACTCTCTTCTTCTCTACGACTCATTTAAAATTAGGGGCATGTTTGCATATAGTGGATTAATGAAGTTTTCATACTAACCCACAAAACTCTGCTGTACTCTCCTTTGTAGGTCTAACGTTCATTTATTTCATATGCAATTATTGTTGCCATTGATTCTGCATTAATTACATTGTGCATATATGGAAATGAAATGTCACCAGCAAGGTTTAGGATTTTTTTGTTGTTAATTTTTATAGTAATTTTGGGTTGAGGAATTAAAAATTAGGCTGCTTAATTAGTATTTCCTATGCTTTACTAGCCCTAAAAATGTGATGAGCTCAGGAATAAGATTAGAATGAAAGTTGCACTTTAAAATTATATGTCTTGAAAACATTTTGTTTATAATATATAGTTTATCCTAATTTAGTTATAGGTACTTTAAATATATTCTTTAATTTGATCTTATAAGGTAAAGTTTGTAAATTGCTATCTTAGAAATAGTTAATTTACAGATATGTATTGAGTGTCAACTGCATGTGAGCTATTGTGCTGCGTTTGGTGAGGGATGTAATCTTATATATACAGATATAATGTAGTCCTTACTTGTATGAAACATACATTCTTCTTGGGGATATGTAAATAAATAAATACCAAATGAGAATATGTTTTGTAGAAATGTAGAAGAAAATTCATGAAGAATTGAGACAGTGTAGAAGGCTTTTGTATAAAACTAAATTTGACTTGTGGATTGAGGGATTGTTTGGAAATGAGTTGGTGAGGAGGGGTAATGGTAGGAATTAGTAGAGAGAAGACCTGGAGAGCAAGGGAAGGGCATGGGTACAAGTGCAGAAGCAGGAATATGCAAGATCTTTTCCAGGTCAGGTAAGTGGACAAGTTTGGTTGGAATGGAGGTTCCTCTAGGGGAGGGCACTGAGTGCCCAATTAGAGATTTAGGCAATAGAAAATCTAGTAGGGTTTTTGAACAGGGACATGTTTTAAGAAGTGTTTTGGCAAAATTAATCGTGAGGCTCAATGCAGGGAGCCTTGAAAAAGAGGATGGAGTGAAGTTATGGAAAGTGAGCTTATATAGTTGTCCCAGCACAAAATTATAAATCATAATGATTTTTATTTCCTATTCCCTGAGTAGTATAATGAACTAAATAAATGAAATGGCAAGGGTGCTTTAGAAAAAATAAATAATTTCTGATTCTGGGTGGTACTTAAAACTAAAAAGATATATTTCTGTGTAATAAAACATTTTATTTCTTTTTATTATTTTATTTCTTTTAAAAATTTATTTATTTATTTTTGGCTGTGTTGGGCCTTCGTTGCTGCAGGCTTTCTCTAGTTGCGGCGAGCAGGTCTTCGTGGCGGTGTGCAGGCTTCTCATTGTGGTGGCTTCTCTTGTTGCGGAGCACAGGCTCTAGGCAAGCGGGCTTCGGTAGTTGTGGCACGTGGGCTTAGTAGTTGTGGCTTGTGGGCTCTGGAGTACAAGCTCAGTAGTTGTGGCGCACGGGCTTGGTTGCTCCGCGGCATGTGGCATCTTCCTGGACTAGGGCTTGAACCCATTCCCCTGCATTGGCAGGCGAATTCTTAACTACTGTGCCACCAGGGAAGTCCTCTTTATTTGTAATATTAATTCTCTCTATATGTTTAGAAAGATAGGTATGGAAAAAATGAACATTATTTCTATTCTCCTTTCAAAGGAAGATTATTTCCAGATTATTTTCCCATCTATCTTTTAAAAAGTTGATTTTAAAAGAACAAAATTCTGTTTCTTGGAGTATGGCCAAATTGTTTCATTGTCAATATTTGATCTTTCTTGGAAGTTGAGGGCATGTTAGAGTTACTCAGGAGAATGTTCTGGACTTTTCTTCTTATCTTTTGAAGGCTTATCTTTGATAAGGTTGGACATGGTGTGTACATGGTGACTTTTATCATTCTTCTTGTCACTTTTCTATATTTACCTTGTTCTTAGTATGTAATCTCAGAGTGCCTTCAAGAGACTAGAAGAGATTTGACCTCAGACACCACATTTTGGGTATTTTAATGTAATCAGGAGAAAATAGGGTATTACATTCCGACAGGAGGGTAGAATGCATTGGCATTGGTAGAAGTACTCATCTTAAGCATTCAACAAATATATATTAATCATTTACTAGAAATAAGGTAACGTGGTGTATGTTGATAGGAGAATAATAGAGAAAATCGAGAAGCTGTCCTTCCCTTCCAGATGCTCAGAGATTGGTAGGGAAAGGGGCAAACATGTTGAGTGCTATGTTAAGTGTAGAATACAAAGGACCCACATGGCCCGAGAGAGGACAGCACAGGCACACCTCAGAGATATGGCGGGTTCAGTCTCAGGCCACAGAAATAAAGCGAATATCACAATAAAGCTGGTCACATGAATTTTTTGGTTTCCCAGTACATATAGAAGTTATGTTTGCACTATGCTGTAGTCTGTTAAGAATGCAGAAGCATTATGTCTTAAAAAACAATGTACCTATTTTAATTTAAAAATCCTTTATTGCTAAAAATAATGCTAACCATCATCTAACAAGCAGGGTGGCCACAGACCTTCAACTTGTAAAACATGCAGTATCTGTGAAGCATAATGAAGTGAAGAGCAATGAAGCAAGGTGCGTTTATATTGATTCTGAGTTGAGGAGAATGAGGAAGACTTCTGTGAAGGAGATAGCATTAAAGTAGGGCCTTGAAGGCTGGTACGGGAAGTGAAGGGACGGAGCATGGGGCTCGTGCTCTGGAAATGGCAGGTGGTTGCGACGGAGCTCAGGGTGCGTAGGGTATGTGGTGTCTTCACTCCTGTCCTGAGTCATTCAGCAAGCACCCATCGCTTCCCTTGTGCCAGCTGTGGAGCGAGGCTGCTCGTGAGGAACTCACCAACTTCTTCCTGGGCAGAATGGAAAGAGTTTGTCCAGTTGCCTCTGCCTCAAAGAGGGAGAAGGTCCATGCATGGTGCCTTTGATGTAGTATCCCTTGGCATAGTTAAGAGTTTGGTTCAAGTGTGAAAGTTTTGAACCTATAAAAATTCCCTTAGCCAAAGTGTGAAAATTTTGAACCTATAAAGTAGATGGTGAAGACCATTGTTCTCCCTGTTCTTTCCCTTCCTTCACCTGCAGCCAGATTCTGCCTTCCCTCCAAGCATGACCTGAGGAATATCTGCCATATCTTGTCTTTCCCTTGCCTTAAGGAGTCCCCTCTTTTTTCTCCCCTAAGAGAGTCTGATGCTGATTGCCTCTCCTTCCAAGGCTGCCCAGTTATAAGAGAGGTCAGTGGTACAAATGCAAGGCCCAAGTTAGAGATCCCAAAATAATGTTGGAGAACTCTTCACTTACCAGTAGAATTGTCTTTTGGATGTGAAGAAGTTTTGTATACAGTGAAAGACCCTGAGTTAACCAAAATAACTTCACAGTACATATCTACTATTGCCAATGTGTCTGCAAATATTTGCAAAGTTGAGGAGTTTTGGTAACTGCAAATATGAAGAAAACATGGATATTAGAAAGTTTAGGTGACTTTAATGAAGAAAAAAAGTCGGTGTTGGAAATTTGCCTAGCAAGAATGAGGTTTTGTGAATTTGATGAACACTGTCAGTTGTTAAGGCATCTTCTGATAGGTGAAAAGTGGTTTTTTGATGCAGTACTTGCTTGGCATGCATCTTCTCTATGGTCTGTTATCTTGGGGGAATGACATTCGTTAAGTTGGTATCTGTGTGCTTCCCACCCAAATAAAGAATGTTTCATCAGCAAAGGGAATTGCCATGTACTCATCAGACTCTAGAAATAAATTATCAACCATGACTGCTGTGGGTGAGGCTGTTTGTTTATCAGATCACTTGAGAACAGAGTAAAGTGAGTTTCATATTTTCCTGAGTCTTGAATTCTCATTTTAGACAACTGTTCGAAAGCTTTCTAAGCCATGGAGTATTCTAAATGAACATTTTTGTTAAATGGATGAAGGAAGACTTAGTTTTCCATTGTTAGGTGAAACCTAATTAAAAATTAAATAATGACCTTGTGTTGGCTTGTAAACTCCTTATTTCCTGAATATGTGAATGTATTTTGTTAGAACATTCCATTTTAAAATATGCTTTTTTTAAATGACAAGAAATACTTTATTATATTCTTTAACATCTTTATTGGAGTATAATTGCTTTACATTGTTGTGTTAGTTTCTGCTGTATAACAAAGTGAATCAGCTATACATATACATATATCTCCATATCTCCTCCCTCTTGCATCTCCCTCCCACCCTCCCTATCCCACCCCTCTAGGTGGTCACAGAGCACGAGCTGATCTCCCTGTGCTATGGGGCTGCTTCCCACTAGCTATCTGTTTTACATTTGAAAGTGTATATATGTCCATGCCACTCTCTCACTTCATCCCAGCTTACCCTTCCCACTCCCCGTGTCCTCAAGTCCATTCTCTACGTCTGCGTCTTTATTCCTGTCCTGCTCCTAGGTTCTTCAGAACCACTTTTTTTTTTAAATTTTTTTAGATTCCATATATACGTGTTAGTGTACAGTATTTGTTTGTCTCTTTCTGACTTACTTCACTCTGTATGACAGATTCTAGGTCCATCCACCTCACTACAAATAACTCAATTTCATTTCTTTTTATGGCTGAGTAATGTTGCATTGTATACATGTGCCACATCTTCTTTATCCATTCATCTGTCGATGGACACTTAGGTTGCTTTCATGTCCTGGCTATTGCAAATAGTGCTGCAATGAATATTGTGGTACATGACTGTTTGAATTATGGTTTTCTCAGGATATATTCCCAGTAGTGGGATTGCTGGGTCGTATGGTAGTTCTATTTTTAGTTTTTTAAGGAACCTCCATACTGTTCTCTATAGTAACAATTTACATTCCCACCAGCAGTACAAGAGGGTTCCCTTTTCTCCACACCCTCTCCAGCATTTATTGTTTGTAGATTGTTTTGATGATGGCCATTCTGACTGGCGTGAGGTGATACCTCATTGTAGTTTTGATTTGCATTTCTCTAATGATTAGTGATGTTGAGCATCCTTTCATGTGTTTGTTGGCAGTCTGTGTATCTTCTTTGGAGAAATGTCTATTTAGGTCTTCTGCCCATTTTTGTATTGGGTTGTTTGTTTTTTTAATATTGAGTTTCATGAGCTGCTTGTAAATTTTGGAGATTAATCCTTTGTCAGTTCCTTCATTTGCAAGTATTTTCTCCCATTCTGAAGGTTGTCTTTTCGTGTTGTTTATGCTTTCCTTTGCTGTGCATAAGGTTTTAAGTTTCATACAAGAAATACTTTAAAAATACTATTTGCTTTTGGAATTACTGTAGAGTAGCAAAGGATAGTCTTTTGTTGAGAGTGGAGCGGGGTGGAAGATGTTAGAGGCATATAGCTTTAGGAACTGGATTTTCTATGAATATAGCAGAGTTAGTTTAACTGTTCACAGAGGCACCGCTATTTTTGTTATATTAGGAATTCTTTATAAACTTAATAAATGAAAACGTTTTCTTTTACAGGCCTGATTCTCTAGTAGACTTCTGGTGAAATTATGTGGATACCTTCCGTTAATGTTAATGGAGGTTATGGATATAAATCCCTCCATAGTGATGGAAGAATGAGCCCCAGAGAAAAGAATGCTCGTAATGAATTATTGGGTTGTGATAGAGGATTCACTTGTTCTCCCTAATACCATTTTTTTTTCCCTCCTAGAAGTTTAAGGTCTTACATTTAGGGACTAGCCTTTCTCCATCCTAATCTTTAGCTCTGTTGTCAAGTCTGCAATAATGTTAAGAACAGAAAAAAAAAATTAGGGATTCATGGGTAGGCATAATTTTTGTGTTATGTAATGATATAGTGTGTATATATAATTTTGTATTTTACTTAATATTATTTGGTAGACATAACTTGAATGTTTTTTTGCGGTTCGCGGCCTCTCACTGTTGTGGCCTCTCTTGTTGCGGAGCACAGGCTCCGGATGCGTAGGCTCAGCAGCCATGGCTCACGGGCCCAGCCGCTCCGCGGCATGTGGGATCTTCCCGGACCGGGGCACGAACCCGCGTCCCCTGCATCGGCAGGCGGACTCTCAACCCCTGCGCCACCAGGGAAGCCCTAACTTGAATGTTTTAAGAGGTCTAATATTCTTCGCTAATAAGCGTTGTTAATAATTCATTATCCTGACAGACTGCAGTTTATCATTTAGGTATTAAAGCTCTCAAATATGTTTATTGAGTACCTGCTGTGTATAAGGCTCTGAGCTTAATGCATATGGCATAACCCTTATCTCAAATTGCCTGTGATCTTATGATAAAAGTAGACCCCAGTCCCTAAGGCACTTTCTCATGGGACACAAACTATGAAACTTGCCCTGATTAAAGAAAGAGAAAGAAATTCAGAATCAGTAATATCACTTCGGGGAATCTGGTTAGAGACAATAATTCTATATGTAATGATGTTTTCAATCAGTATTGTTTTAGGTAGTTCATCTTTTCAGCTAACTACTATTGGCTGCCCACTGTGTACCAGGCACTGTGCTAGGTACTGGGAGTGCACCAATGGCCGAGGCAGATAGAGCCCTGCTCTCATGGAGTTTACAGTTCGGGGTGGGTAAACACATGGTGGTAGAGAATAAATGAAGGGCCTGCTTTAGATGGGGATGTGGAGGATCAGACCATGGGCACCTGAGCTTCCAAGTAGAGAGATGATCAAGTGCAAAGAACCGGGTGGGGGATGGAGTGATTGTGTGCACGTGTGTGTGTGTGTGTGTGTGTGTGTGTGTATCTCCTAGGGACTGAAGACAGGAAGGCCATTGTGGGTAGTGGCGTGTTAGGGGAGAGTGGTCTAGAGAGGGATAACTAAGTTTCTCCAGAGAGGAAGAGCAGCTTGCCACAAGATCACATAGCGAGTTAGTGGAGGTGGAAGTAGCATTTAACTCAGGTCTCTCTGACTCCAGACTATGCTGGTGTTCTACCACATGTTGTAAGCACCAGGGAGTAAGTGCCAAAGAGTAGTAGAAGAGATAATTGCTACAGGCATTCAGATGAGAGGAAAATCACTTTGATCTGGAAGATAGCTCAGGATTCTTTTTTCAAAAATGTACAGAATGTGAAAGATATTGTAGGTCTTTTCCTCCTGTGATATAATCAGAAAATTATTTAGGCTAACGTTCCAATAAATTATTATGATCTCTAGCTGAAAGAAATAATGTATATAAACCTTTTTTTTATTAGCTAAACTTTTCCCATGAAATCTTAAATATTTGTGCATATAAGTTGGTGATTTTTGCTTTTATTTAGGTATTTTTCCCCCTAGTGACACAAAATCTTGCTTACCCGACTCCCAAAGTCCACACCACTAGTATACCCTCCAGCCTCTGTTTCTGGGCCAAGCATTCTTCCTTTGTTACCAGGTCCACACAATTAATGGTTTTATCATATGAGGCAATTCAGTTACTCAGCAAAACAAATGATATACACTTTTAGAAATAGCTCTAGAAAGTAAACTTGAACCTAAAAGTGTTTAGCGAGAGGAAATTTCTGTTTGTCTTTAATTAAGAGAAACTGTATGGAAATGTAAGCTAAGGATGCATTAATCAGAGAAGTTGGCATTGCACTGTGTTCTTCATTTTATTTGGCATAGATTGCATGGGTGCTCATTAAATAATTTGGCTGGAATCACTCTTGTGATATTTCTTGCTAAATTTTTGCATCTATTCAGACTAAAACTCTGGAAAGGGAAAAAAATTCAATCTTTAGGTTTGAAGGTTTGAGCCATTTATTGTAACTGAAAACGTTTATTGTGGAAATATATCCACTATAATATTTGCTTGCCTCATTGTTGGGGAAGAAATGTATATTATGAGAGCATATATAATTTCAATGAAAAACTAGCTCTCATGTAGCAAATTTATAGCTGGTAAGTAGATATTTGTACTTAATGTCGGCATTTTAACAACTTTGCCTCTGCTCACCCTGTCTGTGAACTTGTTAACTTTGATATTGTTTTAAAAATAAATGTTTGAAAAAATAAAAGTAAATGGTTGAAGGAGAAAGTTTGCATGTTTAGAGGGTTGGTAGGGTATACTCACATCTCAAAGGGAACCTGATCTTTAGAGATAGCATATTTGGATCCTCAAGGCCCAGGAAAAGGAATTTCCCCCTCCACTTTAATTTCTTGGTTCATATAGATCAAACCAGGATTCTTTGGCCTAAATCAGGTGGCCACAGGTTTGGTTTGGGCCCTGTAATATATGTAATTATGTGAGATGAGAGGATTGAATTAACTTAGTTGTAGAGTTTTACACGGTGTCCTTACCAACTTCCTAATAAAGTATATGAAATTCAGTAAGTAATGCCAAGTGGGACAGTGCTCCACTCACATAAGCTTCATAAACGTGATATATTCTTATGGCGCTTCTCCAAAATGTAGAAGAAACACATTTATCTAGGTGATTAGTATTCTTTCTGTCTGCCAGATTTAAGGATTGTTTGGAAATATTGTTAGAATCAAAATCAACATTTGTTGCTACACAGGGTTGGGCATTCCAGGCAAACTCTGGTCGTTTTTAACGGTGTTACTCTCATGTCCACTTATTTCACATCTGCCATGACAGTGACAGTTTTCAGTAACACAGAGCTGCCATCAAGAGTGATAAGCTTGTAAGTGAAGCCTTTGGGAAAGTAATAAAGTCATTTCTGCCCCATCACAAAGGACAGTATTGAAAATGTCTTTAAAAGTGATCAAGGTAGCACATACTAGGCCCTGTACAGTTCAGGTTTTTGAAGTCACTAACAATCTGCACTTAACTCCATTTCAGACTGAAAAGTGGCCGTTGTACCAGCTCCTTTTTAAACACGTAGCTAGTTCTAAATTTAAGGAAAATGAAAACATCAGAAATTAATAGTCAAAGAAAGTTCTTGGGCAGAAGATGCTTTTAATTTTGTAACTGCCCAGATCAGATTTAAAACTTGAACCTGGCAATGCCTTGCATTTTGTGATGTCTAATTAGTGCCTTGTAAGGTATTTTGTTAATAGTATCCATTAGCCATAGTACCAGGTCCAGATTTTAAAATCTTGAATAAATTTACAATAAGTGTATTAACAAATTGCAAGGTCTTACATTGACCTCCAGGACATTAGGAAATCAAATTTAAAGCGTTGCATTGTCTGTTACTCAATGCAGTGCACTGAGGACAGCGTGTGACTTGTGTACTAGGAGTGATGCAATTGCTAAATATTCTAGTGTGAGTTAAGGTTGATTAAATGATCATCTTTAACTCTGCTGTTCCCGGGGCTTTTGTACTCTTGTTTTTCAGGTGATAGTCTATGCTGTATTCTGTTGTTCTTTTAAAAAAGTGTTCTCTTTGAGGCAAGAAAACATTAAAGCTCTCTTGGATCCTGGATGGAAATTAGCAACCTTATGCACAGAGTGTAAATGTATACTGTGTTATCACAAACTGACCCTCCTCCAAAAAAATTCCAGGGAGTAAAATATAGAAGCAAGAAACCAGAAATTGATCTACAAAGTTATAAATTTTTTAAAAAACTTTTAAGCATTTTTTTCCCTGGAATTAATTTTCTGTGAAAACTAAGACATTTTTCTACTCATCTGGAATCAGTTTTTACCCTATTAACAGGAAATGGTGAATATACATTCAACACAAATAGAGTTTGCTTTAAGAGGCAAAGAATTTGCACTCCATAAGTAGATGTGTACAATAAAAGACTTTCTGCTGTTCTTAAATAGTATTGTGAAGGAAATTATAGCAGTAGATACCATCATTCAGGTAACTTTCAGTGGTGTGATTTCCCTGCCCCCCCGTAAATCCAAAGAAAGGAGAATTTTTAACCTGTTGGGAAATATTTTAGTGCAGTCTTTAGTATATTGGTAAAATGAAATGTTTCCTAGCTGGGTCTTGGTGGTGATAGCATGTGGGGCTGGGGTAGGACTCTCTTTTCCATTTTCTTTTGATCTTAAAGTTACATAACTGTGCATTCAGCTCAACTTGTGTTATTGCAGTAGGAAGATGTGTAGGTGGAAAGATATTCTAAAGGGAGGCTAAAGCTACCTTCCCTGACAAGAAGAAATTCAAGTGAACAAATAAAAATAGACTCAAAGAATTATAAAATGTTATAGCTGTAAGGGACCTGAGGTTTCATTTAACCCAAATTTAAGCTTCAAGGTCCTAGATAAAATTTATATTCTGTGTTGTGAATGGGACTTTTCTGTTTTTAAAAGTTAAATTTATTAATGTGTCCACTTGTTTACCATGATATATTTGTGGCTGTTTTTTTATATCGCTAATGGGAACATTCTGTATTATTGCTGCTTTTTATTTGTCTGGATGCTTGTATATGCCTGTTAGTCTACTAATCTCACATGTGCAAACATAAAAGAGAAAATGGCAATCCAGTATTGTAAAATGGAGAGTTATATAATGCAAAAAGACTGGATTAATTGTGCTTTTGGCAGTCAAGTTGCCATAAAGGTCATATTTTAAAGTTTTAGACTACCCCGCATGTATCCCAGAGTTTGTACAGGGTTGTTGAGTGTCTCATTAGACATACAATCTGCCTGCTATTCTGTCCTGACATATAAAATGGATGTCATTGAACTGGCATCTAGAAAGCGTCGGTAGCACTACAGATTTTATCACTCATTCCAAACATAGGAATTGCAAAACACCTTTCTTTAAATATTTTCTCTTCATGGTGCAACTGGGGAGGGCCAAATTCCAGCCTTAAATAAAGTTTCAACCCGACTGAGTGACAGAAATGGCAGAGTAATAAAACTTTTTTCAAGAAACTGATGCCTGGACTGTATCTAGGGTTAGACTGTGTGTTTGTGACTATTCCCCATCGGCTCCTTGTTTCTTTTCAGTACACCCATCCTTGTAGCCAGGAGGAAGTGGAGAGTTCCACCTTTGGTTTCTCTTTCTAGAGATATTCCTCTTCAGACTCTTAGACACTAATCAGTATTCTTTTGTTGATGATAATCTACTTAAATGATATCTTATCATCAGAATCCCTTGATGGAATTATCTTTGCATTTTGCGCAATTCTTTCATCCTGGCTTCTAAAAGTGTTTTTTTTTCCCCCTTAAGTCATTTTTCTAATGGAAATTACATATAAATATGCAGGACAGAATCCATAGTCATGGCAGAAAACCTACATAGTAGGGCTAGTTTTGATACACAGTCCACCCTGTTGGCAACTACTTTGTAGGATGCTTCATATAATAATGCATAGGGTACAAAAAGAGACCTCTGCTGTGATTTCTTTGGTTTATATATTTTGCATTGAAATTGCAGATTTTTTTTGGTTGGAATTTATTTGAGATGATTAAAGATATTTTGCAGAGTACTCAAATATAGGTGAAAGAATTTCAAGTTTGCTCATTTTGGCATAATTTTAAAACAAAAGTGTTACTGTTGGATCTGGGCATGTGATGGGTGAATGAGTGTTTCAATGAAATGACATAAGTCTGTATAATTTGGAGGGTAATGATGCCTTAGAACAAGAATAAATCTGGAGCGATGGAAAAGCTCCATATTCTTAGATGAATGCATGCTTCCTCTTATGAGTCTGAAAAATAAAATTAAATTTTTATTTATACGAATCCACTGGGGAAAAAAGCTACATGGACTGGGTTTCTGCTGTATTTCAGAACAGGAATATTAGCCTTAACCTCTTTCCTCACATTGCATATGATATTTAATCCATCATCTTTGTTTTAAACAAACAATACGCAAGCTGTTGCTGGCATTGGTATAAAGCTGATGGTCCATCTGGAGAGCAGGAATATAGATCAGGAAAATAAGAGAATTGAAATTGGGTGCAAGGGCAGATTTGCATGTGCAAAACCTTTCTGTTTTACCAGCTTTTTATCAAATTATTTAATACGTGGCAAAACAGATTCCTTTTTCTTGAATCTGAGTGTCTTACTGGAAGAAGAGTTACTTCAATGTTGAAAGAAGGACAGTTGGGATTCAAGAGACAATAAAATCCTAAGCTATTCCTATCACCTTTTTTAACGTGAGAGAGTCATGTGGAAGAGGAGAGGGAGCCCGCCCCACTGGGGAATTTAGTTCTGGTTCTAGCCCTGTGATCCTTGGCCAGTCATTTTAGCTTCTTGACCTTCAGTGTCCTTTGATCCCACTTAATTCAGCAGCCGCTTATTGGGGCAACTGTGAGAATTTTCTCTGAGCCAACCATTCTGTGCGGCATTATGGATCCAATAATGGAATAAGCCTGGGTCCTGCTCAAGAGGCTTCAGGTCTTGCAGTGGAGATAGACCTTACAACTGAACAATGGAGTGAGTGTTGCATAAATGAGATACGGGCTCACAGAGGAAGGGAAGATTCCTTCTGTCCGTAACAGACAGGAAGATTTGTGTTATGAATCCTTCCTAGGGCTTTTCTATTTTGACAGGCCAAGGAGCTCTAGACATTCCAGGTATCTAAATGGTGAGAGGTTCAGAACAAATTATCAACAAAGTTCTCTCCAGTTCCACATGTGTAGTGTTATCAATGTAAAATTCTTTGAATAGCTTTCCACTGATGAGTTACTTGCCCAAGAGTGTTTATTGTCGTGGCTGAAAGAAAGTAATAATGAAAGAAACAATGATTTCCTTTAGTTTTGAAATTGTGCTGGATGGGAGGAGGCAGCCAGTTTTGGGTTTGTTTTTTCTCATTTCAATCGCTGCCCTATTTGACAAAGCATCCTGCATGGGGGTGGCAAGCGCTCTGCACAGAGGCCTTCCTCCTTCCTCGAAGAGTGGCAGGGATGGAACCGCTGTAGCCTGGCCTCCCTCCACGGGAGGAGGGAGTCCAGGTGGCCGTGTTCAGATGTGTGTGTGCAGCGAGGCTTCTGAAATGACAGCGGAGCCTGGCGGCTTCCAAAGCAGCTGCGACTCTGGATCGCGCCCACCGTCTCTGCTTCTCACTGCGAGAGGAGTGAATCTCTGATGCCTTAGGAGGCGTGGAGCCTGCGACTTTTCTTCCTTTTTTAATTTTTCGCCTTATTTTTATATTTTTTGAGTGGTGGATGATGATTTCTTGACAAAAGAACGATTCCCTCTTTTTAAACTGTGCTAACGAAGGCTCTTGTGTAAAGTCATGGGTTAGGAAGAAAACTAGAATACCTTCCTTTTTGTTGTTGGTTGTTTATGAACGGCCAATAATTTATTCACATGTGACATTTGAGCTGGCGTCTTTTTTTCCTCCTAAGATAACAGTAGCTTCCGCTGTGGTTATACCCTAAAGCAGAGTCAGAACAGCCCTTTGCTTTTGTCCCCATTTGGTAGTTCTGTTTTACCCTCTTGCCTTTTTTCGTTTAGACCTTATGGTGTTTCCTAACCCTCAGACTGTTTTGAAAGGCTTTGATTAAAATATGCTGATGAAAGAATTTGATAACCCAAGTTAGGAACGACAAGGGTATCTGGAGAAGACCGAATGATTTGGCAGCCTAACAAATTCTATTCAGGGCACACAAAGAGATCCTGGAACGTTCTATAGGGACTCTTGTTTGGGGAATGGTATGAACTCAGGTTACCTGCAGAATATGGTGTCATATGGAAACATTTAAGAGCTTATGGAAAATTCTTTGAAATAAAGTGGAATGAGCCAGCAAGCATATAATACCTGAGGAGAAAAATAGGAGCATTCATTCTGATTTTCAGGTGGCTGCTCAAGGAAGGGAGAAGGACGAAAGTAAATCATTTTCAACATCATACACATAATGTGGAAGAGGTATCACCTAAGAACGGTTTTGCTAATCAAATCCTAGACTTAAAAGGATATTAGAGGCCATCATGTCTAACAGCCTTCCTCTGTAAGAAGCTCCTGTGTGATGCCCCCAAGAGCCTTTGCTTAAATACTTCCAGAGAAAAGTGAGGGAGTGGAGAAGAAGGTTGCAGGCCCTCATGTTAAATACCTCATATCTGCAAGATACTCTGGTAGACATTTTCTCACTGTCTCATCTGACTTACGTATGGGTTTTATAACCTCCAGTTTACAGATGAGGAAACTAAGTTATACAAACCTAAGGCGACTTGCCTCAGCCCATGTATCTAGCTTAAGGCAAAACCGGAATTAGAATGAAGTTCCATCTTCTTGCACGGCACTAACCTGCCTCCCAGGTTGAAGAAGAGCTCCCTTCCTCAGAGGGCAGCCTCTTCCATCCTAATACATATTGTTTGAAAATGCTTTCTTTTATTTAGCAGAAATCTGCCTCTCATTAACATCTCTCCTTGGTCTCCATTCCACCTCAGGAACATCACAGAGTTGATGGAATTTTCTTTCCTCATTCAGGTATGTTAACAACCACTGCTGCCCATATGGTCTCTGCCATCTTGTACGTAGTTGATTTTTTTTTTTTTTGAACAAACACACACACACATGCTCAACCATCCTCTTTCTGACTGAGATTCACCTTCCAACACATGGAAGGATTCTTTTTGAATCCTAGGGGTCTAGACTCAGAGAAGATGGGTGTTAGCAGATACCTTAGTTTCATTCCGCCCTGCCTGATTCATCAGCCAATTGTTAGTATGCCATCATTCAGGCCATTAATAAAAATAGTGAACAGGACAAACAGGCTAGGTTAACTTGTGGTCTGTGTATTAGTTCCTGAAATTGCATGCAGAATTTACACTGCCTGTGAATTTTTCTGGGAAGAGGATTGGTAACTATTGTCAAGTTTTTAAAGGAACCCATTATCTTAAAAAGTTAAGAACTACTCAAAGTAGAGAACTTCCTCTAGGTTGAGTTAACTAACCTCTTCGAGGAGGTCTTCCCAAGAGACCATGAATTCACATAACCATCATCTAGACCATTTACTTTGTCCAGCAGACAGGTCAAATAGTCTCATAAGATGCCTGGCTAAAATTAAAGTTTGCTGTGTTTTCTGCATTCTCTTGATACTCCTGGACATTGTAAAAGGGTAATTATGCCCTTAAAAATGGAAAAGAGACTGTAATAGTCTTATAGGAAGTGAGCTTTTTTTTTTTTAAAAAAGTGTCCTTTAAAAGGTAAAAAATATAAATATTAAAGAGTTTGCATTTATTTTCCATTTTTCTTTGTTTTTAATTATAAGCCTAAGTATTATTCACCAAAACCATACCCTTTACTCTGCAGGAACCTTGAAAACAGGTGGGATATTGAAAAATATCCTGTCTACACCTGGCACTTACCTGCTGTTGAGTAGATGTTGGTGTCCTCAGTAGCCTGGGAGATCCTCAAGGGCAGGGGCCTTGGCAAGGCCTTGACTCCCTAGCACTAAGCCCAGTGTGTGGCAGATTTTAAACTCTGAAGGTTTCTGAACTGAATGGAGTGATTGAGATGAAACTGCCTGTTATTTAGTGTTGTGGGTTGTTTATTTTAGTCAACCTTATTTCATGTGCCTTTATTTTGGGTGAATGGTGTAAAAATGCAGTTTTACTGAGTGCCTAATTAATTTAATAAACAATGAAGAGGAAGAATAATGGACCATAATGAGTTGTGAGCTACAGGGAAGTGAAGAGCCCAGTTAAAAATGATGAGCTTTATTATGTGTGAAATAAAACAAATATGTAGCTGAAGTGAAAGTGCTGATGAACATAACCCCCTCATATGTTGTTGTTTAAGATGGGCATTGGCCTGCATGAAATG
This sequence comes from Kogia breviceps, assembly GCF_026419965.1. Classification (NCBI taxonomy): domain Eukaryota; kingdom Metazoa; phylum Chordata; class Mammalia; order Artiodactyla; family Physeteridae; genus Kogia; species Kogia breviceps. The sequence goes on along the minus strand of NC_081310.1, from coordinate 150,097,259 downwards.
GAAATGGACAGTTTTACATACATAAAAAGAGAGTTTTAGACATCTAGACTTTAGAGAGGTTAGTTAATACAATCCCCTACACTTTTTAGATAAGGAAACTCAGGTCCTGATACTAAAGTGACTTTCCTAAGGTCACGCACTAAAAACAGTAGGACTTTTTCCTATAAACAGTGGTGCCTACCTACCTCATGCTTGGTTTTCTTTTTTTAATCTTCTAAATGTCAAAGGTATAAGATTAAGTAAAGATCATTTCTAGACCATATGAAGTAGCCCAGTTGCCCCAGGAGTAGTTTATTATATGTCTATCCACCGTTACCTAGTGAAGTAAGAGCAAAAATCCACACAACTTGGTTTTAAAGGACAGTTTCTGTGCAAGTGAAATATACCCACAGAAAGACCACAGTCACATTTTCTCATCTGAAGTTGTGAGTTCTTTGCTGTATTTCGCATTAGGGATACTTTCCAAGGGGAGTTTAGAAATACTGACTGTGTTTAAGACATCTAATAAAGCTAGGAATGTTGAGAGACATATTCAGAGCCTAGCCATATGTTCTTACAGACTGTCTCTTGGGGGCCCCATTAGAATTAGAATCCTTGCCTGATAGACAAGGGAACTGACCCAATGTAATGGCTCTTAGAATGTTATGATGAACCTTCCTTGACTCTTCTCCAGAAAGTCAAAGTCATTGTCTTTGCTTCATGCATACAGCCTAGACTCTAAGCTTTTCTTACGCTCCCAGAATGACTTACTCAGTAATTCTACTTTGTTTTAAAACAGTTTTGGTTGTTGAGGTAGGAAGAAGAGGAAAGACCAACCCATTTCCAGTTCTCTTGGGCTGTGTTAAAGTTATCGTTCAGACTGCTAGTGAAATAAGAAAGATTCTTGGTTTTTACAGCATCAGAGATGCCAGATGTATGGTGAAGACAAATGTTACCTTACTTTTTTAGAGTAATGGATAAAAAGACATGCCCATTGCCCAGTAACTTTCAGATCTTCTGTAACCTTTTTAAACAAAATGGAAAAGTTGCTTCTGGTACCCAAGGGAAGAGAAAGTTAATGAATAGAAAAAACAGAATTTACTTAGGAAAACAGTGGAATTAAGCTCTGGACAAAGCATGCATCAGTGATGCATAACATTTTTGTTAATTGGGTCTTAACAGGTTTCTGACTCATGTGGTAATCATTGCAGAAGTGGGTCATACTAGACCATGACAGTGGCATATCCCGCAGCTTTAAGAACGCTTACCTACTTGTGCATGTACACCTGAGTTTCTGCAGGCATACGTTTCTATAGCTTAATTTAGGTTCCACATACACTTCAGTGGTTAAACCTGAGCTAGACTCAAAGAGTTTGTTTCCATTAAGAAAATGAATCTTTTATGTGGACCAAGGTCAGGTGAGTTAATTTGTTTGCTTTTATTGGGATAACTTTTCCCATTCCAATTCATCACTTAATTTTAAGTGGTTCTACTAAAATTCCCATTAAAGTTCTTTACATTTCTCATAGACTAGGGCTGTGACAGGTTCATGCAACTTTTTTTTTCAAAGTACAAAGGTAGCTTTTCCGGTCATCAACCTAGTCTTCCTTGTCCATAATTTCCCAACAATGAGGGAACATTTTATATAATAGCAGTATGAACCCTAACTGCAAACAGACCAAGTGAAGTTTTCATGAGAAACAAGATTAATTAAAATATGAAAATGCTCTCAACAGTGATAAACATTTCTTTTAAAAAAATACTATGACTTTTCTCCCCCTAAATTCTCCTTTTTCTGCCCACTTCACTCTCTTCCCCACTGATGCATTTTCCAGCAACTCAAAGTCGACTCCTGCTAGTGAAGTAACTAAATGTGATGTTATCGCTCTAATTAGTGGTGACAAAAGATCAATTAATGTTATAATTAAAAACAGTGTCTAGATCTGTTGTTTGTGGTGAACAAATGTGACAATTGCTTTGTTCTTTGACATCGATATGTTGAATTTTCTCCCTAGATTTTAAGGGGATGCATTTTAGTGCTGATGTGCACATTTAACTGTGGACAGTAGGAATAAGGCAAGCATATTAGGGAAAGAATAGGGCCCCTAATGTCTAAGCTAGAGCCATATTTTAACATACTTGACACCTTTCCTTGGTGCCTGGTGCTCTATCAGCAACTTGTACTCACTGGGTCTGGAGCCTCACGCTTTTAATATTTTATCACTAAATGCTTAAGTGTTTATGTTGCAAAAAGAAAAGGAAAAAAAGATTTCCACTTGGACTCTTAGACCACATGAACAGGACAATAGAGGATAACTATGTCATTGATGATTTTGGTTCCACCTACGGCAGTGATTTTTAAGTTGATGGGACAGAATAGTGAGTATGTGATTTTCACAAATCTAGTTGGATTTTTTTCTGATATGGAGCAAGCTGTTTTTCATATATTGAAGTCTGGGAAAGCTATGTTACTGTAGAAAGAGTAATCGTATCTCTTTTCTGAGTTGTTGCCAAGCAGATGTAGACTTTTGGAACGTGCCCAGAAAACTTCTACAGCTGATACACTGGTGACTTGTTCCTACTTCTGGCTTTACTAGCACCTATTTCAATAGCAGAGGAACACAATTTCATGTTGGTAGGTCACAATTTTATACATTTCTTTAGAAGCAGTTAACTATAGGTAAGCCAATTGATAGAAACAAAGCGAACCCAATTTGTTTTTCGAGAAGAGCAGTGAAGATATGACCAGCTTTGGTTATGTCATTTTGGATATATACCAAAAAATCAAGAAAATCTGTCTAAAAAGTTCTCTGAGAGATTAGCACTAAATGTCAAATAAGGCGATCCACTACGATTGCTAAAAGAATCTCACCTTTAACTTAATCTCATATATGGCTCATGCTTAGTGGATCTACCTTAGTAACACCTGGTTTGATTTTAAATTCTTAGATTACTGGCTTCCACTATCACGGTCTGGTATTCTTTTCGTGGTATTAATGTTGTAAAGGCTGTTAGAAATGGGGAAACAGCAACAATGTCAAGTTCACAAATTTGTCAAGAAATGAACCTTTTTTAGAATTAATTTTTATTGGAGTATAGTTACTTTGCAGTGTTGTGTTAGTTTCTTGCTATAGCAAGGTGAATCAGTGATACGATACATATATCCCCTCTTTTTTAGATTTCCTTCCCATTTAGGTCACCACAGAGGACTGAGTAGAATTCCCTGTGCTATACAGTAGGTTCTCATTAGTAATCTGTTTTATACATAGTAGTGTATATATGTCAGTCCCAATCTCCCAATTCATCCCCACCCCCTACCCCCCTAGAGATTGTCATACAGAGTGAAGTAAATCAGAAAGAGAAAAACAAATACCGTATAATATCACTTATATGTGGAATCAAGAAATGAACCTTTTCTGTAACATCAGCTCAAAACAACAGAGGTCAATACCATCATCACAGGTAACTTAGTGGTAGTTGAAATCCTGTAAACCTCAAAAGTGGTATGCTTTTGGCCTGGACGGTAAAAGGAGGAAGCTAGTTGAATCCATTGACTGACTCTGTCGCTGGCTAAAAAGACAAACAAGCAGAGAAGGGAGGAACAAAGAAACAAATCTGTTCCTCTTTTAGAAGGAGTTGGAAGATGAGGAGTAACACAACACTTTCGATATGTATGTTAAAAACTTACAACAAATCATAGATCATACTAAAGGATTACTGAAGTTTAGAACATGGCTGAGGGTATAGATGTCAGATTTTCTTAACACAATAGTGAGTCTTTTGTTTCAGAATTCACTCTTGGCAAGAATCTCCCTACCACTGCGTTAATTTCCTGTAGATCTTTCATTCAGCAACAGAACTAGAGATGGGGAGCAGACACCCCCCACCCCAGGCTTTTTAAGACTGAGCTTTGTGTAGATTTAAAAGAAGAAAGCAAAAAAGAACAAACTTTTTCCAAACAAGATGTCCATGTGCTTTCTTTAAGATCCTGTGTGTGTGCTTAAAAGGATCCTTAGAAAAAGCCCTCTCCGTAATTTTGAACCTCTCCTTTTTCTAAAGACTTTTATAGCCATTTTTTTCTTCCCATCATGTGAACAAGTATGTAAGTGGAATAGATGTTACTTTGCTATTTACTTAGATTGTTTTAAAAGTCTAGCTGTGTGGAGGAATGAGGAAGGAAGGGAGGCGGGGTGGCTGGGATTTATTTGTTCTGTGCTGACCTAATGAGTGCAGTTCTTAAAAAATAATAAATATTTATATGTGATCTTAATTCTTAATGAGTCTCAGAAACTGGCTGGTATAGAAAAGTGTGTGAAAAGCCATATATATTAAACTATACATATTGTAAATACGTGCATATGTACACTAAAATGTTTTAGGAGGGAAAGGACATTATTGGTCTTGTGCACTATTGTTTTCCTAGTACCTAGAATAGTGCTTGCTTGACACATAACTGGCACTCAATAAATGTCTGTTGATTTTTTTCAAAAAGGAATGTAAATAGGGAGCATCGTATAGTAGAATAGCATTAGATAAGAATTCAGAAGACCTGGAGTCTGCTTCTGACACTGCCATTAACAAACTATGTGAAGCTGCTTAATTTCTTAACGGAGTCACTTAATTTCTTTGCTCCTCCATTTCTTAAAAGTTGGAAATAATAGTACCTGCCCTCCTTGCCTTTGAGGTTTTTGAAAAAATAATGATTAAATGATATCTAAGAGATACAAAAGCACTTTGGAAACCACAGGGTGATTTAAAGATGTCTGTGTGTGTGTGTGTGTGTGTGTGTGTGTGTGTGTGTGTGTGTGTGTGTGTGTATACAGGTACAGAAAATCCTTTATCTCCTGCTTCTCAATTTCTTTTCTTAGGAAAATCAGATTATTTAAATCCTATTATGCACAGCTCTCCTCTGTTCTTCCTAAGCCTCTGTATTCCATTACCTCCAGTAAATCAGAAAAAGGTGGTGAGTCAGGCTAGAGTGGAAAGCAAGGTCTGCTGTTTTCTGATGTCCATTTTACTCTGTGGAACTCTAAAATCTTAAGTGCACGTATCTCATGAAGTTTCTTACCTGTTTCAGCTTTATAAGATACAGCATAGGATGTGGAATAGCTTACATACGACCACTTCAAGATTCTTTGATGACCAAGTTGAAGTATTTATTAGTTGTTAATACTAGATTGATAATCATGAATTTAACATGGAGTCTGCCTAGATAATGAGTATCATGGAATTAGCTATAACGATATCTTTTTAAAAAGTGTGTGTGTGTGTTAAAAATAATATGTCCTGAAGCTGCACACCTGGAAGGGAGGGAAAAGGAGAGAAAGTAAAAAGTAAGTAGAGTGGTATTAACAAAGAGAAAAGAGATCATCATCATCAGGACAATTGTTCTTCATTTTCGAAACTCTTCAAGGCTTCATTCATTCTCTACAGTTACTTTTTGAATTAAGATTCTTAAATTTCAGTATCGAGTAACAATTTAGGGTGGCCACTCATCTTAACATATTGCCTTAAATTAGGAATAAAATGGTGTGAAGGCTGCAGTAGGCTTTTTTTTTTTTTTTTAATTTTTAAAAATGTTTGGCTGCCTTAGGTCTTTGTTGCTGCGTGCAGCCTTTTCTCTAGTTGCAGCGAGCGGGGGCTACTCTTCGTTGCGGTTCACAGGCTTCTTAATGGGTGGCTTCTCTTGTTGCAGAGCACCGGCTCTAGGCGCGCAGGCTTCAGTAGTTGTGGCACTCAGGCTCAGTAGTTGTGGCTCGTGGACTCTAGAGCACAGGCTCAGTAGTTGTGGCACATGGGCTTAATTGCTCCACGGCATGCGGGATCTTCCCAGACCAGGGTTTGAACCCATGTCCCCTGCACTGGCAGGTGGATTCTTAACCACTGCGCCACCGGGGACGTCCCTGCAGTAGACTTTAATAGCATGGTAGAACTTCAGATTTGGAAGTAGACTGTAATAGCATCATAGAAGTTTTAGATTTTAAGAGACCATTTAGTCCAGCTACTCTCATTTGGGTCTTTGAAGAACTGAGACCCACATGGCCCAGGCCAGGAATCTTTTGGAAGATCATGTGACCAGTTACTTTAGCATCAGGACTGTAGCCTAGGTCTTCAGATTTCCAGATTCCGACTATTCCTTCCTGTTATTCAACTACTTAACTTTCATAAAACCAAAACAATCATATAAACCCCCCTTAGAAAAACCTTCCAAAATATTGTAAAGGTCGAATGCCTTGGCATTACATGTGCTAACAGCAGTCACTTAGGTTTACTGAGCTGAAAGCCTCACTTTCAGATTAATAAGAGTGATATCGAATGTGCCATCACTGGCCAGACATATCCATAGATCACACATTTTAAATCTGAAAGAATATAAGTAATCTCCCCCTCACCCACCACCACCCCCATACTCATTTAAATGACAGGGGCTATTGAAAACCCTCCACTGTCACTTGCATCCATGTGGCTTAAAATATATGCTGCTTATTGAAAGAGTTGTTCAGCTTAAACTCAGGAGATATATTACACCGTGTAATATGCCTGCATTTGTCCATGCATTCTTTTTGGAAACTTGATCTTATTTATGTCTGCTTTTAACAGATAGGCTAGGTTAAGTTATGTTAAACATGTTGTACGGAGGCTTGATTCACTGTGGTGCCGCCTGGCTTTCTTCCTTGATTAGCTTTAATCAAACTCTCCACATTCCATGACCTTAATAAAGCTATTTTTCCTGACAACTGAAGACTGTCTTAACAAGCACAGCTCATCTGTGCTGAAACTAAGGCTGAGTTAAGATGGGGTTTAGGTCCTCATTAAAGTCCACAGCATGGAGTATAAGAGGAAATGATGAAATGGTGCTCACTGAAACATCTCTTCTTTAAATTTAATTAGACAAATTATACGCAAACCAGTAGATGCCCTGGGAAGGGAATCAACATTAGGGCTAATAAAAAGCTTGAATAGTATAAAAGGGCTGGGGGGAGGGGCTGTAGACCCTTTCTAACACCTATGAGAGATAAATTAACACCAATCGCTAAACATAGAAACTAGATGAATTTAAATATTGATTTAGAAATTAATTTTATGATGCTGTTCTAAGTGCAAAAATGCAGTTAATGCTTAAATCTCTTAAAGTTTGTCATGTGTACACATATGCACAAGGTATTTTATGACGATATACATTAAGTATACATACATATGCACTCTGTATATGACATTGTATACACTGGGAGACACAATTATGGTCTGACTTAGAAGTTTTGAGAGACCTAGGTTCAAATTCTAGAAAGTTCCCCCATTTGCTCTTTGTGTGTGTGTGTGTGTGTGTATGTGTGTGCAAGTTACTTCACCTCTGTGAAATCCAATTTCATCATTTATAAAATAAGCGAAATGTTTCTTTTCCTGAAGAGGCTTTATAAGAAGTAAGAGAAATGCAGTTAGATTATATGTATAGAATACTTGGCACAATGCCTGGCACCTAATAGGTGCTCAAAAATAGGTGTCCACATTTAAAAGAAACTTCTGCTTAGTTAAGGGTGGTTTCAAGTGAACTCTCCTATAAATATGTGAGAATTGGATTATGAATGTAAATATTCTACACACAGTTTTATGGATCAAGGTCATTTTAAGGGAAAATGCTAGAGGACAGAAGCTCATAGATTTTGGAAAGAATGGTGACTCAAACTTAACAAGTGAATTGTTTGGAGCCTAGAGTAGCCAAATGGAGAGACACTTCAGAATGTTGAAACACTTAGTAAGTGCTGTATATGCTAAGTGTCTTGTATACCTTATTGGAAAACAACTCTGCAAGGTAGGTATTGTTCACCTAATTTTACGGACAAGGAAAAAGCGATTCAGAAGGACTAAGTGAGCTGTGTGTTACCACGGTGGAGTGGAACTCAGGGTTGACTTGGCTCATAGTGCTGGCTTGCTTTCTCTTCATCCTTGGATAACTTCTCGATGCACTTATTTTGTGTTGTGTTTAACACTCAGTTCCATTGCTTTGGGACTGTGGTTCTCAGCCTTGAGTGCCCTTTTAGCATCACCTGGGATGGGCATGAGTATTTTCTAAGGCTTCCCTGGTGATTCCTGGTGTGCAACCACGGCGTTTGGATATGTCTACCTCAGGCATGGGTGTTTCGGTTGTCCCCAGTTTTAAGCCTAAGTGTCAGCAGTGATTTGTCAGAGTCAGTTATGATCCTCCTGCTGGTTTAGAGGAAGATATATAGAAGGCCTAAAATCTTTTCTAGTTGTGATACATGTTGCTTATGCATTAATTAGCACATAAAAATTAAATATTCCCTATTCTTACTGTTAGCTCATTTTCTCTTTTTTCTGGTTGAAAAAGGCTGAATTAAATGGAGTGAAGATTACAGCCAAAAAAGAAAGAAAAGAAAAGTGATTAAGGCAACTTTTTCCCTCAAGAATGAAAGAGTAAGACCATCCTTTTCTTTATTTTTAGTAAAACAAAAATTATTTACAAAATACACTGACCTTTACCCCTACTCCCTTGAGGTGGGAAGAGTCTTTGTGGTCAGACTGATCTGTGGTCGAACCCGGGCTCTCACTTTCTAATATAGAATTAGTCATTTTTAACTCTCAGAGTCTTGGTTTCCTAATCTGTAAAAGAGAAATAATTCTTAACTCACTTAGTTACTGCAAGGATGAAATGAAGAAAAACTGTTTGCAGAGGCTGGTCCAGAGCCTGACCTGGGTACTTCTGTTGTTAGGAGACACAAGTGTCTTTGGATGCTGGTCAGGTTGGGGGTTTCCAGAGAAGCCTCTTTAGGGCTGGTGGGTTCTGTAGAGCAACGAGGCCTGCAGTTGACTCTAATTGAGGATGCTTCTATTCAAAGAGATCTTTTTCTTTCACCTAAGAGATCCTGGGTATCTCTTTTATAGACAGAAAGTAAGAAGTTAGGGTACTTCCCTGAAAGCCGGTCTGGGAGTTGGTAGCTGATAGGAATCAGTGACTCCCTAACTTGAGATTTCATAATATTTTCTCTCGTTTCAATTCTGAGTCATTGGTGCCTGCTCTGGTGGCATTGTTAATGAACTCAGAGGGTTACTGGGAAGTGATCTTGTCGTTCCTTTTGCCTTCAGGCACAACTATATTGAAATTACCCCAAACAGATGTATTCCATTCTTCTTTAAAAGACTATGTAATGAGCTTAACTATTAAGAAGCTCATTCTAATTTCTAACATCGATAAGCATCAGGTTAAATATATTTCTACTCCTGCCATCTTCCTTAGAGGTATAAAATTGTTTGTAGATCTCTTACTTAAGGATCTTTACAAAGAAAATTTTGCTGTCTGCTAATGGGTTGAATTTGCAGGATGTTTTGAGAACTCAGTAGAAGCGTAGTTCTCCCTGCACTTCCATGAACTGGTGAAAAGCCGGATGTTAGGCTCGACCAAGCTGAATGATAAACAATAAATAGTGATAGGAGTATCCAGAGAGGTAGAAGCCTTGAGACCACCTACTCCCTAAGCTTCGAATCCTTATATGACCCCGAGACAGCCGGGCAGTGGGGCTGCAAGGCTGAGATAAGTACTGAAAACTGACTAGGGTACTTTTTTTTTTTTTTAAACATAGCTCCCTCCTTTGCACCTTTCTGTACCTCTGCCCTGAAGGCTACACAGCCTGTTACATACTGATAGCTAAGTAAAAGCAATCAGCATTCCTTACTACTGCCTACAGAAAAGACCTAAATTATTTACTGACCTCCAGGCTGTTGGTACATATCTGGCTGGTATTTTTTGTTTGTTTGGGGGTTTCTTTTGGGGTGGGTGGGTGGAGGAAGGCCAGTATACAGTATCTAAATTTACATTATAAAAATACAAATTTTGTTCTTCAGAATAAGAAATAATTTGTAGTAGACCTGCACTGTTCCAAGGCTAATGACAAATTATCTTCTTCTTAATATGCAGGTGCCTCCCCTCCCCCCGTAGCTTTATATATTTTCTGTAAGGAAAAATGCTATTTGTAAAGTAACCTGGGATAAGGAGAATCCAGTGGTAAAAGGGATAAGAACATTTTCAGACTGCTTCTTGGAAGGTAGCATGGGAAAGCTCATTCCAATAGGCCTCTGGGCATCCTGGCAAAGTTGGGAACAAAATTGGTAAGAATGAAGTGAAAGTGGATGAAAATCCTCATTTTCTGTTAAATATAGACAGGCTAGGAATGGGGCATCCTGAATTTAGAATGAGAAATTTCCTCGTACAAAGGAGGAAACATAATTTGACAGCAGTCCATGTGAAAACAGCCTAAGAGTGTAAGTTGACCGCAAGATTAATAGGGGCCAGCAGCGTGACTGTGTCATTCCCAAAGCTGATGCTGTGTTGGGCTGTGGTCTGACCACAGCTGGAATTTTTTGCCCAGTTTTGGGCATAAAATGTTTAAGAGGAATGCCAACAGAATGGAGATCCGGATGCTCATGGATCAGGAAATCATATCATAGGAGGGGCAGGTGAGGAAAACGTGGCTATAAAGTCTGGAGGAGAGATTCCTTAGAATGACCTTAAGAACACGCTTCAATATTTAAGTGGCCTGTAGGATATTCTCTGTTGCTCTGGAAGACAGGAGTAGGAGTTTGGGGCTTTCTCCGGAGCCTTACACACACACACTCCACATGAAAAGGCGGAGACAAAAACCTGGGTTAACATCTTGCACTGCCTGACCCATTTTTCCAACAAATCTGCTCATCTTCCTGTGTTTCAGAATCAGTGTCTGTCACCATTTTTCACCCTGTCATCCAAACCAGAAATCAGGCATCATCTTTCACTCATCCCTTTCCCTCAGGGAGAAAAACTATTGCTTGTAAAGTCAGCACCCATGGTACCAGGCTTCAGTTTATCTCCAGGAACTCAATTGCTAATAGCTCTTGATAGGGAGGCAATACCATTAAACTTGATAATTTCTAAAGAGTTTTGAACTCTTTTGCTCTAAGTGATGCCAAAGGAAAAGAATACTAGCTACTTGCAGCAGAGGGAAAAATTCTATATCCTTTTTGGGGGCCAAGCTTAAGTTCTCTGTGACTCAGGACACTGACATTCTGTGTGACCCTAAATCCCTTCTGTTTCCTGATCTGCTTGTCTTGACCTGTTAACACTTCCACACCAAAGCAGTTTCATTAACACTGAGATCATGCACAGGAGATAGTAGCTAACTGGTGTAATTAACTGGTGTGTCAAAGGCTATTGGTTTTTTGCATATGCAACTGTCTTTCCTGGTGGGAAGGTGCACTTTCTGCTGACACAATAGATCTGCAAAGATACCCAATTGCCAAATAATCTGCTGGGTGATGGTGAGGTGTTTGTGGTGATTCCATTTATATAGACAGAATGGTGGGATCATTTACTCTGTTCTCCCAAAATGCAGCTGGCTGAAGGTGCTAATTGTTCAACAGCACAGAAGAGGAGAAGGCAGTTTAGTTTGGGGCCTTGGTGAGGTCTTTTCTTCTTTTTTTAAAATCTGTGCTTTTGGCATGCTAATGCATGCACTTAGTCTCTGCAAGAAATTTCCGTTTAAGAAAGAATTTAAAAACATGAAGTGCTCAATCCATATCTCCTAAACAACTAAAAAGACTGCAATTTCGAATGAGAAATTATGTTGCAAAGAAGAAAAAAGTTGTTTATTATGGCTCAAAATTTTAATCACCCAAGGGCTGTAAAGTTAAAAATAGACAATTCTGCCTTCTGTTTATGGTAAACTTGGCTGAGTCCCGGCAAATTTCAAAGCTGAACATACTGTATGTTATTTTTGCTTAATTTTAGATTCCACATTTTAAAATTATTTCTTACAAGAAGCATATTTCAGGATATAAACTTAGCCTGAAGAACGGTATTCTTGATTCCAGCCCATATTGAAACTCCTTTGAAAATAGTAAACTATGGTTTTGGGATTTTCCTATTCCCAAGAGTCCAAATGGGTACCTTTCTAAGTCTTTTGCATTATGAATGAACACAGGAATATGAAATTGTAAAGGTTACTTTCTGCTATCTGGTTCCTTACTTGTGATTTTAGTTTTCTTAACAGTATAACTTGATGCAAACACGCTAACTTGCATGAAGTCTTTCCCAGAGGGAGGGGCGTTTTACTTCAGCGCTAGTGTTTCAGGTATGGATGCTGAAGACAGAGAGGCTCTTTGGCATGCAGCAGGTGTCTGCGTGGGTGCCAGGAGCCTAAGAGAGCACCTGGGAGAGAACCTCCCAGCCGCAGCTACTGGACAGTGCAGCTTCTCTTCTGATCCGCTCATACCTGCCCTGAGAACCGCTCCTGTGGTGACTGGCCCAAGAGCAAGTAGGCTTGTTGACTCAACCCTCTTCATGCCTCCTGAGGGAGGAGGAACACCTGGCTTCATCTCTCTACATGACTCTTGTCGATTCTTGCCCCTGAGCTCTTCCAGAGGGCACTTCTGGGCCTTTCCTCCTAAGGTTTTTAGAGCAAGCCCTTTGGGGTGACAGGAAATCTAGGGAGGGGATTTTTTTTTAACCTATTACTCAATGTGGCATCAGAGAATCAAACCCTCCCCACAGAGTGAATGCCATGCTTAGTAAATATTTGCTACATATTGTTGGGCGAACGACTGTTTACTGAAGATCAAGATTTCTGTGATGGCTCTGACAGAGGTATGTTTGTGATTCGGTTGATCATAGCTACTGCTGAAAAATTCTTACCATGTGCTAGACACATATCTGAACACTTCATGTATGTTGGTTCTGATCTTCCTAAGAACCCATTGTACAGAAGGGAAAACTAAGCTTTACTAAGTTAGGAACTTGCCAGAGGACATCGAGCTGTCTAGAATTAGCTGTGTAGAATCTGTACTTACTAAGGACAGAATTAGCACTGATTCCATATTCTGTTCAATATGCCGTTTCACCATGATTGAGAAGGGCTGTGATGACAGGACCCATGCATTGACACCAAACCTCTGAGAGGCCAAAGGCTTTGTCACAACATTCATTAAGATGCTCACGCCCTTAATCACGAGAAGATTTCCCAGGCCCCAGTCAGAACCTGTTCACACTTAGTTTGCACACAATTTTAATAAGGTTGGTTATCTCTTTTTCAAGTACACAGCAGATTTATTTATTTAGTAATTATTTCCTGAATGCCAAACATGTGCCATGTATTCTTATAGATACAGAGCACAAAAAAGACAGAATTCTTGCCCTTCGAGATCACATTTGCAGGTTTATACATCACTGGTTCTCACAGTATGGTCCCCAAATCAGCATCATAAGCCTCACATGGGGACTTGTTAGAAATTCATATCCTTGATCTGAATTCTAGACCCACTGAATCAGAAACTCAGGAGTTAAGGCCCAGTAATCTGTTTTTAAGCAAACCACTGGTCTTGAAGGCTTAAAACAATGCTTTTGTGTTCCTGTGACAGGTAGCTCTGTGGAAAACTTTTGTCTCTAGATTTATCCTGATAAGTGTGTGTGTATGTGTGTGTGTATTGAGGTCTTAACTCACCCTTTCAGTGATGGGCCCTTGCTGGGCAGAGGCATGGAGACACTTGTCCACGAGAATTTGAGCCCTGGAATTCACACGTAGCTGGATTCAGATTCTTTCTTTGCCAGGCACTAGCCCCATGAACTCACGGAACTGCTAAGCCTTAGTTTTCTCGTTGTGACAATGAGGGTGATAGTAATGGGACCACACTTAGCACAGCTGCTTGATACAGAGAACATGCCCAAGAACTAATTAGAATGTTTTTCTGTCTCTAGCATCTAGCACTTGGCTTGGCACAGGATAGGTGCTCAGGAAAGGGTCTTGGAGAAAATAGATGGATGTTTATTTTTCCTTTGTGTTAGCCATTAGTGCAGGCCTGTAGCTATTTAATTTTCCTACTCTTTGTCCATCTTTAGTGGAAGAAACCAGGATAATGAGACCTGGCATCAGAACATACCTGACATACAAGGTCCTTTTGGAAATGTGTGTTGCCTGCCTCAGTTTAGCTGCTGCTGTTACTTAATCCTCACTGGTTTAAGTGGCACGTTGCCTTCTTCCCCTCTGGCCCTTAGCTTTGGGATATTTCAAATGCCTATAAAATTTCATTTAATTAAGGGGCTTCCATATCTGCTTGTAGATTTTTTTTTTTTCTTGAAATGCTGGTTGCATTAATAGTAAATCTAAGAGAATCAAACCTCTGCCTGTTTTGTGCCATTTCAGCACTAAGCCAAGGAGAAAAACTCTCAAGGAAATTAATGCTTCGCTCAAGCATGGTAGGAACACGGAGCTAACACACTGCCATGTAACCTGGTTACACTGACTTTCCGAATTTTGGGTTTGCCCTTTTTATTACATGTCACATTGTATGGCTAAAACCAGAAGTGCAATTATGAGGAAGATGTTTTCTCGAAATCTGCAGAGTCTGGCCAATCAGATAACCTTTCAGTAGAAACATTATCCACCGGAGACTTAGTGGTTATTCACAAATAGATTATCTTTTAACTCCAGACTTTCATTAGTTCACTAAATATTACTGAGCACCTACTATGTGCCAGGCATTGTTCTAATGCTGGGGATACAGCACTGAACAGTTCAAAAATCCCTGCCCTTCAGCTTCTTGGCTTCTTTCTTTTTCACACAAGGGACTGCGTGTAGGTGCCTTGGGAGTAGTGATTTGTATGCAGAATCTGAGCCTGCGGGTGGGCTGGCCATGGCAGAGGCAATCAGATATTAATTCCCTGGATATTAGGTGACTGCTCACCTTGAGTCATTAGGTGACTGTTCACCTATAAGCAAGTTGAACCATTTGTAGTATTTTGCACCTGTTTTAAGTTTCATGTGTGAAGTTATGGTCAGTGTCACTGTCATCGTTTCTCTGCTCAGGCACATCATGGTGCTTGGATTTGTGGGGTCAGGTCAGTGCTGATTTAATTCAACTCTTCTTCCTATTACTGCAAGCCCTGTGTATAAGTTCCCTATTGCTGCTGTAACAAATTGCCACAAACTAATGGTTTAAAACAACACAAATTTATTTTCTTAATGATTCTGGTGGTCGGAAGTCTGAAAACCAGTCTGGTGTCAGCAGGGCTGGTCCATCCAGGAGGCTGCAGGGGAGACCCTGTTCCTTTGCTCTTCCAGCTTCTAGACGCTGGGTTGGTGTTTCTGGGCTCACAGCTGCATCACTCCAATCTCTACTTCCTTCTCCCGGGTCTTTGTCCTCCTGCCTGTCTCATACAAGGAACCTTGCGATTACATCATTGGGCCTACCTGAATAATGCAGGCTAATCTCTCTACCTCAAGATCCTTAACTTGATCACCTTTTGCCATATTCACAGGACCTGGAATTAGGACGTAGCCATTTGGGGGTGTGTGGGAGGGTCATCATTATTCAGCCACCCACACACCCTGTCAGTCCAGTGTCCCTGGGTTTGTTAGCAAATAAGCCAGTTTTGTTGAGTAGTCTCTTCTGGTCTATGAAACCCAACCCAGCAGAGTACACTCTGAAATGCAAATGTTGCTAACTATGCAGAGTTAATACTTGCTTCACTACCTGAAAACCTCCTTAAATCATTCCGGTTTCTTCTGTAAGACTCAGCTCAAAAAACCCTCCCCCAGGAAGCCTTCCTGGGCTTGTTGGATGCTCTTCATTTGTGATTCTGTGGCGCCCTGTGTTGTGTGTAAGTGACTACAGGACCACACCTTCCCTGTTGTAATTGTGTGGATTTACTTGCAGCCCACTGCCCCCCTATCTCCTCTCTCCTTCACCTAAATGGTGTGCTCTTTACAGGAAGGTACCGTGTGTCCTGGGCACATAGAAGATATTTGATAAAAGTTTCTCTTTCGATGAATGGAGATGCTTTTCTCTCATGTGTTAAAAAAAAATTGTTTTGTGTGTGTTTCGCTTAACGAGGTGTATTCACTAGAAGTTGAAAGTAGAGTGCAGCCAGTGTGGGTTGTGGAAGGACTGGCATCATGTGGCTTGTCTAAATTGTATGTCACGGGTTTAGGACACCTGACTGTGAGTTCATGGATCTTAGGGATTCTTCTTTCCAGGTGAATGTAATCCTGAAGTTACGCACCATTCTTTCCTCTGTGTCACCAGAAATCTACCGTAAACCAGGTAGTTTCTGAATATTTGGAAATAATGCTGTAAATCAAGGTGAAAGACTGAGTGAATCTTTAAATCTAAAATTAGTTTCTGTCACCAAAGAACAGATTCTGTGACCTGGTCACTTTTAGGGTTACTCTCATTGGAGTCAGGTTTCTGGTAATTGAGATATTTTACTTTATTTCAGTTTTCAAAAGTAGCATCTTCCTGTGTGGAAAAATCTGTGAGTCCTATACAGTTGTTGGAAAATCATTTTGCCGCCTTTTACAGTATCCAGGCTGATTTTTTTCTTCTCTGTAAGTGGACCTTGGGCTTTCTGTGTGGCTGGAAAGCATGTAATTTTCATTGTTTTTTCACGTAGTGGTGCTTCATCATACCTTGTGAATTTTTATGGTCCCAGCTGCACCGAAGTGTGTGCCCTGAAATTTCAGTTGGATTAAGAACATACCTTGATGTGAGGGCGGAAATTGGAGAAATGGGAGAACACAGGGTTGGATCTATATATGTTGCAATTAATATTGGTGAGTGGGCAAAAGTCCAACATTATCCTAGGGGGCTTGGCTAATGTTCATCGTAAACCAGTGCAAGGGAGTCCTTTCCCTGCAGGTGTGAATAGTTTAATTTAGTAGGTGGATTAGGAAAAACAAGGGGTGTTTTCTTGTGTTCCAGTTTACATTACACATTGAACGTTAACCAGCTGCATGAGGTACAGCTCATCACTGAGTGGTGGTAACAGATATCCTGAGAGTTGCTAACCCATCTCTATATCTCAAGGATCTAGCATCATGCCTGGTACATAGTAGGCACTCATTAGCGTCTGTGAAATGAATAGAAGAACGAAGGAATGGTCACTGAGGCAAGGCTCCTTAAAAATACTGGCCTCTGCTTATCTCTCTAGCCCTGTTACTACCGCCCACCTTCAGTATATTATTTGTATTGATAGCTTGTCAAATATTCCACATTCTTTCTTGCCTTTGTGGACCTCTGTACCTGTCATTCTCTCTGCCTCTAGCCCCACCCTCCCTGTCCCCTTAGCTTGGCTAATTTCTGCAAGAACTTTATGACTTGGTGTCGCCTAGAAGACTTTTAGAAGGCATCATTGCTGGTATCTAGGTGAACCTTTGGCTAACAACAGGAAGACACTGACTAGTGGAACTGTTGAAATCTGTGTCTGAGCCTTCTTTTCGGGAGCAAGTGGAGCACTGTCAGGTGTGGAATCGTTTGGATTACATCTTCCAAACTCTACTTTATTGGTACTTTCCATTTTGGAATGGGCAAAACATGACTCTGTAATAACAGGAACAGAAGTCGTCAAGTTAGCAGCAGGTTCTATTGTGTTTACAGAGCATCAGTATCAGGGTACAGAGGACGATGGAGAACCGTCAATGAATTACCTGTAGTCTGACTGATACCAGAGGGACTAAGTAGGCAAGAAAAAGTTGAGAAACTGAACCATTCCCTTTCTAATGAAATTTAGAAAGTTGCGTGCATAGTAGGTGCTCAGCCAACATTTGCTGAGGATGGAAGAATAAGTAAATCAAGTTAACTTTTTCCTTTTGTGGGCATTATGTTCAGATTAAAAAAAAAAAATCCTTAGATAGTCTCTTCCACTCCACTCCTTTTTGCACACATAGCCCTAACCTCAGTCTATACTTAGTACTTTTGCTAAAACTGACTCATCTTGTTTCTGATTGCCTTCGTGATATGAGACTCTGGTATCCATGGGAATGGTGTAAGGCTGTACTGCTCTCATGCTTAGAAAAATGTAAACCAGAAGGGCCAGCTGTTGGTACTGGTACCAACTAGTTCCTGAGAGCTATAGGGCAATCTCATTCTTACGTTCTTAAACCAGTGTGGAAAACAGCGTAATCTCCTGGGAAACTAATCAGCTTTTGTGACAGATAGATGTGATTCAAATCTTGTGTCTGCTGCTGACAGGCCGTGTGACTTTGGGCAGGCTGTTTAACCTCTCTGAGTTTCTTCATCTCTGTTTTTTCTGTTTCGTAAAATGGGCGGGGTGGGGGGGACCCTGTTAACTCACAGGGTTGTTTGACAATTAGAAATGATTTTGTAAGTGTCCTAGTCTATATGCGACGTTCAGTAAATGGTAGATATTAAGACTACTATTACTGCTGTGAACCAGGTTGGCTACAGGCCCTCCAGAGTTTCAGTGAGGACAAGGTTAGAGGTAACCACCGGGATCAGGGTGGGACAGCTGAGTTACATTTAAACCGTCTCTCTGCGTGTGCGACAGAGATTTTCTTATTTTCCTCTGGGGAGAATTCAGGTTGGTTTAAGAAGGGAACTGACAGTGTCTTCTTTATGTTCTGGGTGTTTCAAAGACAACTAGAAATCGGTACTAGATGCTAAGGAAGAACTTTGAAAAATATAGATGTTGAGGAGACAAGGTGGTGTGGAGGCAAGAGCACTGACCTGTGTGTTCCCTGGGGCTCAGCTCTGCGCTGTCTGCCGGGTCCCTTTCTCTTGCTGTACTCTTCACCTCTTCCCCAGGAGTGAGCACACTCGACCAGACAATTATCCTGCCCCAGGCAGGTGCTTCTTCCTGACTGGGAGTTTGTATGGGTGGCCCCAGCTGGGCTGGTTTTATTGTTCCAAAAAGTGTCAACAGAGAAATGGCTGGACGTTGGCGTGTCCTTTGTGATTTGACATTTTGAGGAACCCTTTAATGGTACAGTGTACCTGGCCAAAAAGTCTTCCAACTGAGAAATTCTGTGAGTTGAAACGCTTCGAATAAATGTCAACCAGGAAGGGATCGTCAGGGTAAATTAAAAAATTCTCATCTGCCTTGGCTGTAGCAACTGCTCACACCACTGGACTTCTTCCGCGGTATTGACAACGCTTGTCTTTGAATGGGGCATGAATTTCCCAGCTTCCTAGGAGCAACAACAACAACAACCGTTCCCCCAACAAACCCCAGGGTGTCTGAAGCGCCTGCTCTCTTCTCGAAGAGCCGATCGAATACCCTTCTGTGAGCTCAAGAGCTATCAGCAGTATTGAACAATTAGACTGGAAGGAAGGGTTGTGAACAGTTGTTCCCTAAAGGCTTGGAAATTAACAAAGGCCATATTAGTCAGTCCCGGGAGGAGGGGGATGAAAAGAATGGGGGCTGGAAGGAACAATTCAGACGTGGAGAGGGTGATTGGAGGGGTTTGTTTCCCAGATAGTTTTCAAAGAAAAGAGATTTGTGTGGTTTGCTGTGGGGCCCCGAGACTGCAGTGCAAAACCAGTTGATGTTCTTTTTTGTCCAACAATTACTTTCCTTTGGCACATTTTTTTTTTTTTTAGGCTAACAAAGTGTCTTCCTTCCTTTTTCATGGTCATTGACAGCAAGAGCTTAAGGGCTTTTTGCTTCCCAGGGCTCAGGGTAGGGTAGAGAGAAGGACACACATAATAAGAGGGAAATGACATTTTGCAAAATTTCGTGAATTTTGTCACAGACAAGGAAAAACCATCCAGGGCACAGGGAAGACTCAGGTTTTCACTTCGGTCTGGGGGGTGATGGATTTCTTTCTTTCAAGGGGCTGATGGAGGAGATCAGTGTCTTAGAAAGGGGAAGAAGCCAGGGGAAAGGAGAAAAGAAAGAATGAGATTTATGACCTCCTGGATCCCAGCTTTTATGTCACATAACCATTCCCAATACTGGAAGTTCATGACACCCTGAGAAACAGCCCTGGAACTCTGAGCAGTGATCTGCATGCAAAGGTGAAATTAAACAGTCCAGCAACTGCTTTGATTGAGTCACATACAGTCCCTGTTCTAGATCCCAAGTGCTGCTTCTCTTTAGTTTGCCCCCTCAGCACGGATTCTGGTGTTTCATGGAGTTATGAGACAGACCACCCAGGGCCACTCACGTTATATACGGAGGACGGTTGAAGAGGTGCTTAGAGAGGAATTATTTCAACAATGGGACTTTTCCATTATTCTTTCTGTAATCAGCCCTCTGCACTCAGCACATGGAAACCTTCGCATTTGTCACCAAGAATACTAAACTGATAAGGTGTTGCTCAGAGAGCCCCTACCCTGGTCCCATCCCCTGAGATAACAATAGAAGATTTTAAAAAGTGTAAGGATCTCCCATTTTTATTCCATATGGCTCCTTAGGTAACATGATCCAATGTGGCCATTAAATGACCCTGCTTACACTTGGATTACTCGGTACAAAGCAAATTTATGGTTGTTTATTCTCTCCTCCTATCAGCTATTAGTGCCTAATCATATGGTCTATCGATCATGAGATTAATCGCCTGCTCAAAGAGGCAGCAGGTCTTGTGGAATGCTGCACTGCGCCAGACTGAACTTCAACCTTTTATACAAACTGGAGGAGTCAAAATCATCATTCACTGCCTGAAGCCCCTGGTCCCTGGGCCTCCTGAACCCCAGGAGGTAAATCCCTGCTTTTTCAAACCGTGTACTTTGCACTTCCTTTCCTGTGTAAAACTTCACCTCATTGATTCAGTCAGGCACTTGTAAATAAAATCCTTACATCCTATAAGTAATGACCTAAGCTGAAAATATGTGGGCTCTATTATACAAAGACCCATAGTAATGCCATAATTAAAGGTCTGTCAGTATTTCTGTTGGAAATTCTCATTCTGGAAGATTTATAACTGGACCATTAAAGTTTTCTTGGGCTAAGACTTTCCACGAGTGTCATGATCTGAGACCTTTTATGTTTTTTTTTTCTTTTTGTGGAATATGTTTCTTTAAAGATATCAATAATAAAGCCCAGAAACATTATGCCCTATGGCATAATGTAGTCCATACCTACCAAGGTTGGACACTTTAAAATTTGAGCACCGCGTCCCCTAAAGTGGCGTCTGTTCCCCTTCTCTGTGTTCTCATTGCAGTTTTTGAGAACAGAGCATTGGTGTCCTGTTTGTGCTGTATTGTAATGTTTGTTTCCTGGCCTGTGTCTCCTACTCTAAGGAGAGTGAGGGCAGGGATCTTAAATCATTTGTCTTTCTAGCCCTTTTACTGGAGAGCCGAACTGGGTAAGCTGGGTTTGTTCAGTAACTGCCTTTAAGGGTGTGGGAATCGGGAAACTTCCTTTCCAGTCCTGACACAGTCGTTTAAGGTGGGGAGTAGATTTAGGCAGTGAATTTAGGCAAGTCACTTGGCTTCTCTGAAAACAAGTTTCCTGATCAGTGAAATGGGTGTATTGCGTTCAGGGCTGGTGAATCGGTATTCTGTGAGTTGAATGCTGCCAGCCCAGTTTTCAGACATTTGAACCTGAATGCCTTTAGATGGAATCTGGGCTTTCTAGTCTGCCATAATCCCCGACGCCCTCCCTTGTTGTATTGTATTGTATCAGCAGCCTGCCTTAACCATTTGCCTGCATGGCCTGTGTTTACGATTCCTTGTAGTTACAGATTTATAACGGGGTCTTCTGTTTTGTTGTTTCAGTAAGGGTCGAAATCTGAGATTCTGGGATGCCTTTGACTGTAATTTTAATTCTCTAACTTCCTTTATCAACAAGAACCTCAACTGTTATTTTTTATTTCATTTTGGAAAACTTTTGTTTTCCAGACAAACTGCATTGGTTAATAATTAATTTGCTTTCCCATTTTTAAAGCAAATGGTCATCTGTAACTGAGCACGCAGACACGAGCTGAGAGTATGAAATAGTTTTTGTGTGATGAGTTGGGTGATGTTTTTAGCAAGCTTGTGCCATTGTTTTGTGGATAAGTATATAGTTTCTATTTGAGGTTTTGATGTACTAAAAATAGCTCCTAGATCTTCCTGCCTCTGCCTTTTTAGACACATGAGGGTCCAAGGACTCTAGCTGAATGCTTAGCTTATTCTTTTGTGAGTTTCTGGGCTACCCTTGTCCTCAGAGCTTCAAGTAACTTGTTTGTCTCCGTATGCAGTCCACGTCTTAATTGTCTCATTACGGGTAAGCCTAGAGAAGTCTCTATAAAACCTGTCTTTTATATTGCATAAGAGGAAAAGAGCTTCCTCATATGAGTTTACCCAAAGGTCCTCGTTTCCATTTTCTCCCTTTAGTCAAGAGCATTTTAGAAGATTTGTCAGAAGGAGAGGGAGACAGTTTGATACTTGACTCCCAAGCTAAGGAGAATCCTTTCTTTCATCTCAGCTGAGGCTGTTGTTGAATGTTGAAGGTTGAGAATTTAAAAGCACACATTTAAATAGAGCAAGTTAAAGATCTATAGCATAGAAGTAACCTGCATACAAACCAATCTTGAGGCTTGACCTTTGGCACTTAATGCAAAAGTAAGGGGCTTTGGAAGATAGCAACCTGGTTTAAGCAGATCACCAGTGGATACTATTAACAAGAAGAGGTAGTGTCTGCATTGTGGCTAAGAGCTTAGTCTCTGGGGTTCCACTAATTTAGGTTTAGTTCTGTCTTGGTTCCTTATCAATTCTCACTTTGGAGAGGTTACTTAAAGCTCCATAAGCCTCAGTTTCCTCACGTGTAAAATGGGGATAATAATAGCTTGTTGTGAGGAGTAAATGAGAGTAATTCACACGAAGGATTTATGCTGTTCCTCACAGAATAAACACTACTAATTATCATTATTAGCTAAGACATAATTGAAATATATTTCTCAGCTTTGAGTTGTTCTTTTTAACAGGTTAAAGATATGCTTTCTTAAGAGTGTTCATACACGCTGGATCACCTACCTACATTTCCAGGAAATCGTATGATTCAGCAGTCCAAATGTGCCACTTTCAGTTTTTTCATGACGTTCAACCTTAAAAATATAAAGTTGAAATCTTCTCCGTTAACGTTTTCTTTTCCCTCCAGATCAGTCCAAATTAAAGTTTCATTGCACAAGTTTCATGGACCCTTATTAGCATTAATTATTGTCGGTGTGCTGGTGAGAGTCCTAAAGTGAGTGCATTAAGATTTCAAGCCCTTGAGAAAACTTTAAACCTTCACGGACTGAGAGAGCTGGAAGGGACCTAAGCGACCCTCTCCTCTAAGCCCCATTTTACAGATAAGGAATGTGTATTCTACAAGGTAAAATAGGTTTTGAACAGGGACTATCCTACCTAATGGCTTTTTAATTTGTACTCTCCCTGGAATCTGCACTAATTTGCCATGTTATGATTATGTTCTTATTGTGGGGATTGTATGTGTTTATTAGAGGCCACTGAGATGTAGCACTGGGCATTACTTCTGTGGCAAAGGCATGCGGGTAGTAATCAGTAGTAATGGATTCCATTATTTGGGGGGAGCATTTTACTGACTAGAGAGAATTCATTGCGTTGATGCATTGTGCCACATTTATATTAGACCAGGTAGTCTAAAACGATATTCTCTAAACTGGGATGCTGAAAAATTGTCCAGTCTGGGCAGTTATCCCATCAGTAAGACCTTCCTTTTACTACTGAAAAATACATAGTTTTGTTGAAAGAAACCTTTTCACCAGGTCCCCAGTGCCCTGAATGTGTTTAAATCCCTCACTACTGAAATAGGAGGATTACTACTGCTATCATTGTTCTAAAACAAACTTCCTTTTGGACGATAACAGCAGCGGTAAGTCAGATGTTGAAGAAAGTACCAGCTTAACTTCAGTTTGCTTTAAAAGGGCTTCCTCTTTAATTGACAAGTGTCATGTGTAATAGAGCATGGCAACTCACATAGAAAACCATGGGCCGGGCTTCCTGCTGGGGTTGGAGTTCTTAATGAACATACAACTGAATACACGGAGGCAAAAAATTAAAGCGCCCCAACTGTGGGCCATTCATTCTGTTCATCCTGGCCAACGTGGTGATTAGCACCAGCCACACCGATGGCCAGAGAGCACCCGTATTGGTCATGCGGCTGTTTGGTAGCTGTGAGCTAGGGTGACTGTGGTCTTTCCTAGTGACATACTGAATAACAGCACAGATCCTAGTGTCATATCTAAGGAATAAATATATATTTTTTGTTTTTGTTTTTGTTTTTTAAACATATAGGCTATTTTTGGCATATACCGCTTCACAGAGTGGTGGTTTTCCGGAGCTCTGGCCCACTTGCTAACATTTTGAAGTTCCCTCACTTAGTAATTCCCTTTTCCTTCCCTTCACTCCCCAAAAGAGAACAGAGCCGATTTTTCAGAGGTGATGTTTACAGCAGTTCAACACACTCGAATAAGCACTTAGAATAATGTCAATAGAGGAAGGGGAAAAAAAAGGGCGTATTATTATCAAATTAAGTAATGGATGGGCAGTGATATTTTATTTATTAAAGCTTGTCGGAGTACCATTGGAAACAGAGTACGTTGGTTCTGAAGTGCACAGATTAGAAAGGAATGTTGAGTTTGGAAACGTGGCAGCCTGCAGCACTGTGTATGGTTTAAATTAAACCTTTTTTTGGAAAGCAGAATTGCTCTAGGCCACATTTAAGGGAAAAGCTACAGCAGAGTGAGCTGGCTGTGGTTTTTCTTTTACTCTGTAACCGGCCCACTTTCCCTTGTTTTAACACAGAAAAAAGACTTTGGACTCCTTCAGACCAACCACATAGCTTCTCTGCTGACCACAAAAAGGAAGCTTTGCGTAGAAGCCATAGGATTAATACCCACTGTCTCTTAACCCAACAGAGTGTGAAAACTTTTATAAGAGATTTCTCTGGGCAGGCTGACACTGTAGTTGGACTTGAAGCATTTTAAATCAAGAGCAACTTGGAATTGCATTATGCCACAGTGCTCTGTAAATTGTTATGTGCGATCTCACTGTTAAAAGTTATTTACATGAGTCCCTAGGTTTCAGAGGGATAAACCACTAACAGCTTTGTGTATCTTGAGAAAGAAATACAAGGAGAATTAAAGACAGACCTATGCCAAATTATCTCAGCGTAGGTAGATCACAGTCAATCAGATTTTATCGTTCCTGGGCAAATGGAGACAGTTGGCTCTTGGTGGAAAAGCCTTTTAATCTTTGAAAATAATAAGATTAAGATTGTGGATTCTATTAAGTCACTTGATCAGCTTTATTAAGTCATCACATTATTTTTCAACTAGGTGAGAAAGCTTCCTTTTAATAGATGTGCATCTTTCTAAAATAATTTGTGTGTTGCAGACATGTTATTTAATATTGCTGACCTGCCCAGGGATTATAAATGGCCGTTTCTGTGTCCTGAGTGTTCATTTTAATGATTGGAATCTCACCACCCTGATTAACTCATCATGTGTTTGCACAAAGCCACTGTGAAATGACCAAACAAACAAAAACAAAACAAGAAAACCCTTGTGTGTGTGTATATTTCTGTTCACTCCTCCCAATTCCTAGGATTGATATATTTTAAAAGATGTCATTTGCATTTACCTTTTGCCATGCTGAATTAAACA
Organism: Kogia breviceps; assembly: GCF_026419965.1. Taxonomy (NCBI): domain Eukaryota; kingdom Metazoa; phylum Chordata; class Mammalia; order Artiodactyla; family Physeteridae; genus Kogia; species Kogia breviceps. The sequence continues at coordinate 150,071,895 of NC_081310.1, read as the reverse complement.
GCTTTTCACAGGTGCACTGTATCAGCAGTCTGGTTTCTGTTCAACAAAGAATCTCAGTCAAAAGAATTGATTTGAAAAGTTGCAGGGAAAACCCGGCATACATGTTTCAGGACTGTGGTCTTATAGTAACTACTGAGTTAATCCTTGGTTGACGGAGTGTCGCGAGAGGGGTTTCTTGGCTGTCATTAGAGAAATTGGTCTGTGTAACACTTCCTGTGTGTGAAGAAATGCAGTTGTCATCTTGCCTAGACCATTAGAACAGTATTTAAATACTTCCAGTTGTGAGGAGCCTTACGTTTATTGTGGTTATTTTCCCAGGTGTCTTAGAAGCAGCTGTTTTGTGCTTTCCTGAACTTAATAGTTGAAGAATGTGGGAAAGAAATGGCGTACTTTCTGGGTAAAATATTTTAGCCACCCTGGAGTAGTTGCATCTTGATCTTCTTTCATCTGGGTAGAATTCTTCTGTAACTAATTGAATCCATTGATCACTGTCTTGTTTTTTTTCCATCTTCTTCTCAGAGGATTCATTTCATAGGTGTCTATACATCAGTCAAGAAAATGACTATAGAGGAATTACCAAGACTGTTAATAAAGGTAATTTAACCTGGTATAATATATTTTTTTTAAGGCAAAACACTCTTAATTGTCCTTTCCCTGGTGAGAGTTAGCTTCTTAATTAGGCTCTGTTGGAAAACAAGTCAAAATAGGACACTGACCAGTACTTTCAGAGAGGGAGAGAAAAGAGGGACGAAAAGGCATCGATCTTGGAATTAGATGACCTGGTTTCTAGGCCTGTCTATACCAGGGCTTTTCAAACTTTAATGTGCATATGAATCAACTGGGGAGATCGTTAAACTGCAGATTCAGACTCAGTGGGCCTGTGGTGCTCCCTGAGATTCTGCAAGTTTCTCTGCAAGATTCTGACAAGCTTCCCGGGATGTCCATGCTGGCGGACCCCAGACCACACCCCAAATGCCAAGTATCCGTTAGAGCGCTTAACTAACTTTGTGGTTTTGGATACACCTAATGACTCTGCATCTCTGTTTCCTAACCTCTAAAATAGGGAGGTTAATCTTTGCTCTCCCTACCTCATCAGGTTGTTATGAGAATCAAATGAGATAATGTAGATGAAATTTTAAAAGGCTATACAAGTATAAGACACCAAGGATCTTTGTTTATAGATAAAGACATTCTTTGAATACCTTTCCTCGAATCACTGTGAGCTGCTCTGTGATGGGAAGCACCCTGAATTGTGAGAGAGACTGGAATCCTTCCTTCCCTCGCATCCTCTCTGTGCTGCCTTTGGCCAAATCAGTTCACCCTCCTGGAGACCTCTCATTGTCTCATCTTTAAAATAAGGGCTCGGCCTAGATTAGTGGATCTCAAAGTGTGGTCGCAAGACCAGCAGCGTCAGCATCACTTGGAAACTTTCTAGAAATGCAGATTTCCAGTCTAAATTTTGTGTCATCTCCTGTCTCACAGGCAGAGAAGAATTGGGAGTTCCCCAAGGGGTTCACTGAGCATCTGGAAAGGAGGGATGAACAGCCGGGGGTTTAAGCCTCACCTCCCTGGAGGTCAGAATAGATTATTACTGCATTGACTTATACCTTTCTGGCTAATCCCAGCTTTGGGGCTGCTTCAGTGGCCCATGAAAGCTGATTGATACGGAGCAGAACGTGCAGACCCAGGAGGTTTTCGTCCACCCTCCTCTCCTCTCCTGCACCCCTGATGGTTGTCAGCCTAACCCAGCATCATCTTATCTTTTTCAGACTTCTCGAGCACTTTCACAAAGATGATTGCAGTCTATTTGTGTAGGGTAGCTTGGCGTGAGATGAGAGCTGAGAGTAAAATACATGATTTTCTTAAATTCATTTACAGTTAGACTTCACATACCTGCAGTTTGGGGTTTTTTGTTTGTTTGCTTTTACGTTTGGAAATACATCTGAAAATTAAAACAAAAGCATTAACCGGCCTCCAGTTGTCCAAAGTAGATTTTATCAAGTTCAAGCACTAAAGCTCATGATCTTTACGCTCAGAAGAGACCCTCAGTGAAGCCTAGCACTGTCTACACAAGTCTGAATTTTTTTTTACTCCACAGCAGCAAATAAAGCCATAATGGGCAGTTGCTTGAGTCTGGAGAGTAGAGACAAACAAGAGGTGTTAGCTGGCAGCTGAGCAGGGAGGAACGACTTGGAGATACTGTCAAAAGTAGAGCAGGTAGGAGGGCAAGGTAGATAGTAGCTTGAGTCCCTCTCTCTATGTGTATATAGAGATACACATGTATACATATATGTATTTCTTTGTGCAGTATAATAAGTATATATATAGTGCATATGAGTATACCTGTGTGCGTATATATATAAATAAATATATATGGTGTACAAATGTGTATATACGTATAAATATTGTGTTGGCCAAAAATTTCATTCAGGTTTTTCCATTGCATCTTACCAAAAACCTGAATGAACTTTTGGCCAACCCAATATTTGCATTTTATTTTTATATATGCATACACACATATATTCTATATACTAATATTCCCAAATAGTTCTTTGGGTATTTACTGTAATGGAATACTCATGTAACTCACGTTCTTAATATCTTCAGGAACTTATTTTTCTGTACGTAAGAATATCAGTTACCAATTACAGAAGGTTTCTCTTTAAAATAAGTTAATGTAGAAAACAAATAGTCGTTAAGGAGATAAATGTGAGCCCTTTGCCAGTTCATAAAATCATGGACATCTGCAGTTATGAAGAACCTTTTAGATCATTTTATCCAGTGGTTTCAGATTTTCTTTAAGCAGAGATCTTTTCTTCAGAACTAAATTCATGGGGAAGTGTGCGCTCTCTCTCTCTCTCTCCCCCCATATATATATATATATATATATATATATATATATATATAAAATTGAAAAAGTGTGTGGGTACTGGGTCTTGGCTTTGGCCTTTCTATTCTTTGTTCCAGAAGCAGCTTCTGTTGGAATTGACCCCTAGGGCAAGGAATCACCTCGGAAACTTGTTATATGCATATTACGATTCTGTAAGTCAAGGGTAGGGCTTGAGACTCTGCATTTTTAAATTAACTCCGGAGGTGTTAAACATACACTGACCGCAGTTTGAGTAGCAAGTCCCTGGGGGATCTGTGTAGACAGTTGGAAATCCTTCAACCTCTTCATTTTATAAATGTGAAAAGAAAGACTTGGACTTAATAATGCATTGCCAAAAGCCACATGCCTAGTGAGGGTCTTCTGATTTCTGGTAGGTCCTCTGTTCTGTATCCTGCCTGGAAGGCATGGCTGTGTCCTACCCCTTCTGGCTGAATGAGGTAGCCCAGTTACCAGGGTTCCATTGGCTCTACCAGGGCCCTGCACAAACTTACCATCACTATAAACGATGCTGGGAATGCATTCTCTTCCAGTCCACTCTCTGGCCCATGCAAAAGCAGTACTTTGAATCAGACCCCATTTAGGGTGGAACATTCTGATTAGCCAGCAAGGGCTGTTAGGCCAGTTGCCGTGGTGTCTGCTGCCACAGCAGAATGGATAAGCAGTTCTCAGCACCCCCCCAACACAATCCATAAAACTCTTTCAATGCCCCCCCCCTTTTTTTTCTTTGCATGATGTCTAGTGTTTGCAAATGGAAATGGCTGAGGAAAAACAGAGTGAAAGTTTATATAAAATATTTATACCTTAAAGATCTTTTATCTTGTGTCATTCAAGAGATAGAGAAGTGAAAAATGTATTGGGAGTACATTATCAAGAGTACATTATAAATTTAAATCTCAGATTGAATAATACCAGCTGCTAATGTGTGGAGCTTTGGAAATGAGTCACTTTTGAATCTTGAGAATTTACTGTACCAGGGCAGTTATACTTAAGAAGGAAATGCCTTTTGAAAAAGAATTCTATACCGGAATCAAGACTGATACTAATGGGTATTAAAAATCAAATATTTCACATAAGATTCATGTTAGAATGTACTTACATAGGAATGAGATGTAGGATCTCAGAAAGTTTATGGAACGTTTTTCAAAAAAATCAGGTACTTTTGGTTTCATCTTTGTGAAGCAGTGTAACCTGTGGTTAATAGTATGCGTCTTAGAGTCAGGGAGACTTAGATTCAAATTCTTTATCCACTGTTTGTTAGCTATATGATTTTTGGATCAGTTGTTTTCTCTGAGACTGACTTTATTTTTAAAATAAAGGTAATAGTGCTACCTAATATGTGTGGTTTTTTTTTTTTTCAGGATTAAGTGGCATTCTATTTGTACAGCACTTAGCTCATTGCCTAGACTCAGTAAAGTCCCAGTAAATAGTATTAATATCATTATTATCACCATCATATTGTCTTTAGCTCTAACTAATAGTATATTGCTCTCTGGTGACACGGTGTTTTTCTCCCCTCTGTGTAGGTGTGCTTTGAAAGCAAAACCAAAATTGGTGTGTGCCAGTTGAAAAAGTTGGTAGTTGGAAAAAGAAAATGTGTTTTCCTAAGTGAGACTATGATTGTCTATGCCAGATATCCGGATTCTAGGCAGCAAAAAAGAACCATTTTGTTACAATGGAACTTCGTTTCTGTGGTGCATAGTATATATTGTTGTATGCTCTGTGCTGGGGTCTCACATTCAGACTCCTGTAGCAGCAGGAGGAATGAAGTAGGCTGTGGGCAGAGAGCACCCAAGTCCCACTGAAAGCCAGTGAGTCCCATTGAAAGGCCCCTCAGCTTGAGTCAATTGGTGTTGGGTGAAAATCTGGGTGCAGTGTCCCAAATATTATTATTATTATTATTTTAAGAATCCATGGAAATCCACGTTTTCATGTGAATCAAAGGATGTTTTAAATACTGGCAGCTGTGTCTTTGAGAATGCTGTTGGCTGCACGAAACAAAAAACAGTGGTCTCAACACAGATTTATTTTTCTTACAGAGCGATAAGTTCAGAGACGATAGCTAATGCGGGTTTATTTGCTCACTAATGCCAACAAGAGTCCCGGCACTTTCCATTTTTATGCTCTGACATGCTTTATTTGTTGACTTATTTTGTAATTCTTGTCATGTTACAGTTGCCATATGTATGTTCGAGGGAGGATGAGGAGGAGATGGGTCGTGCTAGCCTAATTTGTTCCATTTATCAGGGAAGGAGAAACTGCCCCAGAAGCGACACAGGTGGCATCTCCTTATTCACTGGTTAAAACTGGATCACTCGCTGCAAGGAAATTTGGGGAAGCGAGTGTGCAGCTTGCCAGGGCCTGCAGTGGGCAGCGAGGGGGAGGTTGTAAATGGCTGTGGTGTTTGCCAGGGCACAGTGCCTGCCCCAGCACCCAGCTCAGCAGGAAACCCAGCTGCAGGGCCTGGAGACCCCTCGGCCTCCAGTGTGTATCAGAAATCTCCAGATTTGAGCATTGTGAAGGGAAAGTATTATTTGGGGAAAGGCCAGGGCTTTATTTTTTAATTCAGTTGTTTTGCATTGTATGAGATAGGTCATTGCTAGCAATGAGGAAACTGCTGAGGGAACAAGAATTTATTTAATTTTTAGAAAAGTTTATCTGGATTTTTTGTAGAGGAGTTAGAAGAGAACATACCATTTAATGTTATTTCTGGACGACTACTACATTACAATAAAATCTGTAGATTTCCCTATACATTTTTAAAAAAATTTATGGATAAACTATATTTGTCTTTAACTGTTTTTATTCTAAAACAAGTATATGCTTTATAAATCATTCTATCCTGATTTTGATAACCTTTATCAAAAGAAATCTTTTCTACTTTTTTATTTATCTGTATATTTAACTTAAACACAGGGAAGCTCTTCCAAAATGCTTTATAAAAGCAGCCATGTTAAGCTGATTAAAAGCATGTTTGATATGTATGGATGTAGTTGAAATGCTCCCAAACCAAGTATATATTTAGATAGTTAAACTCAAGAATTATAGAAGTTTAAGATTAAGAACTTAGTCACAGGTAAGCATACACTAAGGAAAATCAAATCCGTTTGACTCCAGCCAATCGACTCATCTGTAATATTTTTGCTTACACTTTTTTGCAGCTTCACTGCTGAGTTAGCTGTTCTCTAACGTCCCTGACAAATTTGGGGAGCCACTGTGTGTACATAAATTGAGAGAAAATATTTCTGCCAATTCAATCCTGATCGTTTCTTCTCAGGGTTATAAAATTTGGGTTTTCATGACCCCAATGTTAATTAAAAAAGAAAAGAAAAGAAAAAACCCAAACAAAGCAACCCCTGATAGTCTGAAGGGGTACTCGTCATTGTAGGAGGGTATTGTAGAGTCTAGGGACTGTGAATTGGCCACCTACTGAGTAACTAGAAGCATGGAAACCAAACTTCACAGCTTTCATATAATTCCAGTGTCTAATCACTTTGTCAGACCCAGCAAGTCAGAGAAATCTCTAATAATACTAGGATAATTAAATACTTCACTAACCATAAGCTCTAAGGTAAAAGGCAAAACTGTTTTTTATTAGGGAAACTTATGCTGAGACAACCTTTTAGAATGATTTAAGGGGGTCAGTAGATAGGTGAACCAGTCCACTATAAATAATATGTTTAAGATTAAAAATACTGCCCAGATGCTGTATCAAAATCTACTTTAGAGTGAAGTTGTAATGAGGGACTATTTTATTTTATTTTTAGAATGGATTTTCTTTTCTTTTTTTACGGCTGTGCCACGTGGCTTGCGGGATCTTAGTTCCCCCACCAGGGATTGAACCCTGGCCCTCGTCAGTGAAAGCACAGAGTCCTAACCACTGGACCGCCAGGGAATTCCCAATGAGGAACTATTTTAGAGACAAGGAAAAGAATAGGAGACTTCTTTGTATGGGAAAATACAGTGCACTTCTGTTTAGTATATACCTATCATGTGAGAGATTCTGTGCCAGATGCATGAAACTTATTATCTACTCCTCAGATCAATCATAGATTGGGTATTGTGACCTGTGTTTCCTCGATGAAGATTCCAAAGCTCTGAGTCCTCCAAGTGACTCACTTGCTTGAGGTACACAGAACATTCTGGAGTTGAGCTTTGAACCCAGCTCTGTGTTCCACACTCACTCTCGTCCCCCTTCATCAGAAGTTCCACCTACGTCGGGCGAGTGAGGAGACAAATAGCAGATGGACTTAAATGTGGGTTAATATACTTAGCAAAGGAACAATCCAAACTACTTACAGGATATGGGCTCTTAGCTACAAATTACACGTCATGAAGGAAACCTGGGGACACTGTGTAGGCTGTCACTCAAGATGACAGCTGCCCATCCCCTAAAGGCAGTCGATCCAGGAACATTTGTTGAGCACTCACTTTGCATGGAGATAGAAAATGTGCTTGCACTTGAAAAACTTAACATCTTTTCTCACAAGACTTTTTTAATGTTGCTGTAGTGAGAAAAGTTCCCTGTAAAAGCTCTCTAAACAGCACATTGGTCTGTATATGGAAAGGAGAGATAAGGGTACCTTCCTTCAGTGCCGTGTACTGATTTGGAGTGTGTTTTGGAAATGAAGACTAGAAGTTAGAATAAGTTTACTTTGATCTAAAGGAGGTATTTTCTTAGTAGAGTCATTATGATATTATTCCCTAGCTATTAAAATTTGCCATCTTGATGCTTGGTTATTCACTGAAAGAAATGAAATATTTATTAAGGTCATATCACTGTTGCATACAGAGGGAGCCACGGAGTGATTTTTATGCCATGCTTTTTGGTAGCAATGTTTCTGCTGGGTTGCATCAACATCTGTAAATTATATTGATTATAATTAAGTCAGTCTCCATTGTCTCTAAGAATTTACATGGTTTAAAAATCAGTCCTTTGGGGCTTCCCTGGTGGCGCAGTGGTTGAGAGTCCGCCTGCCGATGCAGGGGACACGGGTTCGTGTCCCGGTCTGGGAGGATCCCACATGCCGCAGAGCGGCTGGGCCCGTGAGCCATGGCCGCTGAGCCTGCGCGTCCGGAGCCTGTGCTCCGCAACGGGAGAGGCCACAACAGTGAGAGGCCCGCGTAATATAAATAAATAAATAAATAAACAAAAATAAAAATCAGTCCTTTATGTATTCATTTGAAATAGTTTGAAAAAGGATCTTAGTAGAAGGGACAAAGCCGCAACTATTAATCCTGTTATTTCTGTGAGCCAGAGTTATTTCAGTGTTATTTCCAGGGTGTTATTTCCCATTAAAACATTCGCAGGTTTTAGGTGTTATGACCCTTTTAGTTTTCTTTTAATTTCATTTCCTCTGTCTCCAGTCTTTCAAAAGCATGTCACATCTTATCCTTATCTCCAGTAGGTTTCTGGATGTGCCTGGAAAAACCCCTAGCTCAAATCCTAAAGGTTAAATTTCAATGTTGGATGCTCTCCATATATACAGATTTTGATGTAGAAATAAGATTATGAAGATTTCATGCCAATTGATACCTTGCATTTACATGATGGATCAAAGGACTATGGAAGGGCTAATGGGAGAGTGATTGGAGGTTGTGGGGACATTGTCAGGGATTTTTACTAAACGATTCATGTGTTTCTTTATGTATCAGCCAAGTTTGACAAACACATTTCTGTTAAATATTAAGGCGTTAACAATCATACAGGCTTTTGGAATTAACTCATATTGATATATGTGAGGTCTTAACCAATACAAAGACCAAAATTGTAAGACTTTTAACAAATGGTGCTTTTGTGGGAGTGTAAGAATTGACTTAGGATTTCCCTGGTGGCCGCAGTGGTTAAGAATCTGCCTGCCAATGCAGGAGACACGGGTTCCAGCCCTGGTCCGGGAACATCCCACATGCTGCGGAGCAACTAAGCCCGTGCACCACAACTACTGAGCCTGCTCTCTAAAGTCTACAAGCCACAACTACTGAAGCCCGCGTGCCTGGAGCCTGTGCTCCACAGCAAGAGAATCCACCGCAATGAGAAGCCCACACAACGCAATGAAGAGTAGCCTCTGCTCGCCGCAACTAGAGAAAGCCGCGCGCAGCAACGAAGACCCGATGCAGCCAAAAATAAATAAATAAATTTATTTTTTAAAAAAAGAATTGACTTATATTTATATTATTTTTCTACAGCAGCTAATTTCAGGTACATCTACTTCTGCCTAAGTAGATGTTTACTGTGTGTACATGTCTATTATAGGCATATATTGAGAGATATAGTTGGAAAGATAATAGTGTTTGACACAAAAATACTGAAGTAAATTGCACTTTTATTTTTTTAATTTTAAAAATTAAATAAAAATAAAAGAGCACTATTTATAACATAAATTCAAACTAAATACACAGCTGGGTGAGCCTGGAAAAAAATAATTTTTTGAGATCCCTTTACGGAATAGTTTTAGTTTCCCAAACTGGAGATATGTGGAGATTATGGACCCAACATTTTCTGTGGCCATGATTCTTGAAGATAGTCAGTGAAAACTTCTCTTGTTATAGTTCTTTAAAATGACATTAAATTTGTGATATCCTAGGACTAGTGCAAGTCTCTGGGATGGAGGTTACATATCTCTTTTTTTAGAGATTGAGAAATTAAGCCCTGGCTTATAGCAGTTTTGGTGTTTTCTCTAAGCCCAAAGCTTTGATCACAGGTTTTGAAAGCTTAATTATTAATGGCTGTTAAACATTTTTTTTTTTTTTTTACCCACTTATCAGCATTTTCTTTTTTTGCAGCAAGACTAGCTTCCTTTGCTTATGGAAGGCCCCACATTTGTTTAGAAAACAAAGTCTGTCTTATCCTAATTTTGTTGGGGACAAGATGTGGCTACAAAAAACAAAGAACAAACCTGTGACTCTTTTGCTCCTCATATCAGGCCTCTGTTTGGGGGAAGCCTAAACGAATAAAATGGCAACTTGTTAAACTTAGCCCTAACTCTGTTTAAGGAGATCTTTTATTTACAAAATTGAGTCAATTCCTCCCTAAAGGGGAAAAAATAAAAAAGGTAATTCTAGTGCCTCTTTAAAGCTTTTAGATAAATACTCCCAAGTTTTTTTCCCCAAGCTTGAAAAGCAACATAGATAGTCTGAAGCCTGGTTTTTCCAGCTGTGTAAGAAGCACAGAATAGAGGATTCCAACTATTTATCTCCCCACCCCCCCAAACGATTCTGTGTTCCAGTCAAACGTGATTACTTGCTGTGTGTTTCTAGGACACTTTTCACGCTGTGCTTTCTCGGTTTGTCCCTCCAGGAATGCTCTTCTTTGTACCCTCACATCTCTGTCCAAAGGAATCTTGTCTATCCTCAATCTGCATTTTAAGTGCCAATTCTTCCTTGAAGTCTTCATGGACTCCCCAACGGGATGTGGTTATTCTGGAAAGGGGTCCATGCTTTCCAATACAATTCCCTTACCTACCTTGTGGTTGGGCTCCATATTGTTTTTCTGCCTTGCTGTTTAGGTATTTGCATATTTAGTAGTGTTCGGGGGTCAACAGACATTTACTAAATGTCTGCTTTTGCCAGATGTGTATTATTTACTGGAGAAACCAAAGGTTTGAAACATGGCCTGTGATATCAATACCTCTTGGTCTTTTTTTTCCCCAAGTTGGCTCTGAATTCCCGACGGATAGAAGCAGTCTTAGGATTCTTGGGTATCCTCTGAAAATCCTGGCTTCTTGCACATAGTAGCTGCTCAGTAAATCTTCATGGCGTCAAATTGGTTGACTAAATCGGTTTTCTTCTGATTGAATTTGAACAAGAAGGATTAGCTTTTGTCTTTGGGATCCGAATGAAAGCAGTGTTATTTATGCCATTTGCAATTACACTGTGATTTTTTTGTGGTATATAAAGGAAGATGTTCCCGCTACCTCTGCCGTGTACTCTTTGCTCTTTGGGCATTTGCTGTTTTTCTTGGAAGGCGTGGTGACAGCATGGATCAGGCAATCAGAATTTTATCGAGTACTGGTGGATACCATGTTGGCTTCCTCATCCTACCCCATTAAACTACGCTAGGGATCCTCCTGCATAGATAGCTGACTGACTTCAACTTTGGGGCCCTGTCAGCTGTAGTTTTCATCAAGTTTCCAAAGGCATTCATGACCCCAGAGAGGTTAAGTGAATGAGTAAGTTCACACTTGTCTCCCTGAAGGATCTAAAATGTAGGTGGCATTTGGACAGGTTCACAGCTGCGCCAATCCATAGTAGTGTCCCAGAATTTCCTTTTACCTAGATGGGGGAGGAGGAACATCTGTAAATGTGAATCTAGAGTAGAACTGGAGATGACCTCCAAGAAGCTGTAGGGCTTTTGAGCAAATGATGGTGAAGAGCTACATTATTAGGACAGGCCTAGAAACCCAGCTTGCCAGAGAATGGCCCTGGTCATAGCATTTGGCATTTTCCCTGTACTCTAGCCAGTGTAGGATTTCTGGATGTTTAAGACTGTAACCTAACCTGTACTCTTGCCTAAGAGTATCCCCTCACCCCACATTGCCGTCTAAATGACAAGGATGACTATCAGTAATATTTTGAACTTTCCTGCAAAATTGTGTTCTTCATTGAGTGCTCTAGGAAGTATTTCTTTACTTTGGCACTTTAGATGATGGTCTGAGCAGAGCAAAAATTAGTGTCGCTGCCTCTTTAACGGCTGGACACTTATCATCAAGCCCTGTCAACATCAGTGATGGTATGTCACAAAGGTGTTTGGTCTTGATAAGCTTGTGAAGAAGCAGACTTTGTTGTTCTTGTTTTTTTAAAAATTAGCTATTGGACTCTGTTTCAGTTTCATAATAGAAAGAGAGAGAAAAAGACAGAGAAGAGGTATTCTTTCCTAAACAGAAAAGACAGAAAGTTCATAGAAAATAAAGCTAAGTTGCTAACCCACTGTTTACCTTTGCCCTGTGATTGTGTTTGTGTGTGCAAGCACACACGGCTGCTAGTTTGTGTACTTAGCTTAAGGCCTTTGAATGGATACCAGATTGGCTGTGTAACCTTGGAAGATTTATTTGCTCTCTCAATTCCTTTTATTCCCAATCTTTTATCAAACACTGTTTATTATGTTCTCTGAAATTGTTAAATAAAAGGGACTGTGGAAAAAAATGTCAAAATACTGAATTTATCCCAGGCTAAAGGTATTACAGTAGGATGATGGTGTTTAACCTGTCTACTTGAAATAAGAAGCCAAGCAAATGGAAATGTGATATATTTAAGAGGGTGTTTCTTAGAGGGGAAAAAAAAATGTTTGAGGTTCCTTCCTGACTGACACTATTCATTGTATTTTTAATTTAAACATAATTTGAAAGTATGTTTAAAATAACTATAGTGACATTTCTTGTCTAGTTGAACCAAAGGATAATAAGAGATAAATGTTATCTGTAATGCAGGCTACATTGAATCATTAAAAGCCCCATCTTCGTTAAAACACTGAATATATGATTTGGGAGGAGGAGGAGGAGTTCCTTTTTAGGAAAGATTTTTGGTAGGTCTTCTTTACAGAAATGAGGGAAATGCCCTGCTGATCTATTTTGAGAAGCAATAAGAAACTGCACCTCACTGTGGCCACCATGCCGTGGTCCTGTGCTGGTGCGGCTCTTTGCTTTTGCTGGGGAAGGACGACACTGGAAAAGGGCTAGACCCTTCATTCTAAGTTGCTGTCCCCCTTAGGAACTGTGTGCCCTAGTGGAGACAGCAGTATTTGATCCTTGCAAAAGGGAGGATTTCCTGTGCACCCCTTAGGGGATTTCAGGGCTTGGTGCAAAGGGTAATTTCAAAGGATTTACCTTGGCAGCTTTGTCACTGAGTGCGGAGAGAGGAATTTCTGTGATGATTCCAAACTTTCAATAAATGCTAGGGTAGAATCCATAGAGCTCCAAGGACTTCAACCTCCAGGGGAGAAAAGCAGTAATTTATGGATCTCTCTAGAAACTATGGTTGGGTTCTTTTCCCTCTGAACCCAGTCTTCCTTAGTCATGTGACCGGAATTCAATTATCAGTGCCATAAATAATCTTGTGAATGGAAGCAGTGTGTTTGACAGTGAATTTCTGCTTCCTGAAGAGAAAGGAACCTTTAGAAGTTATTAGAAATAATGCTGGACTAGCCATGATTCCGAAGGCGAATGGTCACAGAGGCACAGGATTGGGTCTCCAAAGACAGAGGGTTTTAGATGAGTCAGATGTGTGCTGGGGACGGATGGCATGAAGGTGGGGTTTGTTTTTTTAAATACATATTTAAAGCAGGCTGTATTTAGAAGTTTATTTATAATTGGTTTTAGGATAAAGCCAGCCTGTTGATGCATAACGGAGTTGATCTTTTGGTTCCATTAGCATCTTTGAAATATTTAACAAGAAGCTGAGTTTAGCATATGAGCTCTTTCAACCATTGTTGGAGATGAGGCAGCCCCTATTGGATAATTCCTGCTGTAAAACCAGTAGACATCCCCTTTGTTTTTCCATCTTGCCCCATGCCCTGTGTTCTAGACTAGAGAAGGTCAGCTTTTTATAGTCAGAAGTATGTATGCCTTTGAAAATGGCCATTTCCCGACCTATCCTCAGCCAGTTACAACTTATGTCCTGAAGACAGCAAAGAGTGCTGATTTAATTCATTTTACAACCAGTGTCCTTTCATGGGAGCAAGCAGGCTGGTAAAATTGTTTCAGGAACCAGAACATTTTTCTGGGTTATTTTTAACATAACTTGACCACCCAGCTACACAGGGCTTCGTTCAATTGAGAAAGTCTATTGAATCCAAAAATAATAATTCTTTCTATTTGTCTAGTATTTGCAGTTTTATAAGGAACTTCACATCCATTCTCTCATTTGATTTTTTCCGACAACTCCATGAGGTAGAGAGGGCAGGTATTATCACCTGCAAGTCACAGATGAGGCTTGTGATGAAGCACTGAAACTCAAGTGCTTCTAAGTCCTGCCCAGGGTTTCACAACTAGTAAATGACTGGGACGCGAGCCCCCTAGATTTTATTCTGGCTCAAAGGCCAGTGCTCTTTCCACTGTTTGTTTTGATACCCTTGGAAGGTTCATTGCTCATCTAGGAAAGAAAAATTGGCAGCTCTTGCTGGGGAACACGGAAATCTGCTGGGAGAAACAGATCCGAGAGAGCTGTACTGGCTCAAGAGTAAAATGAGAAAAGACCAAGGGGGTCAGGGGCCTTGGCCACCAGCCCTGGTTCACTCCCTGTGTGATCACGGGCACGTCACTTAACTTCTCCATGCCTGAGAACTCACTTTTAATCTCGCCAAGGATGATCATTTCTAATCTGCCGTAGCCATCCTGCAGGTCTATGGTGAAGATGATAGAGAAGTGATTTCTGTGCGGGGTCCTTGGAAGATACACATTATACATCAGAAAGGTGGTATCACTACATAGGATTTCAGTATTTGAGTTTGAGGTGTGAGGTGGAAAAGCAGTCATTTTCCATTTATAGGGGCCTCAAATCTACCCTCTAGGGAAGAGTAAGGGATTGGTTTATTTGCCCTCAGTCAATTTCTTACTCTTCCTTTATTTCCTTTTTCTCACCTCTCTGGGCGACTGTGAAGATGTCCCTAAGCACTTCCTCTCCGAGGTGACGGCCTGCCTGCCGTGGAAGGAATATCAGATTTACAGCCAGATAGCCCAGCGCCACCACTTTCCAGCTGGGTGACCTTGGACATGAGACTTGACTTCTCTCGGCCTCAGTTTCTGTTCTGTCAAGCAGAGATAAGGGTGGTGTCTAGGGGGATTAGCATGAAGTGAGGTAATGGATACAGAGTGACCGGCACTCAGTATGCTCTCAATAAATATTATTCTGTGTTAGAGATTGATGATTAGGGCAGAGCTGATGAGAGAAGTCGACGGAGAGAGGGATGGCTTTGAGATTTGGCCGTTCTCTCCACTGGAAACACTGTTTGCTGTATTAGCTATCAGACTTCATTGTGCCTCTCATTTTTTTCCCCTCTCAAATGTGAGGTGTCTTCAAGGAAAAGACAACCTAGGAGGTGAGGGCGTTATGCAGACGGAGAGGTCCATGGCTAACGGTACTTGCAGAAGCCTCTCTTCCCAGCCTTCCTCAGATTTGAAACACATGCCCTCTCAGCAGGCCAGGGTAGTTTGCAAAGCTGTGAGAAGGCTTCACCCAGACAGTGCCACGTGTTCAGAAAGCGACACACATACCTACGCACTTCACGAAGCAGATGGCTTCTTTTGTTTTCCATGTGGTCGAAAATGCAATGGATCTTTAACAGAGTGGGTTGGGGGATGCCACACTCTGCTGTGGCTCTGGTACAAGGACAGAGATATGGTACACCCACAGCTTGTAGGAGAATTTGTACTCCTAGTTTTGTCTGGCAGTGGGGTGGGGGAATGAGGAGAAGGAAGTGAGGAATGAAACTGCTGCCTTGTGGTCCAAAATGAGTGAGTAGCCAGGCGTCTGCCCTTTGCATTGAAAACTGAGAAGAAGGGAAGGAGCGTGTTTCTGCCTTTGATCCCACGTGGAAGGGCAAATTGGTTTGGTTCTATTCCATAACCTTTGAGTGCCTGCAATGTGCCAGGCACTGTGGTAGGTGCCTAGGGTATGAGGAAGATAGATAACAGATGTCGTCTTTGAGAAGGTTTGTTTGAGCCACTGTGATGGAGCTGAAGTTATGCTTTGAATTATAAAAGTTAGGATTGGGGGATGAACTTTGGATAGGGGACTGACAAGGAGTAACTTGTTCTTTTGAGGGGCACCCTGGCATGCAGTGAGAAGCACCCTCTGTAGCTGGAACGTGTTTGAGGATTGGTAGTGTCGTAAGTGTGGCCTCCTCCCCAATGTGGGTGTAAAGGGTTTCAAAAAATATATCTCCAGACTTGGAATATATTGGGTATTAACAGACCAGTCCCCAAGACATTATTGATTGTTAACTTTTAAACTAAGCCTTTCTGTGTTGATGTTTATCATTATTTCAAGATTCTGAGAAATGTCGTACAACTACAGATGCGAGGCACCAGGTAGTATTTAGGCATGGTTTTTCTGAATCCTTCTGATACCTTATCTCCTCCCCTGCCTCCCCCTAAAAAAAGACGGTATTAAAAACCCGTGTGACAGAAAGCCTTGTTCTAGTAGGTCAGTATTTATGCAGAGGATTCTCACATTTACTTATTGCTACATGACATTGTAAGTCAGTTATTTCATAGGTAATTACATCTTTATGCGATTACCTTCTGTCAAGTGACTGTTTCCTTCTTAGGTTCCAGTTATATATTCAGTCATTTTCTCACTTATTCATTCAACAATCTATGACACTTACTATGTGCCATGCACGTATTAGGCATGTTTCTGTCTTCAAGGAGCTCACTGCCCAATGAAGAGACAGAAAAGCGAATATAGAAAAGTTTGATCTGTGATAGATTTAAATGCAGAGTATTCCGGGCTATCTTTCTGAGAGAGGTTTCCTCTAAGCTGAGTTTTAGAGGATGAGTGAGTGGAAATTAAGAGGCAGAGGGTTGTTTTGGGGAGGAGATAGAAAGAGTAGCGTGTGTGAAGAGAAGTGGAGAGCTTGGAGAGAGCAGGGTATGTTCCAGCAGTGGTGCCTGGTTCAGCCTGGGGCGTGTGAAGCTGTATGCAACTTTCTAAGGCCATGGCTAACTGCTTTGGCCTCCGAGTGGAAAGCTATGTGGAGGCTGGTGTAGTACTATCACAAGGGCCATAGTGACACCTTCCCAGGTGCTAATAATTTTTCCCCTTTGTAAATTTTGCCATCGTTTTTACTGTAAATGATACTGTTTTAAGTTGGGTTATGAACTTTGCAGGATGAGGGGGGCAGGCATGAATTAGTGAATGGCAGAGGCCTTTAAATCTACCTTTAAAAGTAGTCCTACCGAGTTCCTCTTTTCATCTCAATAGATTCTTAATAGGATAGACATAAAATCATGGATTTTTCTCCCTTCTAATTGCTTACTTTCATTTAAAGCTTTTTTTCATATAAAATGTGTTGATATTAAAAATAACTTATCTCTATTGTAAATACGTAATATCTGCAGTATAGAAAATCTAGAAAAAAAGACATAGGTGAATATTAGAATTAACTCTGCCTTTTTTCTTTTTTTCTTGCATTCCTTCCTTCTATGCATTTAAAAATAAAAGGATCACACTGCAATGAAATAATTTTTAAAAATCCATTTATTCAAGAGATAGTTGTACTGTTACGTTTCCATAGCAAAACAAACCTTTTAAATCCTCTGTAGGGAACTCTGACAATTATTGGGCATACCAAAGCTGGAAAAGCAGAAGTAACTGTATTTCTCCCCATCTATATTTAGTTCTCTATTTATGAGAAAGTTCAAAAGAAGCTTAAGAGGAGTTAGTTCAAGAATAACTTCAAATGCATGTTATAGGGTCAAGTTATTCCAACCTCCTATACTTTCTATATGTATCTTAAACAGTATTTAGTGAATGCATGATGACGGTAATAATAACCCTGATTTTAAAAAAAGTAATATCCGTATAACACCATTTACCTAGTGATGTCATGTACATTATCTCATTTAATTCTTACAACTCACTATTGTTACCACTAATTCTAAAGACCAGATATTGAAGCATGGAGAAAATAACCCTGTGCCGTGATCCTCAGGTGTTTTCTGAATCATTAAAGAGGGTTATATTTTATGTAGTATAGTGTTTATTAGTAAGAATGTTTTGTATCCTCTGTGTGTGTTTTGGAACGCCATGCATTATATACAAGTCTCTTGATTTTTAAGCTAGTCGGACTTCCCTTTCCATAATCCCCCTCCTTGAATTTAAGCCATCCTGAATAAAGAGGAGATTTAATAAACCATCTCTATTATGGGTTCTATAAGACCTTGACATTTGCAAACTTTATTTTCTGTCTTTTGTCCCACACAGTAGCCACTCTTGCAAATCAACCTTGGGAAGTTAGCATTCTTAATGAAGATCTATAGGAGGCTTTCTCCTTAGACTGTAAATCAGCTCTTTCAAGGCACCATTCATCTCTTCCTTTGAGCGCATGAATTGGTATATGGCACCTTGCAAGAGCTCATTTATCTTAACGTTGGTTCCTAGTTACTCTCTCTGTCCACTTCCCCTAGATCGCCAGGGATCAAGACAGAAGTGCAGTAGAGGATGGCTTTGTACTTTAAAAGTTGCCAAGGTCAGCTGAGGTGCCTGTGGCATTGACTTACAGAGAGCTGGTACTGAGTATCACCCATAACTTTTAGGGTGATATCACCCACACCAGCAAAGGAGTTAATTTGCTAAGCATTCGAATTATGCTTGGTTAATTAAAGGTGGCTAGAGGATGGACAAAACAGTAGGAGAAAACGTTTGTTACTGTATCCTACCATTAGACATTTTTTTTCCTCTTTAACATTTGTCCAAATTATATTGGCATCCTTTTGGCTTCATAATTAATTCTATGCTGATGAGAATGATGAACCTTTATGTACCTAAGGCTGTATTCTAGGTGTTTTTACAAATGCTCTATAATATTTTTCTTACAATTCTACCATGATAGAGGAGTCATTATCCTCATTTCTCATATGACGAGTTGATCATTACTGAGATTAAATAACTTGCTGAAGAATACATAATCATAAGGGCAGAATCAGGATTCAAAACCAAGCATCCCCAACATTTGCTTCTGTGACCATCCTCTGGCAAGGCTGCAGATTTATTGGCGTCACCCACTGTTTGAAGGATGCTTCAGACTGTACATAACATTCTGCTAGCAAATTAATCGCGGCAGAATACTGGTATGAGGTTACAGTTAGCAGTGGATGCTGAGGCCAAGCTTACATTGCTAATAGTGCTAATGCTTGTTTTTATAGTTTGGGTTTCCTCACAAGCAGACCCTGAGACAAAGTTTTGGGTGTAAGTAGTTTATTTGGGAGGTGATCCCGGGAAGTGTGGGGAGGAAGTAAGTCCAACAAAAGGCGCCTTAATGAGCAGATTATCCCTGTGAACAGTTGGGCCTCAATCGCTGGGGGTCCCCCACTGAGAGTCCGGAGCACATGCCTCATACTTCTTTCACTGAGGGCCAACTCTTGTCCTTCATGGGTTGAGGTTGTTCCTGGTTACATTAATTCTCCTGCACTTCCAGCCTGTCCCTTTCTGCCCTGTGGACAGAGAAAGCCCCGAGGCAGAGGGCTTTCTGTTTGAATTTGAGACGGGAAAGCTTGTCCACCCCAGCAGTAGGTGACCCCCAGGGTGAGACGGGCAGCATGTGAAAGGCACCAATAGTTTCTCCTACATTTGCTTTTGAAGCCAACACTTGTGCTGATAAGGTGCATCTAGACTGGTCACCCGGACTAGAGGGTTTACACTTCGTATGAGCCAAGCAAGGCAGCAGGGAAGGCAGTGAAGCTGGGATTAGTCCCAAGGGAGGAACTCAGGAATTGGAGTCAGGCAGCCTCAGGCTTTGGTCCCGGTTTCTGCCACTTATTAACTGTGTGCTAGCAAATCACTTAATTTCTTTGAGCCTCAGTTTTATTATCTATAAAGTGGACATAGCTGCCCTACAGGGTCCATAAAAGCCTTTGTAAATTATAAAGCAATATGCAACATTGGTGCCCCTGAGCGAGGCATCTGTTGGAGTGCTATAGGTGCTAGTGGAACTTGGGGCGCAGCTGTTTGCTTTATGTGATGCTCCTGAAGAGTGAGTACCACCTCAGTACCCCCTGGAAGCCTATCCTCAAATATCCTGACACTTTGGAAGTCAAAGGTCAGTGAATTCAAACCTTGTCTAGGCCCCTCCCTCTCAGTGTGGTTTCTGACCACCTGAGAACTGGTAACCCCAGTCCTGCACCAGAGTGAGATTGTATTTGCAGTAGCTCCCTGTGAAGTGCCGATTTCTTTTCTGGGGGAGAGTTGATTTGCATTTGCAACCCTATAGATCAAGCACTGGTTCTTCTAAAGGTCCATCAGCCTTTTTATTTTTTATTTATTTATTTTTATTATTATTATTTTTATTTGCGGTACGCAGGCCTCTCACTGTTGTGGCCTCTCCCCATTGCGGAGCACAGGGTCCAGACGCGCAGGCTCAGCGGCCATGGCTCACGGGCCCAGCCGCTCCGCGGCATATGGGATCTTCCCGGACCGGGGCACGAACCCGTGTCCCCTGCATCGGCAGGCGGACTCTCAACCACTGCGCCACCAGGGAAGCCCCATCATCCTTTTTAGAAGATGTCAGCAAGGCGTTCATCTCGCACACTCTCAGTTTGTTTTTGGTTTCTGACCAGAGGCTGACTCTTCCATGGGTGACTGATGTCAAGTGAATCAGGACTCTCTCCACATGTGATTTTGGCCCTAATATAGCCAAGAACTGCGTGGATGGCTGGGAGCCCACCTTGGTATCCACCCTTCAGTATCCCGTGGCTCCTCGGGAGTCACATTCCAGGAGAACACATGGTCCTGGCTGTACCCCCTCACATCCAGCTCCATGCCCACGACTCTGTGCCCTCACCCCACCCACCCAGTCAGCCCCTGGCTTGAACTCCATCACTCAAGAGGGAATGTTAAAAAAACCCACACCTCTGACTCATGCTTTGATTTTGCGGTCTAAAGAGGCAAAGACGCCGTAAGGAGCTTTTAGGGGCCATCACCATGGAGCCTCTTTATTGCCTAGCAAGAGCCTTAAATGATAATGGGAAACCTCACTATTGATTGGCTGACTCTTAATTCTTCCTCTTTGGGTTTCGAAGTAGAAGTGATGGTCCAGAATATTTATATTACTCATTGGATATATTAAATTAAACATACGAAAGTCCTGAAGCCATTTAAGATGAGGTTGCAGCACTGGTGAATAGGACTTTATTACCAAAAGAGGGAATAGTAGCTTTTAGTTGTGGCTTATCTGGAAAGTATATTGATGATAAGAATGGCTCAGCAGAGGGTTTGGGACTCTCAAAAGGGGCTCAGAGTGTTTCTTTTTAAGAAAGTTCTTCAGGCCCATCCTCCATAAACACCCGGGGCTATGGTGTGATGGAGGGTGTGGTAACAAAGACTTAACTTCTCTCCTGGCTGAAGATAAGCCCTGTTGACATCTCCGCAAAGGCTGTTATTGGGCTGTTAAGGACCAGTGCTTGAGTTCTGGGGTTGCACGTCTCAGAAGAAAATGTCCGCTTTCTATAAGAAACCACATGAAGTACAACCTTACTGGATAGTGTGGGATTTAGAGTATTTATTTCTCTCTCTCTCATCTTAAACCCAGTGGAAATTAGAATGGATGAGAGGATTGGATGATTCTGTTAAATGACTGGTCAGGCATATTAGGGCTACAATTTTTGTTGTAAAAGATTTCAACCCCTGGAAAAAAAATGCAGAGCCTGTGGCAGTGAAATGGTTAACATGACTGCCTCTCTTACAGGTTTCCCCAGATATGCTTACTTGGTGTACAATGGATAATTGTTAGCTCTTGTTATGCAGATGCTGTTGCAGATGGAGTCCTGTACCTGCATGCATAGCAAATGAATTAGACTGGCAATCCCCTTTATAAAGCATAAATATGTAATTTGTTCAGCTGTTGTAATTAAATATGTATGTGTGAAACAGCCACCATTCAGGTCATTAATGATGCGCCATGCCAAATTAGAGCTTACAGACAGTAATGTACATTGTTGTGCAATGAGGGAATTGCAAATAACATAGCTAAGCCTTTCCTAGTAAAGTGATGCATTCAGCAGCTTTAAAAGGAATATTACATTTGTAACATGATTTTTATTTAGAAGGTACTTTTTTGTTCATTGTGAAAGTCTGTAAGATGGAATTACTTTTATCACCAGTTTAGTTTTATTAATGTTTTAACATTTTATCGTACAGATGCCACAGACTTTATTAAACATGCTGCTTGCTGATAAGTCTTAAGTACCTACTTACATATAAAACAGCAGTTGCCCCTGTTTTTCTACATGGTTATGATAGAATTGATGTATCATAGCACCTTGGAATGCCTTGATTATTCCACTGCATTAAAAAAAAAAAACCCTCATAATATTTCAACTCTATTCCCCACTGATAGATAAAGAAATTCCTCTGACAGTAAACAGTATTTTTATTTCCATAGAAATTGAGCTGAGAAAAATGCAGTTATCAAAATATAAACAAATAAAAGTGGTAAATTTGTCTCTTGTGCTTTAATTCCCAATGAATTACTTGTGAATCCAAGGAATTTCCTAAGAAAAGTGTCATCCATGGGTCAGAATGGTTGTTTTTAAAATATTAAGACTCAAAGTTTGTGAAGTTAATGCACTTGGGAAAATTATCGTTCTGTCCTTTTTCTCCTTGGTTTCATCTTACAGTCTTTAAAATACTTGAAGCTGAAATTTAAATATATTAAAACTATTTTTATTTTAAATTCTTTCTGCATTTGTTGCCTACAGACAATCTATTTTTAACATGCATGTTGTTTTGACGGTTGGTACTGAAACTATAAGAGCTAACCATCTTGACCTTTTCTGTCCACCAGGGCAGCAGGAGGAAGCGTCTCAGAGTTAATTCTGTCTTGTTCACAGCTGGGAACAGAACATTCCTTTGTGATCCTCTTGCCCATGATTCGCTGGGATCTCTTGGAAGTCAAACTTGATACCATAAGTCCTGGGCTTCTGAGGTTGAGCACAGATCAACCATACTGACACATTCGGTTAAGAATTAGATTAGACAAGACCTAGGTAGTCGTTAAAGTTTCACAAACAATTGAAAATGGAATTATTTGGTACATTATCTTAGGTTTTTCTTTTTTTTTTACATTATCTTAGTTTTGCAACAAATTCAAATTTAGAAATTTCTTTAAGCCCAAGATCAATCAAGATTCAGGACCTTGAATAATTTTCAAAGTTAGAACTCTAAATTGTGCATGGATGTAAAATTTTCTTTATTTTCAACAAACAGCAAATGTTTCATTTAAGCAAATGTGTATTTTATTTGAAACAGATGAAATCATAACAGCTTGGCTTGCTTTACCTAAATTATTGTTCTATAATATCAAAAATTTTACTTAAAAGAATCTCTTATCCTCATATTCTGATTTTTTTATCCCATTTTCTGTGTACCTTTTCAGTTCAACTAAACAAATATTTCGTTTGCAGCACTGAGGAAAAGTTTGATTCATGCATTATTGTTTATGAAATAGAAATGTTACATGGATGACAGTGATTTAAAAATATGGCGACTTAACTTGGTTGTATTCAGGCTGCCTTTACTGAAAACCGAAAACCATGAAAAGACTTTGCCCTGCTAGCTGCTTGCTTAGCGTAAACTATGAATTCATAACTTTTCTGATAAGATTTTCTTCAAGATCCTTTTCTCATTCAGTCCCTTTATCCCAATTAGAGATCTTAATCTTCTGATGGGCAGCTGCCATTATTTCTACCTGTTTTAGAACTATGGTACCGGTAAAATAGCGTAACTAACGTATGTTTTGGTTTTCGGAGAGAGAATTTGAAGGACGCATGGGTTTATTTAAAATATCCTATTGCAGCTATCTGTCAGAGGTCTCTCCTAATTTATTTTCTTGCAGGAATTTCAAAGATGCTTAAATTCATCAAATGATGATAATTGAGGAATTTAATGATAGAATAGGTAGGGATGAGAATTGGGAGGTGTGCAGGAGTCACTGGACCCGAGAAACGCCCGTGGTTTGGTGAGGTGGGACTGTGTAAAGAGGTCACAGGCCCTGTTGAGGTAGCTTCAAGGAGCGGGCACTTGTTTTGCAGCAATGGTAGCAGGTATATGGGTGGTTTGGCTCATTCAGGCTCCTCTCTCTGGAGGAACACGTGTAAAGCCATCAGCCTGTCTATCGGTCTTTTATTAACTGTGGCAAGTCTGTGCATTAAAGAACATAACCATCACCAAAAGGGTGGGAACAGCCCAGTGGCCAGTGGCCAGGTGCTTTAGGATAACACCGCAGGCAGGCCTGGCCAATCGGATGCGCTCTTCTGCTGGCAGTTGCTCCTTTGGCCACCACGGCAGTAAACACTTTCCCTTGGATGTTGGTTTTCTGTTGTGTCTGGCAGCCACACAGGGCTGCTTGAACTTTAGCCAGAGGCAAATATTTATACATCAGAGTGTGCAGTGTTCAACTGGTCAGGCCTGAGAGGGAAAATGAGAGACCTCCGTGCCTTTTCGCCAAAGAGGATGTGTCCTCCCGCCACCCCCTGCTTCCCCTTCCACAGAGTGACTTGGTGAAGTGGGACCATCCTGGAGGTCGCTGGAGCTCAGGCTGCATGTGCTTCTTTCCCAAACGTATTCAGGCGCAACCTTGGGGGTGTGCTTTCCGAAGGGAGGGTGTCCTGATATTTCTGCCTGCTCCTTTAATTCCTCTTGGAAGGTTTACAGTTAATATTTTCCCTGGAACATTGTCAAGCTTTTGACAGAGCCCGAGTGTATGCCGAACTGTGAAATCGAGCCGGAGAAGCAAGTTGTGAGAAATCTGTTTCTACTCAAATCCGTAAGGTTTCGTGAAAAACAAAAACAAAAACAGAAAACTTCAGGGGAGAAGCCGGGAGCCGGGACGGCTTCTCGTGGTGCGGGCTCGGCCGCCATTTTAAGAAGCCAGCGCCGGGCGACGCTGGGCTCCTTACATGGCGGCTGTATTTACTTGGCCGCAGCCAATCACGCCGGCCGGGCCGGGCACGTGACACGCCACGAGGGCACGCTCAGCCATTTCCTCGCTGCTGAAAAACTTGCTACCTACACAGAGCACTTTACCTTGTTTTGCATGCCAAATGTTCCTGCAGAATGTGTCTAGCAGACTGGCATTTGTCCATAAAGTTATTTTAGTAGGTAAAAAGTCTCTGAGCACTTGAGCTTTGTGCATTCTTTATGTAAAATGGATTTCCCTTCTTGGCCAGAGGCCAAGGGTACAGCACACTCGCTGGGTGAGAAGAGAGCTTCTCTGCTGAGAAACTGGTGGACCGACACACTCTAATTTTTTGGCTTCTGACCAAACAAGCTCGATGGATGCCAAAATTCAACAAAATAACACGTTATTGTGTGATAGAAGCCGTGCTCGAAGAGAGCAGGAACTCAGAGGAACTTCATACTGCCCCCCCCCCCCAAAGCATTGTCACTTTGGGGAGCTTTCTTTGGGAAACGAAAGTGGCAAAATGCAACCTAGATAGTAAGGTGTAATTTGCACATAAACACGAAGGAAGGAACTGAAAGAAAACAGAGGAGTTAAAAATTGCTTTTATGAACTTTTCCCAGACATAAGACACAGTAGCCTGACTTGACTCTGCTTGCATTCTTTTAACCCTGTAGGCTCCATCTATGTGTCTCGGCTGAGTGGTGGGCTACTTAATATGCAAATAAGAATTAACGTGAGATTTAAGCACTTTAAAAAGACTTAAATCTAAGGATAGCTGCAAATGCCAAATATGGACTCTTGGCAGGCTTCTTAGGAATGACAGAAAACTTACTACGTTTACATGTTTTATTACGCTTTTGCCCCCTGACGTCTGATCTTGAGTGAAGTCTGTTAATTACATGCATGGAGTAAGTAAGCTCTCTGTACCTCAGTTTCCACATATGTACAATGAAGACATTAAAGAAGATAGTTAAGATCCTTTTGAGCTCTCAGGACACCAGAAGTTGAATTTGAATAAACCCGCAGACATAAGCATAAAACACATCTTCAGTTTTTGTATGGAAATTTGTCAATCAAAAGGGGAAAAGGGGAATATCTCTAGTTCAAACCACCGTCATCCTTCCTCAGACTACTTCTATAATTCTGGGTGTTCTGCCTTCATTCATTCTTGCTTCTTCACACGGCAGCCAGAATGGCCTTTAAAGAATTCAATTAGTTTTTTTTTTTTTTTTTATCATCCCTCTGCTTAAAAACCTCTCATGGTTTCCCATGGATTTAGAATAAACTCCAAACTTGTTGCTATGGCCTACAGACACTGCATGGTCTCCTTCTCCAACCTCACTTTATACCACGGATTCCTTGGATGCCACACTGGCCTCCTTTTGAGTTTTGGAAGCTGTCAACCTCTTTGCTCCTTGTTGTCTGCTTAGAATGCATTTTTTCCTGGCTGTTCCTGTGGCTGGCTTATTCTCACCTTTCAGCTCTCATTTCAAATGATATCTCTGTAGAGGAGCATTCTATCTAAAATCAGCCTTCATACTGATATTTTTCACAGTACTTTTAGCAATCTGAAGTGGTCTTGTTGATTTATTTGATTACTCATTTTAGACCCATTTTCAGTCCCACAATGATCTTTACTGTTCTGTTTTCTGTTTTTTTGTACCACACGTAAGCACATTGGGAATGAAATGGGCAAATCAGAGTACTCCAAAATAGTACTTATTTACCTTTAATTTCAATGTAGAGTCCTATCTTTTATTACTTATACTTGGAAAACTTTTATTATAAAATGCCTCCTTAGACTAATGCTTTCAATTGTCTATGGAGAGTCAGTAGAACACATTGGTTCAGAGAGGACAAAGCTGCGAACCCTCAGTGGGACTGTCCTTGGATCTTGGCTCTGCCATCGACCAGCTGCGGGAACTGAAGCAGGTGACTCAGCTACCCTTCACCTCAGTTTCCTCATCTATTAAGTAGAGTTCAAAATAGTTCCTTCATCATAGGACTATTGTAAAGATTAAATGTGATATCACATGTAAAACTCACATCACAAAAATATTGACTATTACTACTATTGTTAACTACCACTCCTGTTAATTAAGAAGAGTGTGACAGGCTCATTGCTGGCGGCAGGAGTGCAACTGTGCTAAGAAACATCCCTGTCCATTCAGTCTGTGGAAGAGACATCTGTGTCAATGACCTGCTGTAGGTGAATTACCTACAGTACGTTGTGCCAAGAGCTGTAAGGATATGTGAACAGAGCATTAACGAACACAGAAAGGGGAACGTCTGCCTCTCAGTAGACGGCGAAGGAGCACTGGGCCAGATTAAGTTGCCCTTCAGGTAAAATATGTTCCTTCGAGATAGTAATAAAATAATGGCAGCTAATACCTATGTAATTCTTCTACTAATGTGCAAGACTCTAAGCGCTTTATGTATATGATCTCATTTAATCCTCTCAGCAACCCTGTGAAGCAGTACGATTATCCCCATTTTACGGAGGAGGAAATGGAGCCAAAGAAGGGTTAAGTGGCATGTCCAAGGTGGCACAGCTATGCATTGTCAGTCTTGGGATTGCATACGTTTTTGCTGTTAGAACACAAGGGCTACCCCTGCCCAGTCACTTTGGCATCCTGTGGTGTTCCATTTTGCTTTCATAATGCATGGAAGCCCTGAAAGGATTCTGTGAAGAGCTGTTTTCACTCTGTTAGCCCTTGTTGCCTTACTGGTAAAATGTCAGCTGTAGCTGTCTCCACCTACCTTATAGGGTGATTATGAGAATTAAATGAGGTGATTCAGGTAAAGGGCTTAGCATATTGCTCAGCATATGGTAAGCACTGAACAAATGTTCGCCATAACTAGTATCGTTGTATGTTTAGCCACATTGAAACGAGCTCTGTGATCCCCTGGGACCGGCCTGAGCCCTCCTTCTCTTGGTAGCACCCGCGGTGGGACAGCCACCTCCAAAGAGAGCAAGTTGCCGAGCTGAAATGGCACACCACCCAGGTTGCTAGCGTCGTCCCTCAGCTGCCTCTCCAACTGCCATAGCTGCCTTCGTAATTTAAAAATTACTCTTCCCGTTTTATATTTCAGCTCAGAAATCGATGCATCTGTGAGGCAGTTTGTTTTCCTGGGGAAGTGTAAGGAGCCCTGGTGGTGGTATGGAGACGCGCTGCGTTTAGACTCAATATTGCCACCCACTCGCTCTGCAGTGTCAGAGAACAGCCTCGGAAAGATCTGTTCCTTCCCCTCACACACTGGGTACCACAGACCGGCCCATCCTCCCGGACTCTGCTTATCTGCAGGAGTAGGGAAGCACCGATCGCCCCCAACTTGCCTCTGTTTCTTTCTTCCTTTGGTGCCTCCCATGTTTCCCTGTCTCCAAGACTTTAGAACTGGATAGATGCCCCTGTTTCCCACAGCCAGGGTTCCGTGCTTGCTAAAAACCAGGGCAAGGCTCACGATAGCCCAATTTCCCTTTTCCTCTTGTGGAAGTGGGTCTCTGCGAGAGGGGACGGTGCCCGCTCTGTGCCTGGACGAGGCAGTGCTGCCCCCGCCTCTGACTCTCATGTCCTGGTGCAGGTGGGCTCTGAGCTCCAGAGGTGGGGGGCCTGGTGTGGTTGGTTGTGTAAACGAAGGGCTTATTCTTGAAGTTTTCTTACATGACCATCTTCAGAGTTCATAGAAGGAGGGACGCAGTCCCCCGAAGCACCGGGAGTTACAACATATAAATAGCTCTGCTGAGTTGAACAAAAGCACCTATTGTGTGGTGTACTGCAAAGCAAGATGTATACTGGGAACTCAGAACAAGATACTAGAGATTTCTTTCTTTTTTTATTTTAGCCTGAAAAATTTGTTTTCCCCATATGAATTAAGCATTCAGTCTTGGGTCTTAAAACAGAATAATTTAATGATGTGGGTTCTAATCCTGGCCGTGCCACTTGGCACTGTTTGATTTTAGGCAGATTATTTAACTCGGTGCTGCTGTTGCTGTTGATGCTATTTAGGTGAATTTTGTAATTAATCTTCTAGGGCATTTATGGTGGATGGAAACCCGTTCTTCTAAGTTAGTAATCAGTCATTCAGCGTACCTAAAAATTTCCTTCCTTAACAGTTAGGGCCAGTTTTAGTCATTATTTTACTATTAACAGTTGCTACCAGGCCATACCTAATTTGTATCTTTTCCAAGTTAAATAAATTACTTAAGGCCATAATAATTGGTGCTTGAGTTGATATTCAAAGTCCTGTATGTCTGGTTCCATCTGGAGATAAATTATTTAACTTAAGTACAGGAAGTGTTTCCTCGCCTGTAAAACAAGGAGAGCAATAACTACGTAACAGGCTCTTCCTGAAGATGATGCGTGATTCCTGTAAAAAACGGCCAGTTGGGTGCCTTTTACAAATTTGAGGGCATCATGAGGAACCTACAGATAACCTGTGATGAATTCAGAGTCCTTGAGTCAGGGTGTAGACAAGGTGGGGTGGTCAAGGAGGTGGGTAGTCTTCTGTGGCCAGGAGAAAGCAGGTAAAGAGAAGGCAAGGTGAAGAGGAGGGACATTCAGAAGCCCAGGCAGACAGAGCAGGAGTCCTGAAGATTAGGTGGGGGGTTGGGCCTGATCTTTGGGCCACAACTCCTGGAGTTCTGCTTTCCTGTCTGCTCTCTGTCTGGGTAGCACATGGCTTCAGAACCTGGAGTATGGGTTACAGGTATGGAGAGAAGGTTCTTTTTTTTTTTTTAAATTAAATTAAATTAATTTATTTTTACACAGCAGGTTCTTATTGTTATCTATTTTATACATATTAGTGTATATATGTCAATCCCAGTTAATGGAGAGAAAGTTCTAAATGTGGTTCAAAAATAAGCCACAGGTCGCTTCCCCTGTTTTCCAATAAATACTGTACTTCTAAATCAGTAAGTTCACCACTAATGTTTTATTTTATAGGATCCATTTGCCTGTATGAAAAAAGACTTCCTTGTCTTACATGTAAGGAGAGCTGGTCAATAGGAGTGCTAGGAATGTTGGATCATAGGCACTCATTAAATACTTGCTGATGGATTGATTTGTTTGGATCATATATATCTGGAATTGGGGAAACTCTCGTGCACATCTACAGCTTTAGGATATGGGAAAATGTCATATATGGCTATTTCTGATTATGATGCTATTGAGTTTTAATATTATTGATAGTGTTTATTGAATGCTGCTGTATGGCAGGCAGGCAGTGGTCTAAGCCTCTATGTCAGTTATTTCATTTAATCCTCACAATACCCTCTGAGTGAGGTACTTTTATTCTTCCTGTATTCTGAGTGAAAAATTGGCACCAGTCAGGTGACTCCAAAGCCACTGTCTTAATCACCCCACATGTCTCCAGTCAGACTAGTTCCATCTTCATGGTACTTTGGACTAATTGATCCTCCCCCCAGCATCGTGAGGTTGGTGAATTCCTTCGTTTGCCGGATAGTTCTTACTTCTGTGCTACCAGAATTGGGCTAGGCATGGGATGGGATATGGAATTATTTCTGGAGGCTAAGTCATTTTCCTAAGTAGGGCTGCTGTCAGAATTGTAATTTAAAGTTCCAAGTTCATGGCTTGCAGTCTTGTGCTTGTAAAACAGACATACATACTATATCCTATTTTTATGGTTACCTCACAGGAATGATTTGCATTTATTCAGACACAAATAGGGCAGAGTGGGAGCTAATGTGTCTCAGGATTTGTTGCAGATTTTATCATTTACACATCTTGTGGTGTAACTGATGGGGTCTGATTTGAGGCATCTACTGAAACAAATAAAGAACATGCTTTCTGACCTTTAGGTACAAAGTTTGGAATCAGAATATGTGTGAAATCAGGACCCAGGGTTGAATGATATACTTAAAATATAGACTATATTTGATTGCCCTTGTATCAGGATTTTAGTTATATGACTTAGAGTTGGATTTCTTGCACGAGTAAGTCCTTTCTTTTCCTTCCCCATGGCAGGCTTTATAACATTTTTGGTACTGAGCACCAAACTCTCCTGGCAGTTTTTTAATTGAGGTTTTGTAGTTTTAATGGTCTGGTACTATAAAAAGCCAATTTTGTGCCAGAATTTTTCCAAGACCAGACATGGGCTTTGACACCACAATAAATTAAAGATAAATAAATAAAGAAACATGGCAGTGAACATGTGGGAAGTTTCTTTAATGTTTTTTGTTTTTTGTTTTTTAAACTAGCAAGTGAGCCCTACTTGTAAATTTCAGGCATGTTTTCTTAGTACTTCAGCTCAATGTTACAATGCTTAGCTACATTAATCTGTTACTGGGTAACTCCAGAAAGAATGTTAGACCAAACCATTAGGAGATTGGCGATTTTTTTTTTTTTCCTTTGAGCATTATTGAAATTTGACAACATTCTCATAGTCTCTGCTTTCATTTAAGGATTTGGCTATCAAAAATAGTAGGGGTAAGTGAAAGGAACCAAGAGAAACTAATGACCAAATGAATAGTAGTATTTAAAGTCGCAAGTTGCTACGATACAGGCTTCACCGTGACCTGGATGGATAAGGGCTAAACAGGATTTGCTTTCTGGACAATCTGGGTGCCTGTTCCACCAATTCTTTTTGTCTGCAGCCTGCCTTTTTGGCCTCCTCCTTTTCCCAGCACCACTTATTTCGGTTCTGAGAAACAGCTTCCTCCCATTACATGCACCAATTCAATTAGGCAGGAGATAGTGCTGAAGGTTTTTGATGCCATCAGCTTCTGGTGTGCAGACAGTAGCTCTGTTTAGAAGAACTTTGTGAGGATGTTGTGATGTGCATCTTTCTGGATTCTGATCCCTTCTCATCTCAAGGCTTTCAAATCAGTTTCTCTCTCTTCTCTCCTTTCCCCTCCCCCTTCCCTCCCCCTTCTCTTTCCTTTCTGTCTTCCATGACACAAAGTGGGGATGATTGCACTGATCAAATCCAAGCCCTGCCTTTCTTCACAAATATTGGTAGATCATTTGGAAGCCATTACTTTTCTTTCAGATGCTAAGTGATGATAGCCCTTTTCTAAGCCCCGAAGTTTGGAATTTAGTTTGCCCCTGCAGGAACCTGTTTCCTTTTTCTAAACTGTGTCTTAAAAGTTACAAAAAAGGACTGAACAAGCTTTGAAGCATATTAAAAATAACCCAACAAAAAACTTCCTTCTCCTTCTTTAGTCTACTAAACTTTGTCTAATTTTAGGCCACCGTGTGGAACTAAGCTTTTATTGAGGTTTGAAATGTCAAAATAAGGAGGGATTTGTGTATATTTTCACTTTTGACTTCATTTACTGGAAGAAGGGGGAGGTGGTTTTGGAAGTATTTCTGATCTAAAGAGGAAGTTCCATAAATTATCCATGGTAATGTCTCATTTGGTATTCTGGGGAGGTGTAGGCAATTTATGTCATGCATCCTGGCCTTTGACCGTATACCTGGCCCTAACCTGGATTTCAAAATGTGAACATTTCTGTTGCTCACTCTTGAAAATGTTAATACTCATATTCTTAAGATCTTCTGTTAAATATTTTTCAGAGCCTAATATACAGTTCAAAACTGGCAGGCACTGTCAGAATCCTCTGACATGGGAAAAACCATGGCTGTTACCATCGAATCTGCCCCCCCCCCCCGACCTACCAGCATTGGCCATGTGTTTGGTTTGGACCAATTTATAAAATGTTCACATGCTTGTGAAAATCTAAATCTCTGCTATTCAGAATAGTTGAGTATAAAATTGAACAGCAAAGTATAAGAAAAGAAGCTTTTCTGTGACTCCCAGTATCTCTCTTTTAGTCACTCAGTGTTATGAGAAGGGTCTTTTTCATTTCCAGGCTGTCCACTCTTAGGAGTCTCTGGTAGAATTACATTTAGTGAGAAGTGGAACTTACTATGCTTCCTATGTTGCCCCCCTGCCTCTCCCCATCCAGAGAAAGATAGAGTAGCTTCTGAATGAGGTGTAACAGAAATAAGTGGGTTCTAACAGGTAGTCAAAATTAATAGTTCTTTCTCTATTTACAAAGGTGCAGTAGGAGCTTTTCAATGTTATTCTGCAAATGTTTTCTCTACTAATGTGGTAGAAGAGAGATGATGAAGGATCATCGTCTGTAGTCAGTTGTATATTGCTTCCACCAAAGACAGTACACCAGTAAGATATATTTCCTGGACAAGCTACAAATTTGCTGTATCGCAGGTGAGTTCTGATGGTTAATGCATTTATGTTGTAATCTGCCCACTTTTCCCTTTAAAAATTTCCCCATTGATGTCCTTGTTGCCAGAAGGCAAATATCCTAATTTCATAGGACTGATAATTATAGGACAGATTCTTAGGAATATGTCTCCTTATACTTACATTTTTATTCAGAGCTTTGTCTACATGCATCCAAAGTCAGCTTAACTTTTTGACCCAATTAACTGATTGGCCTGATGAAGTTAATTAAAACAGGGGAAGTGCTTGTGCAGAGAGGACCAGCATTAGTATAATGTGGTAGTTAAGATTAACAAGACTGATTTGATTTGATAATTAATTAATTTGATAATTTGATTAACAAGATAATTTAGTGTCAGTCAGAGACCTGGGTTCCAATCCATATTAGCTAGGTGACCTTGTCTTAAATGTTTTAAGTGTGTTTCCCCCCACCTATTAGAGTGGCATGATAGCACATACCTCATAAGGATGCAGTGAGAATTGGTGAAATCAGTCATGTAAAGTGCTCAGCACAGCGCTTGGCTCAAAGTTGCTGGTGGACAAAAGTACCTTTTGTTATGTTCTAGGATTTTTAGATATGTGTCCTCGGAAAGGACACCATGTCTCAGATTGCTGTCAGATTTCTTTCTGAGTGAACAGAGTCACTTCTTTTTCTGAAGACATCAGTAGCACAAGCATCATATGGTCTCTGAATTTTCTCCACCCTTTTGCAGTCGAGACATTCCTCCCTTTCTTATTCACATCAACTTCAGATCATAATAATAGTCCCTATATTTAAAAAAATTTTAATAAATTCTCTGCAAGCTTATCTTATTTCATTTTCTCAAAACCCTATAAGGTGGTCAAGGTAGAGGTTAGGTCATAGAGATACAGAATTTTAGAGGTGGCAGGAAATGTGGTGGCCTGGACTCTACCCCATCATTTGGTTGGTGCAGAAGCACTGTGTTCAAGTTCTGTGTAGTAAGTGGCAAAGCTGGCAAAGCAGATCTGAGTACAGTGCCTTTTCCACCACACCATGCTGATCACTTCTCTTTTTAATTAAAAATGCCCTATTCCTGGCCTCTTATTGACAAGTTGCTCATAGCTCTTAATTTCTAGGGTTCTCAAAACTGTTTAATGAGTATATCTGGATTAAATCCAGATGCTCTGACGATATGGTGCTCCTCTCAGTTTCAAAGATCCCTATGTAAGTACAGCATAGAATCCATAACAGTTTCCTATCAATTTCCCCTTTTTAAGATCTTGGCTTTTTTTCTATAGCCCTCTGAGAAATCAATTCTGTAGATCTCTGCTTCTTTCTGTCACCACCTCTTGTCACATGTGCTCCTCTGACTGTAGCTGCCACATTTAAAATAATGATAGCTAGGATTGAAATACTTTCAGTTAATTCTTATTTCTGCAATATGGCCATTCCAGGGCTTCTAGGTATGCATTTAACAGATTTTCCTTTTCCTATTCTATTTTATGGAATGTTAACTTTGTTCAACTGAGATTCCTTTGTCAGAACTGCTCTGATCACTGGGTTTTACGCAATCATGAATATGTACCCCTGTTAGTTAATATTATCTTAGCCACGTAAGAACATAACCAACTTGTATGTGAAATGCAACCCGAGGGGCTATAGGTTTTTCACCTACATCTTAATTTTCTTGAATTCTTTGTATTTCAATTCTAATCTGTAATTTACTCCCATAAACAATAATGTTCTCCTGACCTTTCTTCCATACCCTCCTCCATACATTTGCCTATTTCTTATTTTTGGTTACATTGTGTCATTCAAAGTTAAGAAATTTTAAAATATAATTTATTGCATTATCTATATTTAAACATTTTAGTTTTGTATTAGATTTATGAATTCTTTTAACTCCTGACAGTTCTAGCCTATTCAAAGGTGATGCTTATTTTCTGTAAATGTTCTGTAATTTGCCATTCTATGAAAGACTCAGTAAAAATTTACATCAGATTAATAGCAGATATTTTTTAGAACCATAAGAAATATCTCTTTTAAATGCTACTTCTTTATAATAGTATTTCAGAGACTAGGAATTCAATTGCAGCTTTTATTAACCTAGTTTTATGATATCAGAAAAAAAACATGTATAAATAAAGCAGAGTAAAATATTTTAACAGGTTTTAATGAGCCTGTTTTTTTCTTAGAGAGTAACTGGATTTTTCATAACAGAGACTCGATCTTTTGGGCTAGATTTTGCTTTGTTTGTCCACATGTGAATTCTAATTCTGCTAATATTGATTGGAAAGTTTTTTTTTTTATTGAAGTATACTTGATTTACAATGTTGTGTTAGTTTCTGGTGTACAGCAAGTGATTCAGTTATACATATATATTCTTTTTCATATTTTCCATTATGGTTTATTACAGGATATTGAATATAGTTCCCTGTGCTACACAGTAGGACCTTGTTGTTTATCTGTTTTATATATAGTAGTTTGTATCTGCTAACCCCAAACTCCTAATGTAACCCTCCCCCACCCCTTTTCCCCTTTGGTAAACTTAAGTTTGTTTTCTATGTCTGTGAGTCTGTTTCTGTTTTGTAACTAAGTTCATTTGTATCATATTTTAGATTCCACCTATAAGTAATATCATATGATATTTGTCTTTCTCTTTCTGACTTGGACAGTGTATTTTAAACTCTATAAGTTTTCAATTTTATGAAGAAATTTTTATAAGGTTTCAATTTTATAAAGAAAATTAAAGGTAAATTTGCTTTTGGGGGTGTGTTTACTCTTCTTTTGTGTGTAGGTGCTATAGGTGGGTTTTAAATGAAATTTAGTCACATCTTTTGAGAAAGTTGTAGCTGTAATGTGCTACTGAAGCCTAGGGTTGGGAATCAATATCTAACACTTGATTTGGACAAGAAATTGGTATAAACTTTATAGAGGATTTTAGCAGGGTAAAAAAAAGTACATTCCCAAGGCAGTATTCAGTACTATGTATTAGTAAACTCCTAGGTCTGTGGAGCCCTTCCTCAAGTTAGAGTCTTCAGTTGAACCAGTTAAAAGCTAGTTTAAGATACAGTTGGAAAATATCTAGAATTGAGAATATGTATGCGTTTGGTTTTCTCTGTTGCTCATGAAGGTACCTTTTAGTGCATTCTTAGTGTAGAGCAAATTTTATAGGCAATATGACTAGCCAGTGGTATTTTATTTCAAAAAGCTCATGCTAATATATAGGAGACTGTGGTATTTGTTGTTTGTTTGTTTCATCAGCATGCTTTATTTTTCTAAGCATAGCTGTATGCAGAATGCATATTTGCTGTCTAAACGAGTTAATGGGCTTACGACTGGAGGGTGTAAGTTCTGGTATCTGTATTTTCCAGCTTGCAGGAGTGTTGTCTGAAGCCTGAAACAGCTGATGTTAATCTTCAGTTTGTTTTGTTGCTTTCCAAAAATTAAGTTGAAGTAAAAGAAAATGTGATGTAAATCAACTTCCCTGCATAATAATAACAATACTAATAGTAAGATATAAAGTGAAAATGTGATGTAAATCAACTTCCCTGCATAATAATAACAATACTAATAGTAAGATATAAAGTGAAATTTCCTATACGTCATAGTGTTTAAAAACTTTAAAGGAGTGGAGAGTGTGTGTGTGTGTGTGTGTGTGTGTGTGTGTGTGTGTGTGTGTAATTGAAAAGGGGAAGCAGTAAATTTCTGGCTTTTAATCAAATTGATGAATTTTGAATTTCCACTTCAATGATGGTTCTACCTTAAATTCATTTGGCTGATTTGATAGCAGTATTTGGAATGCAAGGAAGAGATAAGGATTTGGACCCTGTATTTATCATATCACAGAAGAATTTCCGTGCTTATTGGCTAGAAACTCAGATTTCCCACAGGGTTGTAGATGGTGCAGTTTGGCATGTACTTTTACTTACCCTTATTGTTTACAAAGATTTATAGCTCAGAAGGAGTCTTGTAGGTAGAGAAGGATCTAAAGAATGGTTCTCTTAATATTGCGTCGTTTGGCTAAGAAACCTTTTTATTATTCTGTTCGCTGTGCGTCCTAGACTTGCCTAGAAACAGCAGACTTAGACTATTCCCGCTTCAAGTAGAATAAATAAGCAGAGCGGGGCCGGAAAAGCCAATGAAGAAGCCACAAGGCAATTCATTAACCCATTTGAAGACATTTTCAAGCACCTTGTTAAGCTTCAAAGGTCAAAGTGACCGGCATTGAATTCATCATGGGGAAAAAATTCTGGTAGAAGCACAAAGTTAGCCATCTTGACCTTTAACGCATAACAAGTTGTCTTAAAGTGTTTTTTTCAATCTAGATACTTTGCTAACATGATTCATCTTCTAATCTATGTAAATGTGACTTTTACATCATATTGGGTTTTATGTAAGGGCTTAATGCAGTGGACGTCGGAGCAGGTAACACAGAGTTTGTGATTGCTATGCCCTGTTGTGTGTCCTGTCACAGTCACAGGGAGAGTGCCCACTGCAGGGGCGATCAAGTAAGAAGTCACAAGAAATCAGTGGCTAGGCTGTTCTGAATACTTTCCGGCTGGAAGCAGAGCATGGGAGGTGGGGTTTTAACCTTTGCGTTTCTTTGCCCTGCTCTCCACTCCATCGAGTTGCAGCAGTGGCCCCTGGCAGGCAGGCCGGTAAGCGGCGGGAAGGCAGTGCTGGTAGCGGTGTGATGCTGGCCGAGCACTTTCCAGGCATGCTAGCACCTAGCGCACAAGCGGAGAACTTTGCTTCTGCCAACTGTGACTTCAGAACCCAGGTCTGTTCCTGAACCTGGACGCCCAGCTGTCAGTGTGTCGCCATATGTCACCAGCACATGGCACCCTAATTAAAATTTCAAATCGCGTGCATTTGTGTTTGCTGGCTGACTTGCTTAAAAGGCAGAGACCTCACCACCCCAGCCTGCCCTCCTCCTCCACGGCTCTGAGGTATTATGTTTGCCATCCGTAGGTACGAGTTGGAGAATGGCCTTTCCTCACGAAAAGACCCATCCCTCTCTTGTTCTCTCACCTCCCATTTTGAAGGAAGAATAGTCCCTATTTTAAGGGAGAAGGAGGGCTGTGAGAAAATGGGTCTGGTGCCCTCGACTAGATCTCTGAAGGCCAGAAGTGCGGTCCCTGTTTTTACCAGTGGCTCGCACAGAGTACTATTCAGTCTTTATCTCTCTTCTCATTTGAAAGAAAGTGAATATTACTATCCCTTAAACATAGTATAAATTTTTTAAATGAAGCTTGTCTATTATGATACATATTTATACTTTAAAATTAGACACCGTGAGGTGGTGTTAATAAGTACATGTATTTCATTTGTGCTGTCCTCTCTTTGTGCATAGATACAGCTCTTTGTATGTTTACATTTGAAATTTTTTTGAAAAGGATTAGATGGATCCCTCCTGTAAAACAGTAACAAAGAAATTCTATGGAAGTAAGTCCCTCTATTCAAAGCAGCCGAGACTTACTGATGCTTGGGAATATCATCTATTAATAGCTGCCCTTTATTGATCAATTACAAAAGGCTAAGGAAAATGCAAATTGGTGCACCTCTGTCACCTCATTTAATTCTCACACCACCCCTACTACACAGCAGCTGCTAGCATCCTCATTTCGGAGATGTGTATGTTACAGCTTACTTTTGAAGCTTTTGCAAGGTAACGCACCCAATGTGTTATGGAAATGAGATTTGAACCCAGATCTGTCTGACAGGAGACTATGCATATTATACTGCTTCCTCTCTGGGAAGAAAAAGCAAGTTATTTTCTGGTTCATTCTAATCCTAGCTTCTTGTGTGTAGTCTTAGTAAGTTTTGCTGATGTGTTCAGAAAGTTGAGCTAGCTAGGCTTCATACAATTCATTTCATATCAACCCCTTGTCACCATTTGCAGTGTTGACAAGCCAGGGGTAGTTTCTTCTACAGCCAGGTTGGGATCACAGTGCCTCGTGGTGAAATATGCCTGTGGTCTATTTAAATCTCTGACAAACTCCAATATTGAGCTCTATGAGGACGTTGTTGCCAAAGATGTCACTGCTCAGGCCTACGTGGCTGATGAAACACGTGTCATGGAATTTATCTCAATTATTTATTTACTTACTAACTTGTGATTAATGATGAGGCCACTCATCTGCAGAAGCAGGAATGCATGTGGTTTTCTTTCTCACTAACTAGGAGACTGGTGACCAGGTGAGGAGGCAGTATGGTCATTAGTGTGGACACTGGAGCCTGACTGCTCCAGGTTCAGATAGATCCCAGCTTCCCCTCTGACTAACAGTATCATCTCGTGCAAGCCACCTGACCTCTCTGTGCCTCAGTTTCCTCATCTGTGTAAGAGGGATGATAATATTATGAATTAATCCATGTAAAACACTTTAGAATGTGGCTCCTGGAACACTGGAAGTACTCAATCAATGTTAGCTAAAAATTAATCATCACATTTAACACTTTACACAGAAAAAGAAGTTATTTTCCAGGAAGAGTAATTGCTCTGTTTTACAGAAAATTCTAATATTAACACAATGACCTTTTAAAAGCATAAATAAAATGACTGACTAAATAAAATGAGTCACCCTCTTGAATGGATCTGCCAATCAACAATCATTGATGGCGCTTCTGGTGTGAAGTGGTGTATGGAATCCCCAAAATAAAAAGTATTATCATAAACCTTAAAGGGTTCCTGTCATGTTGGGTAGAAAAGATATCCTCTTACTTACGTTTCAACAAGTGCTCTGGAGTGTTTACAAATGTAATACAGTGAATTGTCACAACTACATAATGGAATGTGTACTCAAATCCTAAGTAATGACAGAAAGGATGAAGAAAAGCTAAACAAACAAACCAAAAAAAAATGCCCATAAATTTTAATAACATATATAATGCTAATAGTAATATTTCTAACAGCGATTATAACAGAAGTAGAAGCCAGCAGTGCACATGTAAGCAGCTACTCTTATGGCTCTAGACAAGCTATTTACATACTTAGCAAAGTTATGAAATTCTATCAGCTCAAATCTTTCCCACCACAAATTATTCATTTCTTGTAAAACTCCCATGTATTCCACAGGGTTGCTGAAACACAGCAAAGTGTGAAAGAGAAAACAACTACGCCCTCTACATTTTGTTTAAAAATAGAAAATTCTGATGAGAATCTGAGACACAAGCCAAGATATGTATTAAGATTTCACATACTTTCTCAGATTTGGCTTTTTTTCAACCCCAAGTATCATATGAAAATACATTCTGATAGCTTAAAGAATCAATATCTTTCACTACATCTGTGAAAAGGTAACGACTGTTGATAATTTTTGTGAGGTTCATTGTACTCATTTTAATCAACACATCCTCTCACCTATAGCATCACAGCCTTGAGATAAAACTGGCTAATGACCCATGAACCGACCTGTTTTCCTTCTTTCATTGAGCTTTAAAATGTAACTGCTCTTCCTGGTGTTCAAAGAGATATATTTGTTTAAGCCTTTGTGTATATTACGTGTCATTAAGAAAATTATGAAGAACTTGATGAAAGCTTGAGGCAAATTTCTTAAAATAGAGTTTGTCATGTCAAATTCCTGTCTCCGTTGAGCTAAAAAAAATAAAAGAAAGAGAGTGAGAGGAAAAAGAAAGAAAAAAAGAAAAGGAGTAAGGGCCGTTAGGAGGATAGCAGGTAGTAAAAGCCTGTTTAATGTAACATCAATTGTGGAGAAAATATTAGGTACAATTGCATAAGGATTGCATGAGATAGAGCACCTTGAGAAGCATAATTTACTTAGCATGAATGTTTGAGGGAGAGGTCCTGTGCCATTAGACAAAGGGAAGGCAGTAGTGATGTGCTGTCTTTTCAGGAGAGCATTTGAATGTTTCCACACAAAATACTTCAGGTAAAAGATTTGTAGCAGGTGGGCGTAGAAATGTAGCTCTAAACAAAACCTGTCAAGTGGCCCCAGTGGCAATTTCTAAATTAAGAGTATTCAGTAAACTACGTGAATACTGGTATTTCTTAATGATGATTTTAGTGAACAGCTATCATAAGCAAGATAATCCTTTTCTCTTTTTAAAAAAATCAGATTCCAGTGCATTCTTTAGTTGGTCAATGAACATCTAAGTGTAGTCCTGGCCTCCCTTGACTCCTGTCTTGTACTCCTGTTAGATCACACCTCATTTAGCATTGCATACTCATTGACTGTCCTGATATTCCAGAAGGATAGGTGTCAACGGTGACTTTAGATTGAGATTTTGCCTTTATGGTTTGTTTCCTGTTTCTGGTCAGAGGGAATTAGGGCGTTATCTCCCTATAATGTAATTGTGGTCATAAACTTTATCAGGATTCTTTTAAATAAAGTCCAAGTTGGTGAAAGGGAAGGAAAACACTATGGTGAAACTGGGGGAAGGAGGATGCAATAAAGGCATGACCTTAACCTTGGTCAAAATATGTTCCCTAAGACTCTGGGAAATCTCATATATGTAAGATTTGTATGGAGGCTTTTAAAAAAATTGGCAAGAGAATAATTCGTTGTATAAGGATTTATTTGTGTCTGTTCCTCAGAAGGTATGTTTTTGGGATTTATTACAAATAATCCTGTTAATCTTTTCCTAGATATCCTGACAGGCCGGGTGGCTAAAGAAGGACGATACATAACAGGACTATGGAAATGCCATAAATTATTACATAGTAATATAAGTATTTGTGGTATCCATGACTAACTTTTAAAATGGCAAAGTTATAAATATCTGTAAAGTCTATGCACAGTTGTTACTGATTACTGTGGCACTAATGTGTAAGGAACATGTTTTTTTGTTTTATTTTCCACCCTTAGATTTTATTTATAAAACAAAAATTTTACATTTGCAGAAGAGGGGAATTAGCAGGGTGTAAATTAAAGACAAAAAGCCCCCAATAGAGAAGAATATTTTAAGTGTCTTGCAGGGAGTGGAAGAAAGAGTTTTGCTTAAGAATTTCACCATATGCTAACTATACGCAGCACTTCAAGTTTATTTATTGTTAAAGCCTCATGTAAATCACGTCATTCTGAAAGTCATGGAAACTGCACATTTGTGCATTAAACTATGTAAACAACAAAAACTGGTCATCCATCCAATTGTTGCTTCACTTATTTTGAGTTATAGTGCAATTTTGTGGAGGGTGAAATGGGGATTGCACAATATAGCGATTTCCTGTAACACCTACGTTTTTGCTGATCTAGCAAGGTCTGTTGGTATGAGAGCTTAACCTTTATTTTATTTCAAAATGTGTTTTTTATTCTGAGTTCCATTGGTGCCTATGGTTTCACTTTTCTCTGTGAACCACATGTTAAAGCCTGCCCTGACTAAATGAAGGAGTCAAATGGTATAAAAGACCTTGTAGGCAGGCGAGTTTTACACTGGAATGAGTTCAAGAATACTTTGAACCTATCAGAAACATTATTAATAGGGAGAAAGTGTAAATGCTCACACTTCAAGTGCTCAAGTGTACACGTCAAAATTAAAGCGTGAAGTTACACGAGACTACTCACCATCCTCCCTTATTTATAAAACAAGATATATCCTTTGCACATAACTCGCCGTGTTCCCCTCTGTCTATGCCTGTTCTTCTGTCTCGGGTGCCCAGTTCTTCCTCTGCTTGCTGGAACCCTGCTCATCCTTCAGGCTGCCTCCAGTCTTTGGAGGATGAGGGCACGGAATACATGTTTCTTCTTCTGCCCAGCCCCCTCCTTGATTAGCCTTCTTCCTTATCCTTTCACCCATTGCACATGGTTTAGGTTGCTTTATGGTTGTTAAGCCTGGTTTGCATTTGTACTTAGCTGTATGAGAGTTGGTCTTCCTCATGAGGCTCTGTTTTCTTACTGCTTGAGCTAGCTCTTTGTAACAGTGGATACTCAATAACTATTGTTGGGACTGAATCAAAGGGAAAAATGAGAGAAGTCTACTTCAGTAGGAGCCAGGCCATAAAGTGATGAGGATACATTTAGGGAAATCTGTATCTCTCCAGGATCAAGGCTGGTTGCCAGGCTCCAGTTGTGAACTATGTGACAGTCTGACCCCATGTTTTAGGGTAGATTTTAAGGTATATGTGTGTGTTGTGGTCTGTGAATACTCGTTTTTGACCAAAGAAGCTGTTTCTTTACAGATATTCCTATAAACCACTCTTCTGTAAATTCTGAAGGTTTTTTGTTTTTAGTTACTAACTGCCTAGCAATTTATGAAATGATAAAGTGGAACAGCGGTCTGTCTCCAGCTGGATTGTTCTCATCAAAGTGACCTCCCCTTTTCCTGTGGCCTCCTTGAAGTGGATCTAGTCTAGAAGAATCTCTGATTAGTTTATTGTCTTAAGATTCTTACCTACTTAGGTATAGGCTCAGAGGACCAAAACTAAGCTGAGGTTGTGATTAGTGAACTGGAGCCGGTTAGCTGCTGGACTGGAAGTTACTCAGGCTTGAATTGATTCACACCTCGTTCCTAAGAGGTTGTCCTGAGCCACAGAACTTCCTGTAGTCAGTCTCATCCATGCATCTGTTTGGATTTAGAGCATGCATGTAAATGACCCTAAAGGTAGCACCTGGTATAAGACATAGCAGGAGGACTGATCTTTTTTTTTTTTTTTTTTTTTTTTTTTATTAAAAAAGCTTTTACTGTGTAATCCTAAATGGTTTGTTAAGTGGCTTTCCTTTTATTTGTATCCATCTTCATTCCTTGAAAAGACAAGGAAGCAAAAATGCACTAAAATTTGATTTAATTTCTAGCTGTGGATGTTTGACTGTATCTGCCTTAGTCTGCCTTATGGCCCCAAAGGGTGGATGCTGAAGATAATGAAGCTCTCCAGTGGAGATTGGACGATGACCTTCCTTTTAGTAGAACAAACTCGGCTGCTCTTCTTACCTACCAGGGATAGTAGGTTGAGTTGAGGAAAACTCTATCCTGTGATTCTGTTATTATGTGAGCATTCCTGATGTATCCTGGGTGATACGGAAAAACATTTAGGTAGCGCTTTTTTGTCTCAGAGCTTACTCATTCATTCACCCAACCACTATTTACATAGTACCCACTCTTCTAGGCCCTGGGCTTGTGTTCTATTAGCTCAGACATAATCTTCTGGGAGGGCTTACCATAGTGCTAGGACATGTCAATTGATTTAAAGGCCATTGCCAATTATAAATTGATTTTGCTGTCTATTCAGTTAGGTCCTAAAGGCTACCCTATGAAGGAATACTGTTTTTAAAATTTCAGATTATTTTTTATTTTAAACCCTTTTGTTGTGGAATCAAACATTTAGGAAAAGGGCATACAACTTAAGTGAGCAGGTTCAGGAATTTTATCATGAGAACCACTCATTACAGCCACCACTCAG
Organism: Kogia breviceps; assembly: GCF_026419965.1. Classification (NCBI taxonomy): domain Eukaryota; kingdom Metazoa; phylum Chordata; class Mammalia; order Artiodactyla; family Physeteridae; genus Kogia; species Kogia breviceps. The sequence goes on along the minus strand of NC_081310.1, from coordinate 150,027,872 downwards.
TCAAGAAGCAACACTGCCCGGAGCCCAGAAGCCAGCGAGTGCTTTTCCAGCTCACAGCTCCCTTCTAAAGATGATCCCTTTCTTGACCCATATGGTAATCACTTCCTTGCTTACCTCTTCATAGTTACTCATAGTTTGTCTTCATTTGCTCAACTCTGTGTTGTGAGATTAATCTGTGTTGTTTCACGTGGCTGTAATTTGTTTACTTTTTAAAAGAAAGCTGTGGTATATTCAAACAATGGAAGCCTCTACAGCAATGAATGAGTACTATTTTTATCCCCATTTTATAGATGAGGAAACCGAGGCACAAAGAGGCAAATCAATTTACCCAAGGTCATACTGCTAGCATATGTTATAAAACTGGGATTTGAACCTAGCTAGTTTTTTTTTTTTTAATTGGGTTGCAGTTGTTTTACAATGTTGTGTTAGTTTCTAGTGAAGTGAAATTCACTTCACTAGAATTATTCTACTTCTAGAGAAGTGAAGTAGAGTTCTCTGTGCTATACAGCAGGTTCTTATTAGTTATCTGTTTCATATAGATAGCTAAACCCCCCACCCTCCGCTTTCCCCCCTTGGTATCCATACATTTATTCTCTACATCTGTGTCTCTACTTCTGCCTTGCAAACTGTGAACCTAGCTAGTCTTAATCTCTGAGTCTGTTCTCTTAATATCACACTAAGTTGTCCAGGACTTTTAGCAAGACTTAGCCTAAATGGTGTACATCATTTCAGTTTCTCTGAAGGTTTATTTAACAGATTTTCTTAAAAGTTAGTTCTCAGAAGTGAGGCTTCCTCATAGATATTGTAGTAATGATATAAAAATATAGAAATTCCTAGAATTATGCAAATTTACAGCCCCTGGAGATGGTCCTAGTCACTGGATTCTTCATTTTAAAATTTTGAAAGTAGAAGGTCAGAAAGTTGTGAGACTGGGCAGCATATTCAAACACTTGTTTATCAAAAGAAGCAGGACCAAGAAGTTGGTTGAAGTGAACTGGTGAGAACTCCAGTGATCTGGAGTTTATTCCATGTTTCAGTGTTGGCACCAATCTTTTGGTCAACACACCTCAAATCCAATTTGATGCCCAGTTTCTTGCTGAGAAGCTTTCAAGGTTTGGTATCAGCCATTGCTAGGAAGAAGAGCTACAGATACTGCCTTGGCAGCTAACAAGGCTTCAGAAGGATCAGACCAAGTTCACTGTGTTGATGGGACAGAAAACTTTGAACTTCGATGGGCTTTAAACTGAAACCAGTGACTGGCATGTTCTCTCTCTCAGTCATAAGCATGGTTAGAAGTCAATCTGAAGATGTTCTTCCCCCAGTTTTGATAATTCTTGTCAATGTGACCTCAGAGACACATATTGCCTCCTTTTGCTCTGAATCCTTTGACCAAATGGAATTTCTCCTACTTTGGATGTTACCAAAAAGCATTTTTTTGTTGTTTTTGAGGTACGCGGGCCTCTCACTGTTGTGGCCTCTCCCGTTGCGGAGCGCAGGCTCCGGACGCGCAGGCTCAGCGGCCATGGCTCACGGGCCCAGCCGCTCCGCGGCATGTGGGATCTTCCCGGACCGGGGCACGAACCCGTCTCCCCTGCATCGGCAGGCGGATTCTCAACCACTGCGCCACCAGGGAAGCCCCGAAAAGCATTTTAAAGATGCAAGGTGTGTCCTAGATTAAATATAAATTAATTGGGTTCTAACACTTGAAAAGAACCAAAGATAGTCACGGAACCATCCTTTCCTTCTTTGTCTTTCAGAACTGTTATTTTCTGCCCATCATTGCACTCCTGAACTGACCCGGTTGCGGCACACACACACACACACACGCACACGCGCGCGCGCGCACACACACACTCGCACACCATTGTACTGTAGTTTGCAAACCTTTGCTTTGGTATCAACATCCCTATTGTTCTGAAGAGCTGTCCTATGAAAGAATAAGTGAATTTCTGATAGCTAGGATTAATATGTGAGACTTAAAGGTAGACAGAAGTCAAGTCAGTATGAGGAAGGTCATTATAATCATTGAAGCTGTCCAACAGTGGACTGGACTTGTAGAGGGGCTAGGGATCCCACATCTGCGAGGGAACGGTTCTGCCGAAGTAGTTCAGGGATTTTGTAGCTGAGATGGATTGGGAAATTGCATGAGACAACCTTCAAAACTTTGTACAATTTTTTAAGATTTTGAAATGAAATTTAGTGAATTGTTGGTTGGGGGAGCACCTGGTGTTTTTCTCCCACTTTATTTTTCTCAGATTTAAGTAAACACTCACTGGGAAATTATTCCTGAGTAATAAACAGTAGACCCATTTCACATATACCCATATTTGTTCTTTCCCTATATTTTTTAAAATTTAAAAACAAGTCTATAAGGCAATGTTAAACTGTCTAGGCAGAGACTGTGTTGCATATGATCATCTTTCCTTTCTTTTTCTTTTATTTTCCTTTCTTTTCAACTTCATCATTTTGTCCTAGAAAATTTACAAATTCCACTTACATGTGCCTCCCTCCCCAGCTTGGTAACTGCCATTAAAAAGAAACTTGGGTGCTGATGGGGCATGTAGAGTTCAGCTGATGGTCCGAAGTGTCGGAGGAGTCCTGGGAAATATGTAGCTGTGAGCATTCATCTTTGACCAGAGAAGCACTGTTAAGATGTGCCCAGATGGAATTCCCGCGAGTCTCTCTTCTGTGAAGTGGGACTTTTGTGGCATTAACAGCAAAGCAATTCATGAACAAAAAGCCTTCTCTGGCGTCACCGTTGCTGATGTTCACTATATTTCTTGCCTCCCTTTGCTTTTGTTTGGCAAGGGGCTTTTATTTATTCACACACACGTTTTTACAAGATTAGAACATACGTGCATGTTAATAACATCCTGAGTTATCATTTTGGGGGGAGATGTGCACATTTCATCTTGGTGTTTGTGTGGGGTTTTGCTGAGGGAAACAAACAGAGAATTGAATGAAGTTTCACTCAGGGTAGCTAGATGATGGTATGCCTTGTAATGTACTGAGCTTTTTTTTTTTGACTCAGCTTCTCAGGAGTGGTAAGGTAAAAGGCAGTATCTGCAATGTGTGAAATACTTTTTAAAAAGTGAGAACTCCCAGTGGAGGCATGGTGTAGCAGGAGTAGGTCAAGTGCTTCCTTTCTTTAATATTTAGCCAAGAGAGACCACTTAGCTGCTCTGAAGCCTTCCCTATAACAGATCATCTCTTTCTTTTTTTCTGTTCTTAGCATTATGATTAAACTCTTGTTCTTGTACACCAGTGAGATCTTGCATCTGAAAATCCTGCTGCAAGCAAGTTCTGATCAATTCATCATTCTTGCTGCCGTTCTCTGCCGGAGGGCATCTTGGTTCACGCCAGGCTGAGGATGAGCTCAGCAGAGGAAGGAGAAATATACAGTGGTTTAAGAGCATTAAGAGGAAAAGAGTATTCTGGTGGTCCTTCTGTGTTTGTGTTTGTTTTGTTTTTTAGTTTTGAGAAGACGCAAGCTCCCACTTTTTTTTTTTATTCAAAGTGAAGCAACTTGAGATATAGAAGCATGGGCTTTGGAGTCCAGAAGACCTGAGTTTGGAGCTGTGTTTTGTGACCTTAGACGAACTACTTAATCTTTCCAAGGTCCAGTTTGCTGTGTGTAAAATAGGAATGTATATCATAGTGTGGTTATGAGGATTAAATAAGACACTTCATATAAGGTCTATAGCACAGGGCTTTGCACGTAGCAAGTGGCTTGTTATTATTCTTGTATTAACAAAGATGTCCTGGTATTTCTTCCCATTAGTAATTTCCATAAAATACATATTAAGCTCTATGACTGAATATGATTTAAAACTTTTAATAAACATGTCTAGAGTTTAAGATTTAGGACTTTAAAAAGGGTTCACACAGGATTGGTTTCTTGGTGATTAAGTAGTGGGCAGTCATAAGATACTCATCTTATGACATGTTTAAGAGAAAGTACTGAATGAAGCTTGTAATGGTAACAGCCCCTTTAATTAGAGCACCAAATAGAGAAGTCATTCCCAGTGCTGCTGGGAAAAGGGTGGATTTCCTGCTGTATCGGAGAAGCCCTGGGTAAAGGACCCCAAAGAATTCCTGAATTAAAGGAGCTTGGAAACTAAAACATGCAGGGTTGTTTTTTTTTTTTTTCTCTCAGAAATTGATCTATTGCATCCTAATAATATTAAGTAGAAGCTGATTTTTCAGAGGAAAAGAAATACTTGAGAGAATTGAATTGTCTGTCAGATTTACATATTTCTCTTTGGAGAAACTGAAGCCTGTTTATTCTGTAAAAGCAGTTATTTGTGTCTAGATTTGCTCTCCTGAAAGCCATCATTAACCCTTTAGGGTCAAATAATTTTCTCTCCCCTAAATGGTTTTTGTAGATTAGTTTTTAAAGATTCATTTTCCCATATAATCTCTTTGAGGGCAGGATCAGACAGCCTTCAAAGTACACATCACAGGGTGCACCGATGCTGAAAATTAATATTCACATCTTTATTTTTAAAGACTTTTATTATAAAAGTAATATAAGCTTATTATAGATCATTTGGAAAATACAGAAAAATAGAAGGAAACCATACACAGTTCCACTATCTAAAAATAATTATCATTCAATCTTGGTGCATTTCCTTCTGGATATTTTTCTATTTGTACAGAGCACTATGGTAGATATTCATTATTATGAATATATATGTAGGATCCTCAAAGATCTTCTCATGCTGAGGCCAGGTGTTGTTGGACAGAAACTGATGGTATCCAGGCAAAGTGTGTGAACATAATCATAATGATGACAGAATCACAGGAGAGGGTGGAGTGCCCTTGGATTCCTCAGCCCAGGGCGCACACATCTCTGCAGTGGCAAGTGTGGTTTTCCTCAAGTGAAAAAAGACTGTAAAGGGAGGATAGGCGAACTCAAAAGAGATCTTCAGATTGTCCCTGTGGTAGGTAACAAGGGCAATCAAAAAAAAAAAAAAAAAAAAAAGAAAGAATTTTGCTTTGGTTTTGCCTGTATTCAGAAAAAAATCATTAGTTCCAACATGTCCAGGTTTTGAAGGTAACTTTATTCCCTTGAACATTTCCCATTAGGAATTAAATTATTGTCATTAACTTCAAATGTGGAGGGGGAGACATAAACATAAGAGAATTGAGAATAGTTAGCACATACACATTTTTGCAGCATGACTGTTCTCAATCATGACCATCTTCTATTGAGTTATGTCTTTCTTTATAGTTGCTTTCCAGTCTGGCCCATGCATCTCTGACTTTTCTCATGCTGAGTCATACTTTATTCTGTTTTTTTAATGCAATACATATATGTATATATATACACACATACATATATACATACATTTGTATACATATGTATACGTGTATATAACTCCATTATTGGACAAAGACTGGAAGAATGGATATGGCATTGGGAAATGTGCAATATATCCAGAGATCACTTGTACTGAGAGATGATTTCACTGTAATCCTTCCTGATTGGACATCTCAAACCTGTTATTCTCATCTGCAAAGTGAACGTTTTTATCCCTTTTCCCTTGGCTCTCTTGTCTCCATCTGTGTGCAATGCTCAGGTGGACTTCTTTACCAAAGAGAAGAGCATAATATTCTTCAAGTTTGCCTAGCTCTTTGGCATTTAAACAAGCTAGAGAGATGCATAAATTTAGCAAAGGATCGGGGCCAAAGTGATGGCTGAACTGGCATCATTTCACATTTTTCATGCTCTGTATTTATAGCAATAAATTTTAAGCAAGGAAATAGATTGCAAGGAGTATGCTGTATTAGGAAGGAAGTTTGATACTTTTGTGGCTTATTGGTATCTTAGTGTAACCTTCTTCCCACTTCCCTGGTTGAGTGAACTGAAACGGATAAGTTCACAGGCTTTTTGGTTGTTCTTCATGTGTCTGGCCAGTTAAAGGATAGGCTTTTAAAAAAACAAAAAAAACAAAAACAAAAAACTAAATTGAACTCCCAGAATTATTGCTTGGTTGTGACACTCTCTCTCTCTCTCTCTCTCATTCTAAGAGCCTGAAGATACCCTCTCATGACTGCTGCCCCCACAGCTGCTAAGTTCTAGGGTTTTATGATGAATTGCATATGTTAACTTAAAAAACAAAGAGTGCCCAATTTTTTAATAAGAAGATTACAATAAAATTGTGTTTCCCAGTCATTGAGATCTTATGAAGCTTTAACAATATTGAGAAAATTTTGGTTCCATGATTGTTTTTTGAATCAGTGGTGGTTACAGTTCAGAGATGAATTGCCCAATTGCTATTTATTTAATAACAATATTTAAATGATGATGATGATAAATAGTAACACCTTATTTTTTAAAAAGATAGATACCAAGTTAAATGCTTTCATGAATTATCTCATTTAATTCTCTCAACAATCTTGTAAATCTTATAATATTATCATTCTCATTTTATAAATGAGGAAACTGAATTTTTTGAGAGCTTAAATAACTTCTGTTTGAATATAGGTCTTAAATATCTAGAGTAAATAAGTGATATCAGGAAATATTCCCCTCAACTAAATATGCTTTCTCCCACATAGTCCATTAATTAGAGATTTTTGGAAAGGGGGCCTGTTTTTTAAAAAAGAGAAAACCTTGGTAGAGGTTTTAGTGTTCATTAATCATACAGAGTTATGGTGTGAATTTGAGTGCGCAAACCAGTTGTTGGATTTGTAGCTGTAGGATAATGGGGTTGTTTGCGAGAGATTTAAAGGAGAAGTGAAGGGGACTTCCCTGGTGGTCCAGTGGTTAAGACTCCTTGCTCCCAATGCAGGGGGTCTGGGTTTGATCCCTGGTCAGGGAACTAGATCCTGCAACCCGTATGCTGCAACTAAGACTTGGGGCTGCCAGATAAATAAATACTTTTTTTTTTTTTAAAAAAAGGAGTGGTGATGTTTAAAAAAAATTTTTTTTTTTTTTTAACAAAAGGGACAAGCAAGCTGGCTTTCTGTGCTCAAGGGCACAGGATGGGGCAGAACATCAAAGACAGATTCCATCTACTGCTAAAGTTTCACCTTTTACCCCAATAAAACTTTTCTTATATGTCACCTTTGAGACACATACCAAAGCTTATTGTTCTATAGAGCTACCAAGTACATTTACTTTGAGGATGTAAAATATGAATCTAGAGAAATATTTTAGATTTAGAAACACTTAGATTTGCATTCTTTTTTTTTTTTTTTTTTTTTTTGCGGTACACAGGCCTCTCACTGTTGTTGTGGACTCTCCCGTTGCGGAGCACAGGCTCCAGACACGCAGGCTCAGCGGCCATGGCTCACGGGCCCAGCCGCTCTGCGGCATGTGGGATCTTCCCAGACCGGGGCACGAACCCGTGTCCCCTGCATCGGCAGGCGGACTCTCAACCACTACGCCACCAGGGAAGCCCTAGATTTGCATTCTTAGTGTTTATTATCCAGTAGGGACTGTGAGCCCATGAGTAGGTACTGAATTATCTTCATCTTTACATCTAGAGTGCCTGGGACAGGGTCTGACAGATAGCATGGTAAGGACTTCATAAAGCTTTTTGAATAAATGAATGAGCAGAGGAATGAATGAACAAAACTTACAGAGTTTCCTTCTATCATCAACTAAGCATCTGCCTATGATTTTAAAGAACCTCCTTTTAATAATAAAAAGAGGGCTAATAACCTTGTTTTTTGACAATATTCATTCAGTATTCATTCATATATATTGTAATTGGACTTATTGATAAAAGAGAACTTTGTAGCTTGGTTTATAAAAGAAAATTCACAATTCAGTAGAGTTGGGACCACACCTTCAGACACAGACACTCTGTTCAGACTTGCAGACCCCCACCCTGCTCAGCGTCTGGGCAGCAGCCCAGACTGAGGTTGGGCAGCAGGAAGAAGGAAGCCCTGTGGTTAAACCACTTGGGATAATCGAAAGTCGACCATACTTATTTTCAATTTGGCAGCTGCATTAGCTTCTTCCTCAAGTGTGCAGTTTTCCCTGGCTGTCTTCACTCTGTGGCTTGCTCACCATTGGTGACCTGGCAGAGGCATCTGAGGAAGCTCACCATGGCTCCCCTCTGACAGTTCCTTTGCGTGTTCCAGTGTTTTCCCTGAGTTGGCCATGCTCTCTGGTCTCAGGCAGTTGGATCAATTGCCGTGAGTGCAAAAGAAAAAAAGACAAAAATCAAGAAAGTCTTGATAATAATAATGAAATGTTAAATTTAACATGGCCTGAGTTTGGCTGGATATAAATATTTACAGCATGTGAAAATGTTGCTGGCTCCTCCAACTGTTTCACATGCTTTGATTCAGACCCTTAGAAGTTTCTGGTGGGCAGTTGATATTTGAGTCCATCAGTGTATCCATCTTGATGCTCCAGACCTGGATACCATTTTAGTTAGAGGCATGGCGTGCTGGCTACAGATGATGTGTGAGTGTCTCAGTGTCCGTAGGAGAGGAAGGTTGTGAAGAGATGTGTTCATGTGGGACAGACAGACTGCAAACCCACATCTCCCAGGATGAGCTACTTAATGTACGTAGCCTTGTTCATTTTCCTTTTCCTGTTTCTTTTAACCTGCATTTTTTTTCTTTTTCCATTTTCATCTCAAGTTGATATATCATTTAAATTTGCACCAACATCTGGGCCTAGTTTCCTACCCATGTTGAACCTCAATTAGAAGAACCTCAGGTCTTGGTGATCTTACTTTACTATTTTATCCAGAGGATAAAATGCCCTTGATACCAAATAACTGTATGTTGAATATTTATTATTGCTTGAGTACAGTTTCTTGGAAAGGATATCAGGGGTTTCATAAAGGGGTAGTAAATCCACTTTTCCCTTTAGCATTTACCAGCAACCTTGCAATTCGGGTGGCCTGAAATATGGTCAGAGTTCATGTTACTCAACTTCTCCTGGCAGCTTCTGCTCTCTCACGCTGCACACAGATGATGCCCCCCACCCCCTGCCAGTCAAACAGCGTGAGGCCTGCTGATGCATCAGGCACGTGTAGGGACCTGGTTATACCTTTCATGACTCTAGCAGGGAAGGATGGATGCCAGGAAAGTAAGAATCAAGCTGTTGACCTGCCTGACTTTAAAAAAGCACCACTGTGTTTTGCTGGCAGTATGGGAGTTTGGAGGTGTCCCCCAATCAGCCTCAAACTGTAGGTGATTGGGTTGCTATTTTCTTACAGGTGTGTGGAGGGCATCATTTCATGACTCCCCTAGGCCTGAGTGGACAGTCAATTAAAAGTTACAAATTCATGGATCATATCAGAGAGAGAGGATTCTAATTTGTGGTCAGAAGGGGTCTACTCTTGTGTTCTGCTAGGGTTTTTCAGGATATTTATTCCTTGCTGGAAGTTGCTTGTCCAGTTTGGATTGAACCACTTAAGTTAAATGGAACTTCACCCTCAGCCTTGCAAGTAAAAACAGAAAATCCTGGAAAGTAAAGAGTTTTGCTAATATCTTATGTAGGCTCTCAATGGTGGGAATTGGAACAAAAAGCCAGGGAATCGTGTTTGGCTGATGGAAGTTAAAAGTTGAGCTCATAATAAATTTCATTTGCATATCAGTTAACAGCTTGCAAACTGCTTCACATATACTATATTATTTGAGCTTTATAATTGTTCACTGAGGGAAAATGTCTATTAATATTACTATTACCATTATTATCAATATCACTTTCCATTTCATAAGTGATAAACTTGAGGCTCTGAGAATTTTAAGAGATTTTTCCCAAATTACTAAACTGTTACTTCTGAATCTGAGTATATGCCAAGATCTCTGTCTCCAGATCCTGTGTCTTGCCTCTGAAGTATACTGTTGCTAAGCCTAGCTTTCTGAGGACTTCACTGTCTTTTATTATCTTATAGTTGGCATTCTAGCAGAATTAAAGATGTTTTATAAATGCATATTTTATAATACTTCCATAGCCAATATAGGAAATGGCATTGAAGTTATAGACTTTACCTGTTAAAATCAGCGCAATTTGTGAAAAGGCCTTCTCTCTCTTAAACTCCCTCAGCTCCTAAACACTTAACTACTATATTATTATAATGAAGTTTGCAAAGGACTGCAAAGATTGAGACACACTTTTACCCTCCCTAACACCAGATAGCACTATGACATGTCTGGAGACTTCAACAGAAGATAATGGGCCTGTGGTGAAATATTTATTGAAATTTAGGTCTTTCTTCATGAATATATTTCTTTTAAAACTGAAAACAGTGGTATTTAAACAGAATTTGTTTCACTGCATTAAAATGTGTTTTTAATGAAGAGAATTAAAAAGTACGTTTTATGGATTATTCAACATTGACAAACTGTTAAAAATGATTACACTGTAATTTGAGGTATAAAATCTTTTATATCACTTATATGAATAATTCCATTATATGTAACACAGCTGGAAAATTCTGATGGGGTCATGTCCATGCAATTACTGATTGTGTAATGCTGTCAGTTTTTGATAAGCACGTTCCAGGTTTCTCTGTTCTGAACGCAAACATTAAAGTCACCCACCATTGGAGACAAAAGACTGTCACTTTCTTTTTAGGAATTAGCATCATTAGATACATTTAGAACTAGGTGAGATATCAAAAGACCAGAACAAAAATCAGACTAACCCTATTGATAAAAATTCAGTTCCCTGGGAGCTTTCCAGTGATGACCATCTAACATAAAAGGCTTTTAAAGTGCACCTCATCATTGTACCAGTGTAACTTATTCAAGTAGGTGAGATAAACCAGCTCCCCATCTATCAAGCTGCAACTGAACAAGGATGATAGTATCTGACCTATAAATGACTTCTTTTTTTATATTGCCTGTTCAAATCAGGTCACTATGAAATCACTGTTTTATTAACTTATTTCAGTAACATGATGGTCTAAAGTATTTCAAGACTTGTTCATCCCTTTTCCATGTGAATCAGAATCAGATTCTGCACTCTGCTCTGCGAAGGTCGTTTTGACTGAAACAGGTAAATTGAACAAGAGGCCATGAGGATGCAAACTTGGGGAGCTGTGGTCATCAGTCATGTCCGTTGCTTTGGTTAAATAAACCCTTGATGTACTTGATGGTTTATTTGCCAAGAACTTGACAGTTGCCCCCAATTGCTGATGCTACCAAGTGCAAGGAGAAATGTGGATGGTTATGAACTTTGCGTGGTGCTGATATACTCTCATAGTGATATTTGGCACAATTAAAACTTTTGTTAGTAGCTTCCTGGTTCATTTTCCATTCACTCCATCAGAGAGTTTGGGCCTTAATGGACCATCACTGTATGCAGTTCATAGTGATATATAGTTCACATTTCTGGAAGGACTGTGAGGTTTGAGTAATAACCCTGCGCCGTCATCATATTATCTTTTCCTGGAAGGTGCGTCTTCAGTAGCTTTTAACTTCTTGGGATGCCCAGTGCAGTATCATGGGTTTCAGTTTTTGCCTACCAGCCCCCCTACAAGCCCTAAATTGTGTGTGTGTGTATATATGTATACAAAAATGTAGGGCTTCCCTGGTGGCGCAGTGGTTGAGAATCCGCCTGCCGATGCAGGAGACAAGGGTTCGTGCCCTGGTCCGGGAAGATCCCACATGCCGCGGAGCAACTAAGCCCGTGAGCCATGGCCGCTGAGCCTGTGCGTCCGGAGCCTGTGCTCCGCAACGGGAGAGGCCACAACAGTGAGAGGCCCGCATACCGCAAAAAAAAAAAAAAAAATGTATACGTGTATGTGTGTGTGTGTGTATATATATATATATATATATATATATATATGAAAAATATTAAGGTGAGTGTAGGACTTTCAAAGAAAGGCTTCTCCTTCTTCTTGTTCTGGTGGCACATAGATGGAGTGTCATGGTGGAACATAAACGTTGTTCCAGTTGGCTCCTGGAACTTGAAAAACTTTCACTGTTTCAGCTGAACTGAATGGTCATCTTAGTTTTTAAAAAACTGATAGAGGGCTTCCCTGGTGGTGCAGTGGTTGAGAGTCTGCCTGCCGATGCAGGGGACACGGGTTCAGGAAGTGGCTGGGCCCGTAAGCCATGGCCGCTGAGCCTCCGCGGCCGGAGCCTGTGCACCGCAACGGGAAAGGCCACAGCAGTGAGAGGCTCGCCTACCGCAAAAAAAAAAAAAAAAAACAAACAAAAAACTGATCGATTCAACAAGACAGGACTGATGGTACAGGCGAATTAACTGCCTCTGAGGCAAATGTTTAGAATAATTATTCATGTACGATCTTTGGTATCAGTGTGTAGCAATAATCTTTACTGTCCTATTTTGTTTAGTTGTCTGTGTATATATACTCTAGAAAGGTGGTTGATTAAACTTTGAGATAGCTTGAGTCTATTGTATGAACTATATTAATTTACATAATTATGCCTGGAAGAGAACTATAAGTAATTACAAAGTTTATGGTTAAGTGATCTATACATTACATTATTTTCTTCTAGTTTTCCTTTAGCTGTGTTTTAGGAGGTATTCAGGAGTACGAGTTTAGGTTACTAACCCATGACAGAGCTAAAGTCAGAAAGGGATGGTCCCAGAGGACCTCAGCTGGCTCTTGTTGGGAAAAGCTTAGGATTGAGAAATAGAACTTTGGAGGCATAGGTCAAAGGAGGATATGAAATATTTGCCCCACAACCCCGTACGTGATTAACCTTTACTTTGGAGAGGAAAGGTTTCTCAGACTTACTCAATGAGAATTAGAATTAGAATAAACCTGACTTCAGTGGTTTAGAAACTCATAAATGTAACAGAATAAAGGCTTAAGATCTGACATTGTATTCAGTCTGAGCTCTGCCACTTAAGAACTTTGGGACTTCAAGCACGCTGCTTATTTACTTATTAGCCTCAATTTCTTTGCTTCTACAAAGGGTAATGACAATGTCTATATTGTGGCATCGTTATTAAGAAGAAATGAGGTAATGTTAAAAAGTGTTTCACAGAGTCACTGGCACACTGAAGATACTTCATAAATGTTGGTTTCCTTCATGTTCAGCAAAAGCTTAAGGAGGAAAGCTGGTGGGGGGATGTTTATATATTTCATTACTTCAGTAGCATCTGCCAAACATATTTACCTCATTGTTGCTAAGTAGTTAAAACAGAGACGCATATCTAAATATGCAGAGATATTTTACAATTTAGCTACTACTCCTTTTTTGTAATGCATTGTGGATTCTTATTTTACCTCTGTGTCTCTGAAAATCTTATAATTTTAAAATATGTTTATAAGTTCTTTTGGAGGTCTTCTGATTGAAATGGGGGTTCTTCAACTCCATTCATGTACTGGCTTTAAGATATTTGAGAATCCCCTGAATTGACAAAGTGGTGTATGTTTTGAGTATATGTATTTTCTTGGGAAGGGGATGTGTGGCTTTCATCATATCTGAAGAGTTAGGGGCCCCCAAAAGTTTAATATTGATCTTAATGATGACTTTATGCTTGTATTTTTTGGTCCAAGAGTATAAATGTTGCTACTGATATGTGTTGAAGGTTTATTGTATGCTGGGCTAAGCTCATTATATGTGTTATCCCAGTGGAACCTGGGCCTTTATGAACCTAAAGCCCGCAGAGATATTTTAGAGCCATCAGGAGTAGAAAATCCAGGCACAGTTTGCCTTAGCATGGTAGAAGACCAAAACCAGGGATGGACAATTCATTCCACTGTTCACTTTGTGCATAGTTTTTCCCCCAAATGTGAAAATTGTGATTCAATAATAGTATTGTGTTTCTATACCATGTATTAAAGGTATTAGAGGTTTTTTAAAGCATTGAAAAATTAAGGTGATATTAAGATGATCATTTCATGAATCATGGTGTGTGGAATATACCTTAGACCATGAACCTCAGTTTGGGGGAGATTTTATTTATTTATTTTCTATGTAGGTATGTAAAGTCTACCATTGTCAGAAAGATTAGCTCCGTCTGTTCTTTATCCCCTTGGTGGGAGTGGGGAGGGGGGGAAAATCTACGGAAGATTCAGATTGGTTAAAAAACCCATAGCAGGAAGCCTTTTGCCTCGAAGTGTCCCAGTTACAGCTGGGAAAATTAGGGATAACACATACTGCCAAATAGCTGGACACTGGCCGGTTTGAGGAAATCTTCAATACGGGGTCTTAGCAAATTCTTAGTGTGTTGTTGAATTGACCTATTATGATATATACATAGCTTGAAATTATCAAAACTTGTGAGTTAGAGGTAGGGTTGTATTTGCCTTGATTAGAATTGTTGTCCAGCCTCACCGGACATCTCCTGAAGTAGCCCTTTTGTACCTAGGGTTTGTTCATGTCTATTGTCTTTTAAACATATCTGTTGTGTTTAAAAATAATACAGTGATAGCATCAAAAATGATGAATATCAAATAGAATTACATGCCTGGGTACTCTTTTTCCTGACCACATGATCCTCTACAGTTTTACATCCAGCATGCATTACAAAATGTTCATAATAGAATTGCTGTTTTTCTAAAGCCATCTTTAGAAGATTTTTTCAAAGGATTTTGAATTTTTAGGGGAGTTAGAGGATTTTGCTTCATTTGGGCTGGAAATATGGTGTCTCCATTGAAACTTGGAAACCAAACCAGACAGTTATGGGTTCTCTTTCATTTAGAATGTCAGAGAACATAAAAGTGAAAAAGGCAATTTTGTCCTAATTCTACATACTCATTATATTTTGTTTTAAATTTCTACTGAATATGACTGATTTTACTTGCTTCTTATGAACTCTGTTTCAAATATGTTACTTAGAAAACCGTTGAGGAAAGGTAAACCTGAGCCTAATGATCATAAACTTTTCAACTAGGAGTGTTAACTATATTGTGTATCTTCGGTCAAAGTCGCATAATCTTTCTGGCTCTTGTTCTACTTCTTGACAGTTTTTAAATTTTAAGAGTTTTCCTTCTACCTAATTTTTCTGTAAGAGAATTTCATGGTAGTAATCTAATAGTCTATATCTACTGTGTCTCTGAAATTTTCTTCCCTGTAGCATTTGGGAATTTAGCAGAGTTTAACAAGTAGTGATTAGTACTACCACGCACAAAAATTGTCAACATTTCTAAAATACATTTACTATGAGGATTGAAATTCATAGGAGTGATTTAAATGCCTAGAGCACAAGTGCTTTGTGTTATAATATCTTTATAAAAAACAACAAAAGCTTACTTCTGTTTATTACTATAGGATTTATTTGCCATCATTGTAATTTGCATTATACACCCCAGTAAAAAGAAGAAAATAAAATCACCTAGGGGAAAAAAAATCACCTAGGGAAAACCATTATTAAAATTTTGCCATTCTGGGATTCAGCCTTTTGAATATATGTATGTATTTTTAAAATCCTGTCTAAAAATTTAGTGCATTATCACAAACACCTTTTTCTGTCATATATTCTCCTCCAGCATCATTTTAATGGCTGTCTTATATTCCATAATATATGGACTATTATTTAGTCCATGATATATGGACTATTATTTAGTCCATAATATATGGACCATAATGAATGGACTATTATTTGTAAAATCAGTTCTGCATTGGATACTGAGTTTGTTTGCAAGTTTTTGCTATTATAATTAATATGGAAATTAATATCCATGTATTAATTGTGATTTATAGATCATCTTTTTAACAAGCAATATTGTGATTTTAAAACATTTTTAGACAAAATTAAGTGATATGGAATTGATCAATTCCTCCCTTGTATACTTTATTGTCTGTACACTTTGTAAAAGAATTATTTATCAAACTACTCACCTCAATTACTTAAAAACTGCTTTTAAACATTTATTACCTGTATAGTTTTGACATGTTACATGAGTAATTTAGTTATTAAACTTTTAGTTATCTTATGTTTAAGGAAATACCAATTATCTCACATTATTTTCACTAATAGAACAACGTAATATAGCTTCTACTTGGGGGGAGGAAGGTAAACTAGGGCATATTCCATTGGCATTTTCCACCAATAATATGGGGATGTGTTTTATGCCACTGTCTCCCTGGTGATGGGAAGTGAAGAATTTCTTGGGTCTTAAGGAAGAAGAGGGACCACAAAATCCACAATATTAATGTTTATATTTTCTAAAGTAATCTTTTACTTCCTGGGGTTTTAACTCTGTGTGTGTGTGTGTGTGTGTGTGTGTGTGTGTGTGTGTGTGTGTGTGTTCCCCTGCCTTTATGCCTCTGTATCCATCATAGAATATCTCAAATGCCATTGGAATACTTTACCCTGTCCCCTCCAATTTGTGGGTTTGCGGGCTAGTCCAGCAGCAGACTTTGGAGAAGTTACTTGCTACCTTATTATAACATACTTAAACTCAATAGCAATTCAGGCCTTACTGGGTATTTACCTAATTTATTGTGGCAATGTGGTATTTAGACCACTGATTAAGTGAAGTCTGTCAGTATAGTTAAAAGAAATTAGAGACACTATCATTGCTAAATCACTTTACAATTCAAAGAAGAATTGTAAACATATGAATCCATTTAATTATAATAGTGCCAATTATAAGAGAAATTGTAACGCTGAGAACAGTGGCTTTTATGTAATCATAATAATGGCATGTATTTATCTTGGTTTGGCAAGTTAGGCCTTTCTTTAATACTTGGCTTTGCCTAAATAGAATGTGGTTTGCTGAAACCCACAATAACCCCCACACCCCCCAATTTGTTATTGCAGAAAATACTGAACAATAATCATGTGGTATGAATGATTAATGTATGCATGGGTTAGTAAGTATCTTTGAGGTTTAAAAAGTGTTTTTATTTATGTTCTTCCATTGGCTGAAGGTATAAAACAAACAAATACAAATCCACATGTGTTAAATCTTCCCATCCCTTTTCATACAAGTATTTGCAGCGTTGAGTACCAGCATAGTCTTTTCATTGTTTTCTGTGCTTTTTGTGTTTGTTTACCCAACGCATATCCTTATAATTATATTTTAACTGCAGTGTTTGATATGTAATCCATTTTTAAATTTGCTAAGTTCTTTGAATATAGCTTTCTCCCCAATATAGAAATAATGAATTGAATAATATTTGAAGATTGGCAAATTTAATTGATACTGTGTTCAAAATAATACCTATTAGAGTCACACTTATTTCTAGAAGAGCATATGTAAAGAGATTACTCGCATTTTCTGTTTAATAAGATTACGTACTATTATCATGGAGGAAGAGGTGCTATCTAGTGGTATAAACAAAATTACTGTGGAATTGGAACATTTCTACATTTTAATCTCAGGGCTTTTATTTATTTCTGCTTCCTGCTTTCAGAAAGATAATTTGCAGCAGTTCCACACTGTGCATTTGTAGAAGTGGAAGGAAATCCTACTTTCCTAAGCAAAGAAAGAAGGAATTTAAGTTTAAAGAGGGCTCTGATAAAAACTTAATTTTAAAAACTCAGATAATAGGTCCTTATTTTAAGAATAAACAGCCCTTCCATGAACATGTAGAATTCACTGTAAAAGCTATACATTATAAAGAACATCAGAAATCCAAACTGTTGATTTTTTGGTAAGACGCAGCCCGGAAAGTAAAGATAAACAAATAGTAGATTTAAAAAATTGACATCTGGAAAGGGTTAATATTTTTATTACTTGAAATCTGATATAAAATTGTGGGCAACCCATGACATGGTTTGGAGTACTTGATTATTCTTTCCTCAATAAATAAGAGTGGCATACAGTTAATTTCAGCACTGTAATTGAGCAATGCATTCTGGGAAGTTGAAAAGCACTGTAAGATGAGGAAATGTTTTAGGGACTAATCATGAGAAGAAAGGAGCCTTTCATAGCCCGTATGATGCTGTTGTCAGAGCTAAAGGCAGATAATGATTCGGTAATAATGGCACATTGTGAATATTTAAGCTGAAAAGATTTGGGCAAAATGAACAGACATTGTTGGTTTGTTAAAACTGAACAGTTGGTCCCTGGGCTTCAAAAGCACTCTGAACTCAGTACAACATTTTTATTCAAAATTTTTCCTAAAACAAGACACTTTTTTGAAAGTTATATCAAACACCATCACTATAAGAAGTTTTAAAATGATCTACTTGTTTAATTTTTACTCTAGAAATTGATAGTATGGGCTCTTTTTTTTGTTACAGAGAAGTTTAAAAGTTCCATGTGTTTCTTCTATGTCTTCTAAACTTTGCAGCCAGAGGCAATACCTTCAAAGAACAATTCTCATAGCAATGATGTAAAATTCTGAATATAAAACCAGGGGTGTCAGACTGCAAAGAAACTGAAGTGATTTGTATTTTCTTTCTAAGGTTTCCAATACACCCTTAAGAGTTTTGCGGCTGGGTTTCTATGTACCTTGTCTTTTCTCCTCGTTAATATATTTTCAACCTGTTTGTTTGCATTCTGGAAACATCTGTTAAATGCAGAGTTATACAGCTCTGGTTTCCCGTTTTGGGGTGAATGTTACCTAAAGCTTAAGATTTGAGTCCTCATAGCCTTCCTTTAACTTAGAATGGGAAGAGAACTGAACCCCAAGCCAAGAGCAGTATATTTCAATACTTACTAACTTTAATGGTGTGTTTTTAGGGTTGGTAGCACATCTGGGAAAAAGCTAGATCCTGTTTTGCTGAAGTGTAGGTAACACACTATTACCTATACTTTAAAAAGCATTATGGAAAGCCTTACTGAAATAATGCTTTTTAAAACTTTAAAATCTGATTCAGTTAGAAAAGAAAACTTTTTTAGTGTAAGTTTTAGGACAGAATTCAACCTTTACGTGTGTAAGATATGTATATCTCCAGTGAGCTCTCATTTATTATATATATGTTACAATGACATAAATAATTCGAAGTCTGGTATTTCTTTTATAAATATACTTTTCATGTGCAGTTTTACACAAAGACTGAAATGAAACAGATTTCTGAGGCTATACAAATGTTTTTTGTTGAGTAAAAAAGGTTACTTATTAAAATGGCTTCACAACTTAAACCAAAATAACTTTTTGGGGGGGGGGTTATTCTCTGAGATTGTTTGAAGGGGAAAAAATGTTGCCGTATGTTTACACTAACATTCATTTTTACCCATATGCTTTAAATCTGTGTATTTGTTTAACCAAATATTGTTTATTTTTAGAACTGTTTAATTTTTCTTTTTAACTGGAATTTTTAAACAGCAGCTCTTTTAAAATTAAGTTAAATAAAATTACACCATCTCAAGGACATTTTCTTCAGGAGTTTGAACCAAGAAATGAGTCTTTTATTACCATTAGATGAGACTAGTCTTTGGGCAGGAAATAGGCAGAGTCCAAAAACAAAAATAAAACAGAACAAATGTTTACCAGGAAAATTAACTGTGACCCAAGGAGATTCTTATATCACTTTTCTAAAGTAGCTTTTATGAAAGGTACTCCATGCAGCTATGAGCAGAAAAGCCTTTCCCTGTACTTCTCTGCACGGAAACATAATTTAAATTTTGACACTCTACCTGTACCAATTTACAGTTTTTCAAGTTTGAGAGCGGGAATTGAGAATATAAAATGAGATTGTTATTTACTTGGAAGCTCCATAAAATTTCACTCATTTTTATAACATAAGATAAACATTTCAAATTGTATTTTGAAAAATGTTTTTGTAATCACTTTTTGACTTTTTCTTAGATTCCATATAATTCCAGGATTGTTTGTCCTAAATTTCTTTTTTGTCTGAAAGTTTAGCTTTCTCATTTGATATTAAGCAGTAATTTTATTTAGAATGATAGTTATTATCCCCCCACTCTATCCGTTGTATTTCTGTTTATTCAAATTCACATTCTTTTATCAGACAACTCTATGGCCATAATCAAGGAAATCAGGGGTGCTAAACTCTATTAATATTTACTTTGAGGTTTTCTGAGGATATCAACTAAACCTTCATCAGAGGAACCTTCCAGGAAAATTAACCTTAAATTTTGTTATAAATAATTTAAAGCCAATATTCAGAAATCAGCCTGTTTGAAAACTTACCTCTCCACTTACAAATTACCAGAGGGTTCTTGCCTAATATGAAGAGAAAAGTTTGAGGTAGAGCTTTTGTGGAGAGGAGGAGAGATTTTTACTGCTGATAGAATTACATTTTATTTATTCAGGTATAAAACAGTAAGGCCAGACAATGTGCTTAAAATAGGGTAATTATTAAAGAATTTCAGTTAGTTTTTAAAAAAGATTTTGTGTTAGTTTATTGTCTTGAATTCAGCTATTCAATTTAATTTTAAACAATTCTACTTAAATCTAACATTTTACTAACATAATACTTACCGAAGTACAGTTTTCAATATTTGCATCTTACGCTCCATGGAAAAAGGATTTGGTTTTTTTTTGTGAAATATATTTAAAATATAAATGCATACTGTTGTCCCTCTTGAAGAGTCACAGTGCACATTAATATATTAAAGGGGTCTGAGAACTTTGTTTAACCTAGTAGTTCCCAAATTGTTTGTCAGTGGAACCTTTTTGCTTGTAACCCCTATGAATCCCCCCTAAACACACTTGGCGAAATTACGCCCTCAGTCTTTTTTTTTCTGCTTTTAAGTAAAGAAATTTAGGATTTTGGTCCCTTTTGGTGCAAAAATCATCTTCCTGTTGACCCTTCTGCTCAGGGAGAGCCCTTAAAAATGAATATGTTCTGGTCTCTATGTGGGTACCAAGTGCCCCTTGGAGGGGGACTTTATCTCAGAAGCAATGCTGCTTGATTTGTCTGTTTCACCCCCACAACTCGTCCATCCAGTCCATTGCAATTTACTTTAAGTACTTCTGACTGTGTCCTTGGAAGACAGCTTTGCCTGGAGCTATTCCAAGTTGCCAAAGGGATGTTCTAATAAAGCTCTAAGTGGTACTACTTGCTGATCAAGAGGAGAGGGGAAGGGTGGTGACAGTGTGATGCTACGAAGGTCATTTCATATGACTCTAAAGTCCATTTTTAAAAGGTCTCCTTCCCTTTTACCCCATAATTTTAAGCATTGGAAAGATTTGTTAATGAAGCTCTCTTTTATTATGTTATGCCTTCTAGGAAACAGACTTTTAAAAAGAATTATTTTCAAGATTCCTGACATAAGAATCCATTGTACAACTTCTGCTTTAAATTTGCCCCATGCCTTAAAAAAGGTTTTTATCAGTTCCAGTTTTTTTTTGAAAAAAAAATAAAATCCATCAGAAGGGAAATTGATGTGAAGATTTTAACCTAAAACTCAGTAAATATTCAGTCTAAAACCATCATATGAATTTATACGTTCTTAGTATCTTTTTGCATGGGAAAGAGATGGAACAAGTGTGGCAGGAAATTTTACTTTTTATTACCAAAAAAGAAGTTTGCTGTTCTCATCTAGTTGACATCTTCAGTATTTGCTGAATAAGCATAAAGGATTATTTTTCTATCATAACATGTATATTTGCAGCTGTCTAAGAGATATTAGATTTGTTAGTGTCTGAGCCCTCATTAGTATGAGAGGTGAATCTGTTTTAATGTTTGAGCTGTTACCGAGCTAAATATCTTTTTAAAAAAAGAAAAAAAAACCCAACCACATAAAAAAAAGAAAAAAAAAACCAACCACATAATACAATACCAACTCTATAATCTTCTTACTAAGTAGACTATAGTAATTCCAGAGGATTTAACACAGTTTATTAGATAAATGACTTGCAATTTTAAGAGACCATGAACATAGATTTAAAAATTATTATAAGCGAAACAGGATCTTGATAATAATTCATATAATCTAATTAGCTAATGTATCAGTTGTTAGTACTTTTAAGATATCCTGTAAACTAAAATGAAATGCTGGGCACCCAGCAAACATGTATGATAGGAGAAAATCCAACTCCAGCAGGAAAATAGTATTTGTGGCATATGTAATGTGGTACTATGGTAGCATTATAAGAGATCAGTGACCAGCTGGGGTTAGTAAGCCTTAAGTTTGCGTCATGCTGTTGACATTAGGCAGCCACTTGGTAAAGCCCGTAAAGTAACATGTGCCTCAACAGTTAGCACTTAGAGATTGTGTTTTAACAAGTTTCCAGATATGTATTTACATGATAGACCATACTAACACCTTTTAGTGTTATCTGTCAATCAAGATTTAATACTGTTCCTTGATAAAATGTATCTGGTGTTCATTTCCATTAAGTTACCCTACATATTTTGTATTTTTACATATTCATTAAGAATCCATGGTTGCCTAACCTCTTGTCAGCCTTCTGTAAACTTCACATTAACCCTGCTTCCTAGGGATTGCAGGGGTCATTTTAACCCCCGTGAAACTGAAAGTTCCAAATAATTGAGTCCAAAGACGCTGGAGAAGGGATCTGCAAAGTTTCTCTCCACCACCCACCCCCCCCAAAAAAAAGAAATGCTTTAGTTTATGCATTTGGCAACCACCCCTCCCCTCTTTTTATTTTTATTTTTGGTAAAAGGATTTTATATCAGATATTATTATAAGATTTTATTTAACACTCAGATGCATTTTGTTCTAAAATGAATGCTTGCTCAAGAGTCGAAGAAGGCTTCATGGGAAGAGCAAAGCAATCTAAGCCATATGTATTGGGCAGGTTGCCAGTTGTTTGCCAATATGCCCAAGCCACCTGGCTGTGCATTCAGCCAAGTATGCCATTCCGACCAGCCAGCTTTAACCTCCCGGCTGCTTTTCAGTGCTTAGGAAACTCCAAAGGCCTGGGAGCTGCACTTCATTTCTCCCATGCCAATAGTTTTCACTCAGACAAACGGCACAGCTACACTGACCGGTAACTCACAAACACCCATTTTGAATGAGCTCTCCTTTTGTTTAAAACACCATTCACTGGTGTTGAACCATTGCCATAAGATGAGTCTGGAGATAGCAGCCTGAAACCTTTACCCATATGCCGTAGACATTTTGACTGACAAGCAGCATTTTATTCCCAAGCCTGCAGCGATAGGGTTTTGTGATTCTGGTTTGCTGAGGTTTGGGTTGACTCTATTTGCCACCGGTTTCAATTTTTATTTTGGGTGCTTCTAACTTTTAAATGTTTGGAAACGTTTGTTCATTTGGTTTTTCCCTGTTTGTTTCGTTTAGACATTGGTTGTGCTGTTGCATAATTGATGTATCAAGCCTGATTTCATAATCTTCGGCAATCTAGGTCAGGAATTGTGCGGGACAGGCAACCTTAAAATTGTGGATGGAATCTCGAAGACTGATTTTGTTCTTTTCAAAAGTCACAATAGCAAAGGTCTTACTACTAAAAGGTAGTATTCTTTCTTTCATCTGATCTTAAGAATTATGTAATATGTCGTGTTTCCTTTTTGGACTCGGCTCCTAAGAAACTCAGAGATAAATTTAATTCTTAGCCTCAGTAAATAGTTCAGCCCAGGTTTCTGCCCACATAACTTCTTTAACCCCGTGGTTTTTGTTCGTATTTTTCTCTTTCATGGACTTAAATTTTCGTTTATGTGTGTATGTATTTGTGCATTTAATATGTGTTTGTGAACCATCTCAAATCATTTTGGGAATGTAGGTGTGATAACGGATAAGTAAATATAAATTCAGAAACTTTAGAATTAATTAAAATCTTTAAATGGACTTTCCTGGTATAATTACAGGTGTCTCAGATTAATCAAACCATGTTTTAACTAAAGGGAACTGTGATGATTTAGACCTAGAACGTTCATTGTTATAAATTTCTGCACTAGCCTTGTGGACTGGCCAATTTATTATTTCCCATCAGTATTGTGGTCTGTACATTCTTAGTGGATGCCATTTCCCTCTTCCTGGCTCAATGACCACTATCTCTCAGATCTTGAAGATCTGTTTTGGCTTGGCTCCAATTTAATCAGTCTGAATGGATTCTATTGAGTAACTTGACTCATTCACCCTGCTGAAGAGAGTCTGAATACACTACTTCTGAGGGTTTAAAAAAAAAACTATTATAATGTTCTTTTTGATTAGAATTGTCAATCATTTCAGGAAAAATGTGATCTCTGTGTGTGTGTGTGTGTGTGTGTGTGTGTGTATGTATTTTGAGGGCCCATTTTTCATTCCACTAATAAGACCCATTCGGATCTTAACATTTTGGCCAAAGTCCTCGGACACACTCAACAAAGCCCTGAGAAGGTGGAGCTGCACCAGCTCACAAGATGGATAGACAGAGCTGGGGGAAGTGTCCCAGTGGGCTTTGCAGTCTGTCAGAGGAGCTGCAGCTGTAACCACCCATCTGTGCATCCTTGGCTTGGACTGGGCTTCAGTATTGAACACTTACCCTGAAGAAAGATGTTCGAGAGGAATGGATGGTATGGTTCCAATAATAATGACCAAAATATCATAGGGCTAATGTTTGAAGAGGAGAACTGTTATATTCCACAAACTGTAAGATTTAGCCTTGTGGCATTTCTAAAATTCTAAAATTTCTGTAATGTTCATTACATTGCTTGTTTTTCTGGATCCTGCTTGAAAGAAATACTGGGCTTTCAGTTTATTTTTTTATGTGTACATGAAGATTTTCAGCATAATGTTAAATCCAAAAGAATCCTGACAACCATATTCATAGTGTCTTCCTTGATGCATGCTTTTATCTTATGAGTTAAGCTTTTTGTAGTAGGCAGCCATCTTTCATATCTTGGCTCCTGAGCGTTTATTATCGCCTCATTCATTTTGAAATACAAGTTTTTCTTTTGAAAACATTTGGGAGCAACAGGAAGCTCAGTAATTCTGGACAAAGAAAAGGCTGTTAATTATTTGCACCTTTTAAGGTTCTTTATAAGAACAATAAAAGAACCTTATAAGGACCCACTAATAACCAGGAATGCAGATATCCCCCCAAATAATACAAAAATTCTCTCCCTCTTTTTGATGTAGGAAAATGATGTGTATCATTTATCATATATATTTATGATATTTATGTATATGTTTGATGTAGGCAAATGAATACATTTCAGCCAAATCATCTAAAATAAGTCATTCATGGTGTCAAAATAAAAAAAAAAAAACAAGATTCTTTCCTTTATTGGATCAAAAATTTCATATGTGTATATACCATATATATGGTATGTATATATTTCATATATATATATGTGTGTGTGTGTGTACCTCAGTGTCAATTAGATTTAGTTAAAGAGCATATCACTTAAAAGGTATTCTTGAAAAACTAAACTACTATGCTGCTTCCCTCAGTATCATCCCCCAACCAATTAACCAACCATATATTGAAGAAAAGAAATACCTTTTGTGTTTATGCTTGAAAATTTGTTACATGTTTACAGTGCAGTGAAATTTATATCCCATCTCTTACATATTTTCCTATACTCAGGTCCCCCCAAACATCATTGATGCTTCAGACAGGATCCTTAGACAGTGTTTTTAAAAATTCCCTGTATTTGATTTCACTCAACTAGATGAACTTACCAAGCAAAAATGAAGTGTTAAATTGGACGTCATCTCAATGAGAAGTCATTTATGGATTTATTTATTGAGTGACTCCTACACTTGGTGCTAAAAACCCCATCCTTGCCCTATGGAAGATTAAAGTATGATTTTGAGTCAGGAACCCTGTGTCTTTCCTTCCTCCCCAACATTCATTTATTACCCTTGGAAAATGCTTAAGTGTTGAATTTTTAATTAAAACCTAGGATACATGTGCAAAAACATTATTAAAAGTCATTTTGGGCAAAAGGATTTGGTAAAATTCAACAACGATTTCAAACCTTTAAAACCTTTTTTTGATAACCAGTAACAAAGGAGAACAGTATCCTTAACATGATAAAAGTTATCTATGTCATACCAATAGAAGAAATCATACTGAATTGTGAAATACTGGAGTTATCCTCACTAAAATTACGAACAAAACAAAGATGAGCATTATCACCATTATTATTTAATGTTCTCCTAGAAGTTATGGCCAATGTAATAATACACGAATCAGAATTAAGAAAAGAAGAAACAGAATTATTACTCTTTGCAAATGATATAATCATCTACTAAGACAAACAAAGGGTTCAACCAAAACCATGTGGAATTAATAAGAAAATTTAGCAGAATATTTGATTAAAAGATAAATACCCCCAAGCAATAAATTTTCATGTAGTCATCTCCAAAAGAGCCTATGATGGAAAAATGATCTAATTCAGGAGAATAATAAAAAGCACAAAATATCCAGGAATAACCTTAAAATAACTTGTCAGTGATTTGAAGAAAAGGGCTGCTCTGAAGTTTGTGTTCTGAATCATGAGGGTTATAGGAACAGGAAAGGATGGCATCTAAAGGGATCGTCTCTTATACGTTTCTCTCAAATTTCAAACTGGAAGTTATACCTTACTCCTCTTTCATGTGCCTATCTAATCAGCCACCAACTTCTGCCAAGTCGGCCTTCTTATTAGCATGCAACTCAGTTCGCATCTTACCCCATGCTCCTTTAGTTTTACACCCTTATTATTTCTAACCTAGACTGTCTCTGTTGCCTCCTCTTTATGCTCTCATTCTTTCTCTATCATCCATATACTACTACCAGAGTGATCTTTCCAAAAGGAGAATTATCACTCCTTTACTGACATCCCTTCAGTGGCTCCCATCACCTGCTATAGAAATTCTGCATTTCCCAGCAATCCATGAAAGATTCTTTATCATCTGGTCTCTCCTTACACCTCTGGTGTCATTACCACCCACTCCCATCTTTCACACTTGGATACATTGCACTCCAGCCCTCTGATCCCGCTCTGCTGAAATGCTTGCCATTTACCAAGGTTCTGTGTCTTATCAGTGCCTCAGTACTGCAATATCAGTGTGGCGCCATTGCATGTTCTAGTTCCTCTGCTGAGAATACTCTCCATCCAAATGGCTCCACAGCCTGGAAAACTCCAGGTCCTCTTGCAACACTCAATGTAAGCTTTGTGTCATTTGGAAGACCATTGAAGACACAGTCTTGCAAAGTTACTTAGTCTCCCTGTTCCCTTAGGGTCTTGGTATACTTCTTTCATTTTACGTACCACACTAGACTGTAGCCATTGGTAAACCCCCAATAGAGTAGGAACTCATTGCATCTCTAACATCCAGCACAGTGGCTAGAACATAATAGATGCTCAATATTATTTGTTGAAATGAATATAAAAATAAATTTCTTTAAGTTTGAAATTCATGAAGTTTTATGTTTCTGAGCTATACTATTGTTTTCTGGGACAATTGCTTTAAAATTTCTTAGTTTTGTGACATTTTGGAACTAAACAATGACTGGACATAAAACATAAGTACACACATTTTTTATGTCACAGCTAAAGTTTGACAAATATATAATTTTTTTTGTTTTTTCAGAAATAAATTATAAAGTTAGGCTATAATTTGTGTTTATGTTTTTAGTGCTAATCATTTCTTTATTAGATTCCTAGGTTAAGGTCATTAGCTTATTTGCTGACATCTGCAATCATATAACATGTTTTATTTAAACTAATAAATGACACAAGATCATAGATATGTAAAATTCAGATCCATTCAAAATAATTATTCAGATTCTTTTATATGCTTAGGGCTGAACTTGGTGCTCTTACATTTTAGAAAGGTATAAAACAGCTCAGTCTTTAAGATGGTTGTGTAAAATAAAAGACTTGCTTACATAACAACCAGACCAGATAAAAACAAAAGAGTATTTCATCCTGAGAAACCAAGTATCATCATCCTCATTTTATAGATAAGGAAACAGAGTTTCAAAGAAGTTTGGTGGCTTTACCAGCATTACAAACCCAGCTATTAATGATGGGTTTGAGGCTGGGACCTAGATTTTCAGTCTCTGATGAAGGGCTCAGAACAGAGTTTAATATGCTAAAGAGGAATTTGATGAATTCGAAAAATGTAAAAGCAAGTCCACAAACAGTTTTCTAATTGTTTCCCTCTATTTTACTTATGAATATATAGAAGTAAATATTGAGTAGGTTATATCTAAATAATAAAGCATGGCATTTGGGTGGATCTGATATTTTGTAGGCATTCCAGAAATACTAATTAATCTAAGGTCACAAACATTCCTCTCAGTGATTGGACTAGACCATTTTAACTAAAAGGGAAATTAAGCCATATTATATATGTACTTATTTATGTAAAGCATAGTAGAACAATATTACATCAAAATTTTATTGCTGTGAGTTTGAGATGACATCTTATAAGTGGCAAAGCCTCAAGTGAGTTATGCAGGTCGTCTCAACTAAATGCCAATAAAATGTTTTTCCTGTACCACATCATCCAGTATTCTGCCTATGCTGCAAATTTAAAAGAGAACCAAGTTTAGAAATATCCAGAGTTATAAAAGTTTTTATTGGCACTGTATTTCAAACTTGCTGGCCTGTAAATATTAGTTCCATTAATTGTGGTAAAAATTAGTGAACAGAGAGTTAAAAAAAAAAAACACTAATGATAGGGGTCTTTTCTTAAAACATATTTCTTTCTAGTTTATTTCTGTTTTTTCAGTTCTAAGTATAAGTACTATCTTCTCTCTTCCTTTTCTATGTAAATCTTTTTCTCTTTTCAAAAGCTACTTCAAGCCCCATCTCCAAGGAGCTCTCCATGGGTCCTTCACATCACCCCTAAGTTTAATCTCATTTTTCTGAACACTTACTTCTACTTATTGCCCATAAATTCATTAGCAAATGATTTTATGATTTTATTGCTTTTAAACCACTCTTTCAGTTGTAGTTTATTGTTAAACTATTAAAGTTTATCATTATTAAGGTTTTAATTGAGTGTATACTGTCTTTCCCAAATAAATTCTAAGCTCTTAGAGAGTGTATTCAATGCTTTATGTTGTTCCTGGCCTCTAGGACAGTATTTTTGTTTCTTTGTTTTCAATGTCCTTTCTTTTTCCTTCCCTCCTTTCCTTCCACAGACATTGATAGAGTGCCTATTATTTATTTTCATGCCTTAGGATGCATTGGATATTGAAGAAGAAAGGCTGCCTAGAAAAGAGCTTATAGAAATGATTCTCAAACTATGGTGTACCTAACAATACCTTAAGGAGAATTGTTAATGAAGTCTACTCCTAAGCCTTATACCCAGAGGTTAAGGGCTGGGAGCCAAAGATCTATACTTCTAAACACCAGGTGATTCTGATGCTGAGCACCCACAGACTTTGAGAAATCCGAGTTATAGGTTAGGAGAGAACATACTCTAAGCTGATCATCATACTGCTGTGCTATCTTAAAAGTCCTATGATAGCAACATTCCCCAGACGTTCAAGGAGCCCAGTGAGGGAGCACCTACTGAAACTGGAGAAGTCAGAGGAGTAATGTCATCATTGATGCTTAATACTTGCTCTGTGAATAAATGAATGAATATTTGAATTTAGAATTGTACTGATGTGGTGGAAATCCTGGGGCTTTGTGACCCTAAGCAAATTCTTTAATTTCTCTGAGCTTGAGTAGAGTGACCATGAGTTGGGGTATCCTCAATGCTGGTTCCATTAAATTGGTTTCAGTAGCTACTTGGCATACTTTATTATTTTCTACTGAGAATCCATAGGTGAGAGCTGTGAAGTGATCTTTGAACTCTTAACCTTTTTTTTTTTTTTTCATTGTGCAGAAGGAGAGTCTGCCCTGGTACCCAGGGCTTCTAAGGGCCTGTTTCACAGGGACCTAATATAAAAAGCAGTTCCTCAGACCGTAACCCTAGTTTTGCAGTTTTGAATGCTTGATGTTGATCCATCCTTGCATTATGTGGGTACATGTCTGCCTCCCCTGGTCTCTGTCAGCTCTTCTGTGAGCTGGAATGTCTATTCTCTTCTTTGTCTTTCTACACACCTATCAGGCTACTTTGCCCTTAGTAATCCTTTCGAAAATACTGGCATGTGAATGAAACGAATCCCTCAGAGAGGCCCCAGCAGCCAGCTCGAGCCCCAGCACTAGATGTGGTATCTAGCTATTTTGGCAAAAAAGTTTGTGCTTTTCATATTATCGTAAAACCGACTGTATTCCTGCCTTTCTAGCTGTACTGTTTTAATGGTAAGAGATCCGATGACTTACAAGTTTTTCAAGAAGAACAAGTATATATTTTGAGTTCTGGCACTTCCAGAATGGGATTTTTTTCTTTTTTCTTTTTTTTTTGCGGTATGCGGGCCTCTCACTGTTGTGGCCTCTCCCGTTGCGGAGCACAGGCTCCGGACGCGGAGGCTCAGCGGCCATGGCTCACGGGCCCAGCCGCTCCGCTGCATGTGGGATCCTCCCAGACCGGGGCACGAACCCGTGTCTCCTGCATCGGCAGGCGGACTCTCAACCACTGCGCCACCAGGGAAGCCCTGGAATGGGATTTTTATTAAAAAACAAGAAGAAACACATTTTGGTTACAATATTTTTGCTTCTTTAATTTGTTTTTAAGGATGACCACAACTGGGTTATTTCCTGGAAATTCAGCTGTAATTGTGACGTCCACACTAGCTTTCTACACACTTGTGACCACAGTGACATCTGTCTGTGGTTTCCCCACTTCATGTTTCAGTCCCTCTCTCTCCCTGATGGGTCCTATCTTGAACCAAGTCAAGCCTTTCTACCCCTTATACTCCACTCTCAAGAAAGAAGCTATTCCTACAAAAGGAAGTTACAACATGCGATACAAGGCATGGTAGGCCAGCAGGAGCAGGGTCTGCCGAGTGAATAAAGGAAGGAAACTACTACATCACGAGCAATTTTAAAAAGTGAAAAAAAGTAGATTTATCAGCTTGTCATTTCATTTGTAAGACAGTAAGAGGACTGTGTCCCCCCTACCCCAACTCAGTTGAAGATTGCTTTGCTGTTATGTAGACTCACTGTTTTTTTTAGGTTAGTGTCTGACAGTGTAGATGATAGATCTACACTGGGAATGATGTCTTAGTCATATGGTTTCTGAACTTCCCTTCCTTCCCTGAGCCCCACCTGTGACAGAACATTGAGGCTGCTCTTGCATTCTAACTCTGATTCAGAACACATTAAAAACATCCCCAAATGGGCAATTAATCTGCATCCAGTTCAGGATATACTTATCATTTCAGAAAATATCCATCTTTTAAAAAAGGTGGGGAAAGGGGGTAGAGAGAAGTAATTCTTTCTAGATCAGTGTCGACATGGGAACAGCTATTCTATTTAGAACTGGCAAGCATAATCGTTGCTGGAGAGAGTTCTTCAGCTAAATAGGTGTGAAGAGGAGGGTGTATCGAGTGTACTGCTAGTTAGGGTCCCAAAACATATGGCACAAGATATCCTTGAACAAAATAACAGACAGTATGTGCTCTGTGCTTTTAAGGCACAGGTACTGTATATACTTTTTACATGGTT
Source organism: Kogia breviceps (assembly GCF_026419965.1). NCBI lineage: Eukaryota > Metazoa > Chordata > Mammalia > Artiodactyla > Physeteridae > Kogia > Kogia breviceps. The sequence goes on along the minus strand of NC_081310.1, from coordinate 149,996,644 downwards.
TCTTTGATGTGAACTGTCATAATGTACTTTATCATGTCCAAGCCTGAAATCGTGATCCTCACCTACAAAAATGTTATATAAACATTTTAAGACGTATAGAAATAGAAAAGACCCAAGTTCTAGGACTAACAGACACCTTCCAAACTGCACCTGGTCTAAGAGTCTAACTTGGATGCATTTTAAACTGTTATTGGAAAAGAGTTTTCCTAGAAAGGACCTCTTACTTGTTTCTGATCAATCTCTTTATTTTGTGACTTCTTTCTTTTTCCTGTTGTCAAGTAGTTTAAAATGACTCAGTGGATTCATTTGTTGTATTACTGTGTGAAGGGCATAACAAAGGACTGTGTGCTTTTTAGTCCATTGGCAGATATAGCCCATTTCTCTAATTATGTCCGGCCAAGGAGCTCTGGCAATCACTCTTTTGCTTTTCATCAGTGAGAAAACTTTGCGAATATTAACCTTTGAAAAAAGAAAACAAAACAGATAACTCTATGAAGCCATAGCCAACGACTTTTTCATGTTTTTATCCCAGTGCCTAACGTGTTTAATCATTGTTGCATGGATGAATTAATATGTATCTAGAACCTTTATTCTCAACTCCAGTCTAATGTAAGCTCCCAGAGGGCAGGGAGTTTTTGTCTCTTGTGTTCACTGCTATATTCATGGTGCCCAGAACGCTGCAGGGTACCTAGTACGTGTGTCTCTCCTCTCCATTTCCAGTGTTGAATGAATGAATGAATGAATGAGTTCAAAGCATTCTTAACCCTCGAAAGAGTCAGTGATATGGTAATTTTTAATTCATATTATCGAGAACCTCAGACTAACATAGCCATGTTTAAAGTAAAAACATTCTTGTAATTCTGCAAAATATACACTTACTTTAAAAATATCCAAGTGGTATTATTAAACCAAAGATAATAAGAGAACCTCATCTTTGTTGGGTTATGTTAACAATAGAAGGGTTAATTATTTTGACAATTAACTGATAAATACCTAAGTCTCTATGGTGGGCAAAATATTGTGCTTAAGTATATTAGAAATGAAATTCAGAAAATTCACAAACTAGTTTTTCTCCTTATGAGCAGAATAGGTAAAAACAAACACACAAACAAGACTCATTGTATGATTTTTTTTTTTAAGCAACAAAATCAACAGAAGTCAGATTGCTTTTTCATTAGTTCTACAAGTTGTTTTTTTTTTCTTTTCTATCACTGTCTTCAGATATAAATGTCAAAGGGTAGAATATTCTGTAAGTTTCCCACATTCTTATTTTCGTTCTTGTGATATGCTCTACTATCTTGGTTTACCCTTCCCAGTCTGCCTCAGCTTTCCCAGGTGTAAAATTGGCCTAACAGTGCTCATCTACTAGCAAGAGGGGGGGCGGGTATGAGACTTAATTAGCAAACAGCTGGAAAACCCCTTGAGATAGCTCTGTGAGTCAGAATGGAAGTGCATTGTTATTAATCATTATTATTATTGTTATTATTTTTAAATGGCTCAGAGCCATCTCTAAATTTAGTAGTAAAATGAATGCTCTAATAATTCTTCCCAGGTACATGATAGGTGGTCATGCATTTCACAAATTAAATGGTGGAATACTTGTAGGATATGATTATAATGATCCAAGTAAATGATCCTCAACCAATTCAAAATTATGTGACAAGACCCCAAGGAGCTAAAGCAAGCACTTTGCTTTGTTACCTTTCAGCTTCTCGAATGACCCATTTTGTGTTAATTTATGTGAAAGGGAAAAAATAAACTTTTTTTTTTTTATTAACTTGGATTTTTCTGTGTAATTAGTTGGGAACTGGGGAGTGGGTGGGCCCCCTCCTAATTTCCAAATACATCTATCTGTGACACCTTGTCCATACTATACATATAAGTTGTTCTAAATATGTTTGTCTTAGCTTCCTATCAGTTATTGAGTCAAGTTTAATTTGTGAACTTTAGAAGTCAGAGATCTTCAAACACCCTCTGAAAATATAATCACATGAATCATATGTCTTATTTTTCTACTTGTTCCCTGGTCTCTCCCTGTACCCTTCTGTCAAGAAATGCTTTGGGGTCTGAGTTAGGTTGTGTTGCAAGTTGGTGGAGAATCAGCTTCCACTGAGATCGTATGCCTTTAGCTTGAATTATCTCAGGCAGACATCCTGGCTAGGTGCAATGCAAAACTCAGAGAGCTCAAGCCTAAGACGACCTAAGGCTGGCAGCCCACTAAGTTGGGGATGAGAAAGGAAAAGGGAAACTCTATCTTTTCTGGTGCTTTTCCCCTCTTGGTTTCCCCACAAAAAATCAATAGCGTGGTCGATAGTTGGTTTTGAGTTGTTCGCTACATGTTGGAGTTTTTCTGATGTAAACCTTTGGTGTCTGGGCTTCAGACATTATAATGTGTCAGGGAAAGTTTGATAGCTGCCACGGGCCCTCCTGGGTTACATTTTATTCCCTGTGACAGCCTTTGTAATGCGAGAGGGGAAGTACAGATCAATTTTTACACCATTTAGTTGTTGGGGGAAATTTTTTTCTGTGAATTGATTTTTCTTTTAAAAATTTACCCTGTTTCTTCTAAACAGCAAAAGCTAATAGAATGAGGCCTTTTCGTTAAAGAATATTTTCAAATAAAAAGCAATTCAGGCCTTGCTCTGAGTTGTTAGGACCCGGTTGTATCCTGTTCAGAATTTCTCAAATTCCTTTTGCATGACTTGGAATGACACTTTTAATTTTAAATGTATCCATTTGGGAAAACCTGGTGTCCTTCCTTAGCAATACTCTGGAATGGTGATATCAGGAAGAAAATGGCACAATGTCAAATATAGTGCTTGTGTGGTTTTTAATGCAGCTTTTGGTTTCTTTGAAACTCTATGGTGGCACTTATGGATATTGAATAATTATAGATAATTTATAGTCACTATAAATTTCTGTTAAAAAGTTTTAATTTTCATTTGAGTCCTTTCTATTAAATCTCTTGCTGTCTGGATTTGCAAATCATTACATCTTCTCTTCTACAAACAATAGTTTAAGTTGCTTACCTATTCTTTTCTTTCATTCTAATATTTATTCTCCTTCAGCGTAATAAGTCTTATCAGAAGTATCCTTGAGAGGCTGTAAGGTAACCGCTAGTATGTTAAATGAATACGGGATGATAAAGCTGTGTTTGTAAGATGGCTTCAAATTTTGAAAGATAAATTTCTAACTGGAATGAAAATGTTTCTGTAAAATTATGTTGAAACAGCATCCTACAGAGGTACAAATGCTGTGTCTTTAAAATACTAAATACATTTATTTGAAAATAATGGCCAAATATTTGAACAATGATATTTAAGCAAGAACACTAGAATCAGGCCTCTTATTCTCAGAGTGTTAGATATCCATCATGCTGTATTAATTGAAAGAATTGGGTATAATCTCATAAAGTAACAGGCAAACTCTGGGCTTTCCGCTCTAGTAAAAATATATCATTTATGTCTTCCATTACCGTGCTATAATTATGGTAAGTGAAGCAGAATGGAATCGATAGAGCAATTTATCAATGCATTCCAAACTATTCTATCACCGTTTACGTCATCTACTGCAGATACTGTCATTCAATAAAGAGACATCTAATAGTATCAAGACTTTAGACTGATCCATTTCAGCATAATGTTTTCCTATGTTATGTTCTAATTTGGATCATGGTTTAATTAATTGTTTCACTTTGTATGATATTATGTGAAGTAAAATAGTTCTTGAATTGAATTTCATTAGAAATTTTAAAATTTAGTCTTCAAGTTTAAAAAGCACTGCCATATTATAAACAGTGTAAATAGTGCATTGTTATAGCCTTTTAGATGCTGTATTGAATTATATCACAGTTGAAACCAAAATACAAGCTAGGTATCCATCATGCCCCAAGATACATTGAAATTTAAATAACAACTATTTGGCTGGGGATATTATTTAATGACCCTAAATTTTTGTTTTTTAACATCACAAGATTCAAAATTCTTTAGGCTTTATCCTCATATTTATGATTTAACCGTAATTGTAGACAACATAGAAAATTTAGTTCATTTAGATTTTTTTTCATAAAACCATAAACAATATGGTCTTTTTACCATTAACCATCCCCTCATATAATATGATATTAAATATTCACAGAATTGAAGGGAAGATACTAAATTGTATATTAATATGTTTTTTTTTTAATATGGAAAAGATACTTCAGATTATTAGATTGTCATTTTCCTTTTCCATTTGGTGGTAAAATTATCATCCAGTGTCATGTAGTTAATTCAACTTTCTACAAAATGATATAAATCTGGTAAGGATGCCAAGAGTCACACCAATGCAAAATTATCATTTTTATTTCAGATTTGTAGCCATCAAGAAATGTTTTTAAAGACACAACTTATTTTTTGGTTGGGTTAGAAACATTGAAACTTATGGAGAAAGTGAGGTTGAATATAACACAGTTGTAAGAAAACATTTATAGCTCTTAGTTTTCAAAAAATGGTATTATGTACAAGTTTTTTCTTTTTGTTTTCTTTTAGACTAGTTCTTAAGGTAAGATTTATTCTTGTTTTTGGGTAATTTCCTTAAAACTCCTTAAGATAGTTTCCATGAACTCACAGAACATTACAGTCTGACATTTTGCGATCATTTTCTAGAACTGTATTCCATGGGGTGTGATGACAGCTCTTCTCCCTTCTATTTTATATCTTGAATTTGAATGGGCTTGTGAATGTTTTGATATAAGTTCTGTCTATGTTTATGGCCATCGCTTTCCTTCTTTATACCTTCCACGTTCCTGCTCACTGATGTCCCTCCAGGATTGATTTTTAAGAACTTGTCTGCTAAAGGGTTAAGGAGTCAGATTTTGAGGTGCTTCAGCATGATGTCTTTAAGTTAAAATTGGGATGTCATTTAGCTCGGTGAAGATGTTATAAATTGTTTGGTTGGCAAGATTTATTGAGGGTTATTCTACCTGATATCACACTGTATTGTTGAATGTGGACTATTTTTAACTAGCCTTCTATTTAAACAGTGTCAGCGAATTCTGAGAGCTTGCCAAACACATTCTCAAAATGGTTGCCAAACTGTAAGATGGCTGCCAAGGTCTGAGCACACTGAACAGGTTCAAAATGGTGACCAACTTCGCAGGATTTGTTGGTCAGATTCTCCCACTGCCATCCTCAACCCCCCCAACACACAACTACCACCGAAAACGGAAGGGAGAAAAAAAACTCGAAGATGCAAGACTTGGCACCAGCTCCTTGGCACGAGTGGTAGTAGTGTCATCCAGAGATTCAAGTAGTTACCGTGTACTCCTTGTTTCCCATGCTTGGCAGAAGACTATTCAGGGGAATACGTGAGGTGAAAACACCACCGTAAAATAACATGGCCATTTTCTCCACCTGATCTAACATGCACCAAATCATTCTTTAGAAAGGGGTGGGGAGGGGGGAGACTAGATGAAGCAGTGCTTTCAAAGAGCTTTCTAACGGAGATCCAAGAGCGTTAACCAAGACTTTGGGCTGTGCCTTTTTGTACTGCCTGCCTAAAGTGGCACAAACTTTATATACAACAGGTTTAAGATTTATTTTAGTTTTGCATTTGTTTACTTAAGTTTATAGCAATTGCTTTCTGGCAGTTGTGCTACTTAGCAGATTGAAATAAAATCATAAGGGTGAATTAAAACATACTGCTGTTAGTGCTGATTAGAATTTTAGCTTAGTGTAAATACCGGATGCAGGGTCCAACTTCTCAGACACTTGGCATGAGCTCAATAGGGATCTCCAGGCTACACAGGAGACAGTGTGTGTGTATTTGGATGCTTTTAAAATTCTTGGATAGGTGGAGCATACTACTTCTGCTGGCATGTTAGTTCATTGTGCTGCCTGCATAATGTGCTTGGGTTCCAAGGTAGACAGAGAAGCTGGGGAAATCATAATAAGGGAAAGTAGTTGGAATTTAAAAAACAAAACTTGGAAAAAAAAAAAGGGATTTTAATTAGACCCTGTGAAGTTTTTACTGTGTGTTTTGGTTATTAGATATAAATAACTAATAGTAAACTAAATTGAAGAACTGTGGGGTTTGTGATATTTTGAACAATGACCTAATAGTGAATATATTTCTACAACTTGTTAAAATTTTTCTGTGTGACACTTTAAAAAATATACTTGGTGAATTAACTTCTCCAGGCAGTCAGTTTACTCAGGGAATTCCTTAAATTGGTCTTCTGTTTAATATCAGCTATGGGCTAGGTTTTATATACTGATGAAAACCTGAATTCTTGAAGAGAATTTTTAATTGATAGAGCATTTTATGTAATACTTAAGTAGCTATACAAAAAAGCTGGTTGTCATGAAGGTGGTGGTGTTTTGTTTTGGGTCAATCAGTGGTGAAATCGGCTAGTGATAATATCACAGTAGGATGGTTTATACAGTTTGAGCTTTTGGCAATCTGCAGGTTTAGGATTTGTTAAGTCATGGAGCCCTTAGGTGGGGGAGATGTACACTTGGTGTATGCTCTATTGTAAGAAGTAGCCAAGAAATGTGACTTCTCGGTTCTTTTTTACTGATATTCTTTTCCCATTTAGTCAACAATGCCTGTAGCTAAGACTCTTGTAAGTTCTTTTCCAGTCTTTTCTCTCTTGGTAGGCAATTGTCAACCAAGCCCCAGTCATTCAGTAGGTGAAGCCAAATGTTATTGACAGTGCTGAAATTTGAACTCTGCATCCTTCAGTGTAAAAGATCAATGCCCATTAAGATGCTTCAGCTCTGGAAGTTTCAACATAGAGCTACATAGGCTTTTAGAGGTTAGCTGGGCAAATGTGTAATATGAAAGTTGCATGGCAGATCCCTTAATACATATTTACAGAGTACATTTCTAATGTTATATAATATTATGAATGTAAAGTAGTTTAATTAAAAGCATTTCTTGCTAATTCTTATGTATTTTACTGTAAGTTAGTGACAAGGAACTTGAATAAAACCTTTCTTTTTAAATTAAAAAGCAGGAGTTCATACCTCTTCACAATAAATCACAGTACTGTTTTTAATTTAAAAATTTATTTATTTATCTATTTATCTATTTATTTATTTATTTATGGCTGTGTTGGGTCTTCGTTGCTGCACTTGGGCTTGCTCTAGTTGCGGCGAGCGGGGGCTATTCTTCGTTGCGGTGTGCGGGCTTCTCATTGCGGTGGCTTCTCTTGTTGTGGAGCACAGGCTCTAGGTGCATGGGCTTCAGTAGTTGTGGCTCACGGGCTCAGTAGTTGTGTCTCGTGGGCTTAGTTGCTCCGTGGCATGTGGGATCTTCCTGGACCAGGGCTCGAACCTGTGTCCCCTGCGTTGGCAGGCGGATTCTTAACCACTGCGCCACCAGGGAAGCCCCACAGTACATTTTTAATCTTCAAATTAAGAATGTGTAAGTAGTACTGATTGTTACCTGTCAATTTTTCCCATTCTTTTCTATTGTATATTATTCATTGGCAGTTTATTTAGGTGAATAATGTTGTTGCAGCAAAGGTAAAATTTAGATCTCTAAAAATATGCTATTTTTACTTTGTTCATAATGTATTGTATCCATGAATATGTAAGCAAGTAGAATTTTTTCAGATGGCCTGGAACATGAGATAATTCTAAATTTTGTAGTATAAAATGCCAATCAGGCAATGTTTTGGGAGGTAGAATAAAGCAGAGTTTTGCAGATTCACAAAGAATTCAACATTCTTCCTTATATGAAAAAACAGTACTTTTCAATATTTTTAAGAAAAACTTTATTCATTTTGCCATTGTTAGACATAGTCCATATTTTCTGTTAGTGAAGTACAAGATCATTTCTTCAGGAAATTTTTCTATTAGTCCTTCCAAAGTGAGTATTTTAATTTAAAAGAACCGTTTGTCTTTTAAACTTATGTTGCGTGTTTGGCATTTTACCCTTTCCTACATAGTATGCATGTATAATTAGTACAAGGGTTGTGTGTGTATGCCTGTTCTACCCAAGTATGTATAGAGATATAAAATTTACTTTCTATATAGTAGCTTTCTGCATAGGGCAACCCAAACAGCTGTTACTCCTTTTTATAGCTTCTTTAATCTATGTGCCAACAAGTCAGTTTACAAAATCTGTTTTGTTGATGACTGCTGCGATAATAATTGTGGTGTTTTGTGGCTTGGCAAAAGGCTGGGGTCTCCTCTGAGGACTCTTGCCAAAGGCTTTGAAGGGGTTGAGGGGGATTCATTGCCAGAATGAGTCACCGCTCTCTATTTTATTTAGTGTCCTTCTGCCAAGGCCTTAGACACTTTCTGTTTTCATTCTTTTGTAGGCTTTCCTCCCCACATTGTGGTTTTCTTCACAGCCAGAGGCCTGGGTCTGCCAGGATAGGTGAGAGAAGCTGGCTGCCCTTCACTAAACACCAGTGTGCAGTGGAGCTGGAGGGATGGGGGGTTAGCTGTTGTGCTACTTGAATGAATGTGAGTTTAATTATATAGTTATGAATTCTAAATAAAATGATGGATAATCTGGTTCACTCTAGTCACCTGGATTTGGGTTAGAAATTCTCAGAAGAGTAGTTATTATTTACTTTAAAGTAACATCCAAATAATGTGACAGTGTTTTAGTGCTTTTCATCATTGATTGTTGAAAAACCTTAGATTATTCATGAGTCTTGGCTGTAGGCCCAAATCATGAATTTTTCCTCAAACAAAAGAATACCATCCCCTTCCTTTTAAATGCCATAATATTTTGCTTCAGATAAACTGTTTTACACACACACCTAATAGTTTTCAAGGAATAATCCTAAAAATTTTATTTCTACTTGTCTAGATGTAAATTGTCACTGGTAAGTGGACTCAGAGATATGAACTGCTAGTCTGTTGTCTAAGATATATTAGAGATTTTAATAGTTTTGTCTTCATTAAATTCTTTGAATAGATTGAAATAAGTTGGACTAAATATCCTCTTGCTAGATTCTTCCAACTCAAATACATTATGCATATAGAAAGATGACTGGGATAAATTTAAATCTTCAATATGCAAGCAAAAATGACATTTCGTACATTAATATGAGGAGGACTTAATTGGACCGTTGATGACTTTGGCCTCATAAATTCAGATGGCTTTTTCTTAACTAAAGTTATGACACCATTCTAAAAGCTAATAAACTGTGTATGCAAAATTAAACTGAGGGACATAGTTTTTGCTTTGTTAAGTGCCCATTCATTGTGTTAGATCTTTCCCCGAAAACATTTCCATAAGTATAAACTATATTTTTCAAACTTCAGAGTCCTAACTGTGGGACATCAAAGTATTTTCCATATATTATGGTCCAAGCTTTTGTTCCTCAGGAAATAAAAATGCCATAAAATGACTTTAACACTTTGTTTACAAAATAAATACTATTAATAATTGATTATTATTCCTTATAAACATTTCAGTTAGAAAATGTATAATTACATAGGTGAGGAGTCTGAGGTAATAGTAGGATAAATTGATCTAATTGTATCCTACAAAGGTTAGTGGTTAACATTCAGACAAGTTAATGTATGTGAAAGCCCTTTAAACTGTAAAATATTATATAAATATCAAAACATTAAATTTTTATTTCTTTTCTGCTTTCTTAAACTTTGGATTATCAACTCTTTTCTCCATGTATCTTCTTTACATTTCATTTTCGTTTAAAATAGCAAAAATAAGTAAACAGAAACAGTTACTAAAAACCTGTAGTCACTTTGTGATATAAATTTACTCAGGATTTAAATACTCAGAGTTCACGGCAAGATTCCAAGACAGAAATTCTTTTGGATGATCTATAAACCACTCAATCCCTGGTTAATGCTCAAACCATGTGAAAAGTTCCAGGTGAAGTTCACTTTAAGCCTTGTCTGAACCCCATAAACTGAGTGAAGTACTGTAAACCCTGTGTGAACCCCAAAGAATCAAAATAACTAAACCTGGTGCATTTCATTAAAACCCACTGTTTTCTACTCGCTGCTTAAATGTGCCCCAAATTTGAAGACAAACTTTGCATTTGGAAGTGAACTGTTTTATTTTAGAAAGTATGAATCATAAGCTACTTAGTCCTTAGATATAGTTATCCTATTGTGAAGGTCTAATAATAATACTGTTTCAGAAGAGGAACAGGCGCCTCCTTACAAGTCTTAATAGTCCCAGGATCTCTCAAAAGTCAGCAAGACATAAATAGAGTAGTGGTAATGGTTGTCATCCTAGTAATGGTATTAATAGTAGAGATCCTCATCAACATTATTTTGAAAGAGTAATGTTGTCTTGAATTTATCCTGAACCTTTGTGCCAAATACTTAAAACAAGACTCAATCTATCCTTTGTTACCATAGTGTGAGTTGATGGGAGCTAAGTATTATTGGTCCTTTTATGCAAAAAGGAAACAGAATCGCTGATCAGTTAAGTCACTTGGCTTCCAACTAGTTGCATGACTTCAGATACGGGTAGATTGATCTTTGGGGGCATTGATCTCCTCTTCTGAAAAATGACTTCTTAGATTGCTTTCAACTCTTAAAAAAATCTGCAAATGCTATTGCTGTTGGTTTAGAAAGCATATCCCCAGAAATAAGTCTTTGTGTCATTGTTCATTTTATTCCTTTTGAAGATGAGGTGACCGATCCATAGAGGACACATTATAAATCACTGGCCTGATTTCCCTTAGTAATCACCATAATCAGAAGTACAATCATAGTTATCACGCATCAAGTACTTACTCTACCTTGGATATCATGTGCTGAGCTCTTTCCATCAATTAGCTCACTGGTCTTTCTGTAGTTTTTCATTAGTAGCCTTAGGGTCTTAGTGTATCAATGATTTTATTAAGTTGACTACACATTTTGTGTGACTATTTTTACAGGCCAATGTCCTTGAGTATTCAAGAATCCTGAAATCATTCCCTTTGCCTGTAAATTTTGACAGCTAACCAAAATGAGGACTTTCTTTCACTCTCCTAACCATTTTGCTTTTTTAACTATCAGTCTTATGATGAGTTTGGTAAGGAATAAGTAATTTTCATATATTTTTCTGTGCATTCTTCCAACCATTCAGCTATCCTCTTGTGTACACATAGGCTTTTGCGCACCGGAGAAAACTAGGTGAATAAGAAATGCTCCTTGTCTTCAAGAGCTTGCAACTTCCAAAGTTACAGATTCACCATGAAAAGAGTGTCAAGGTGCACCTTAAGTTTGTTACCTAAATGGCACTGGTAAATATTTTCAGATAAGCAAATATTGAGCTGACACTGAGTGAAGCGTGTGCTTTACAAACTTTCATGTTTCATTTCAGGGTAAGACATCGCACTCTGAAGAATGGGCTTTTGGAATGTATATGCTTAGCTTAGTTCTAGGTGCTAAAGACAGTAAATAGCTGCTGAAATAGTCTTCCGTCAACCATGAACAGTATCTTTGAAGCAGTCACTACATGCACTAGGCTCTGTCTGTTGTAGGGTCTGCTCATTAAAGCTACTTTCTGGGTCTTTGTTCATGTCATGCAGACCTTGTGACAGGTGTTACAGCTGCCAGCCTGGCACAATCCATTGGGGGCGTGCTGTAATTGCTCTTGATGCCACCCTTAATGGGTGGGTGAGGGGAGGTGAGAGGATGCCCTCAGGCCGTTACTGACATCTGGTCACCACTGCTGTTTCACTGCAGTGTCTGCTTGGTGCCTACAAATATTGGACCATTGAGTTGAGTTTGCTGCCACCATTGGATTCCTTGCAGCTATCATTATTTCACAGCTGGGCAATGATTTTAGCTTGGAAAAGGATTATTCATCTCAGGGCCAGAAACAGTCCACTGCCAACATGACCCTGAGAACTTTCTTATGTTTATTAAATGAGAATAAGTATCCTCATGACCTCCTTTATTAAGTAAGTGTTTCCTGGTTTTGAACTTTTTGTTTTTTTGCGAGAATGTTATCTTTCATCATTATTTCTGAACCCATAAAGGATTAAATTTCCTCTTCAAGAGTTTCACATATTTCTTTTATGTATGCAGGGTGATAAGTAAACATTGATCTGAGGAAGTTCTGAAAAATCTCATTCAGCCAGCATTTACCAAGCGCCTTATCTGTCAGCTACTGAATGAGGTACAGGGAAAATAAAGGCCTGACTTCAACTCGCTCTCTCTCCAGTAAGACAGACAAACCTATTCACAACTAACCATAACATCAGGCAGAGTGATTAAAGTGAAAATGAAGTAAAAGTGTGTAACAGCATGGGTACAGTTATGATTTGTGTATTGTGCTTTTAACTAAACACTTGGGTGAGATGGATTTGAGAAAACTTCATGCGCAAAACTTCTCAATGCACAAATTATAGACAGGCCCCTGAATATTAAGACACTCTGTGAGGGAGAATTTCAGGCTGTCTGGAATCCACAAACTAGAGTTTGCCCACAGAACTGAATTAAAAGTAGCTACTTATCCTTATGATCTTTTGTTTCTGCAATAGTGGCATGTTCCTGAGGCTGTATTCTTTTGGTCAGAGCAGAACTGTAGTATGTTGTTAAGTTGTTTAGGAAAGCTCTGAGACAATTAATGAAGTGGATTTAAATGTGTATTTAAAAGCAGTCACAAAGTGTTTCTTTGTGGGAGATGCCCATATTGCAGTCCTAACTTAAATACCAACTTAAACAAGAAACTTGACTTTAGGTGTGCTCCATAAATATTCTGTGATCATTTCTGGGGTGTTGTAAGACACTTCTAACCACTTTATAAAGATATTAGTAACTAAACAATCACCAGTTAGAACCCTCTCCCCTCCATTTCCACATCCATCTGTGCACACCCACTCTAAATGCTCATGGAGAGATAGCATTAAGGCTCTAATCTGACCTTAGTGATTTTGCAAATATAAAGGTAGCATTTCATGGTCCCTGAAGTGATATATTATTGGAAGAGCATTCATACAATTTTGTTTTAATTGATTCTAACTCTTAAGCATGCAACCAATCTGTGTACCTCTCCTTTTAATTATCTGAGCTGTGAGAGAGAAGTAGGTAATAATTTGGTGATCCATTCAGATATCTTCAAAGGAAGGTATCCATCTTTTATATGGCAGACATGCTGAAAGATATAAAACAAAATATTTTTATTTAGTAATTTCATCAATATTCTTTATAGTGCAAATGATTTAAATCACAACTTATACAAGTTGCTCAATAAGTACTTTTGATTGAAAAAAATGGCCACAAGAATTAAATTTATGAAGTTAAGTGAGGAAAAAAGCTAGAACATAAGAAATAATAAATTAATGAATAAATTCTCTTTAGAAGGAAGCCAAATATTATAGTTAGGGTGAACAATGAAATAATCCCACTTGAAGAAAATTAATTCAGCCAACACATTTTAGTGTCTTCTCTATGCTTATTATGGGGCATGTGACAGAGAGGTGGAGGAAATTTATCAGAAATGAATAATATTCATTACCATGTTCCTGTTGACAAGTTTGAGTACACAGGTACACTATTGAAACAGTGAATTCAAGGAAGGATGAATTGAAACATAGGTTGAAATTATCATGGATAGAAGAGGCATAAAAATACACTTCCTTTTCTAGGAAAACGTTTGTAAATTGTGTTTGGTTAGTACAAGTACATAGAAAGCATATAGAAGTTTTCAATCTATTTTCATTGAATTTGTAAGATGCTAGGTAAAGTGTACCAGGTCCTTGTCCCGTATGTTGAAAATTATTGTTTTAATTGGATTGCTTCTTTGGAAAGAAGACAAAAGAGCACATTGCTAAAAGCTTCTGGAAGCCATTTTCAATATTTGTAATAATGTAAGTGCTAGAAATGTGCTTCCATTATATGCAAAGGCAATAATGCCTTCTATAAGCATAGAGTCTCTGTAAGACTTTTATAATATTGTTAAATGCAAGCAGACAAAAATTATTTTTAACTTTAGATTAGAGTACCAACTCCATCTTTCTCTTTTGCAATTTTTTGGCCACTCTTTCTAATTCTGCTCCCAAGAGCAATTTAAAAGTCACTTTTTGTTTTTCTAAAAAAGGAGTATTTATTTCTACAAGTACCATGTCAGTTCTATATGACCTGGATGGTGTGTGTCATAAATATAATTTTTGTATGATTGGTCAAATTTTTCACTTTTAGCTAAGATGTCTGCTGTAGCACAATACTTGGGAATGTTTGTGTTGAGAGATAATTTAGAATTTATTAACTTACTTTTAAGAGTACTTCTGATAGGGCTTCCCTGGTGGCGCAGTGGTTGAGAGTCTGCCTTCCGATGCAGGGGACGTGGGTTCGTGCCCCGGTCCGGGAAGAGCCCACATGCCGCGGAGCGGCCGGGCCTGTGAGCCATGGTCGCTGAGCCTGCGCGTCTGGAGCCTGTGCTCCGCAACGGGAGAGGCCACAACAGTGAGAGGCCCGCGTACCATACACACACACACACACACACACACACACACACACGAGTACCTCTGATAATATAGATATAACAGCTCAATTATAATGTTGCATCATCTTTGTATAGGTATATACATGAAACAGACTTAGAAATTAAATGGTCTATACCATATAATATGTTTCTTTTCATGATTTGAATTTAAATTTACAATGTTGTTTACATGACAAGAGAAAATTTGAAATTATAAGAAAACTGTGGGCCAGTTAGGTGCCTTTAGAAATGTACTTTGGGATATTGAAATGTTCTATAAAGCATTATGAGTATAAAATGAAAGGGCTCTCTTTATCTCTTTTCTAAAGCAAGTCAAAACTTTTGCTTTCATAACATGCCATTGAAAAACATATTTTACAAATATTTTATAAAATCTTACCTTGAAATTTTTTTCTTGCAAGTAAGGAATTATCTTTAAAATTATGGACCCTGCTAGAGAATAATATAATTGTGTTTAATAAAGAAAAACTCATTGAAAATCTGTGTGGATTTGGTTCATCTGAACTATAGATTGATGAAACCTATTTTACTTTTGGATATTCCATAAATTCCAGACATCTCTTAATGTCTTTTCTATGTATGAGAAATCCATACACAACAGAGAAAGGATGGAAAAGATGGAGACCTTTCATTTCCCTTATTTTCACTTTTGTTCCATCCCTCTTTGCTTGTCCTTTGTTCAAATAAACTTTTGTGGTATGTCTTTCACACATCATCGCTCTTTGCTTCAAAGGCTTCTTTTAATAACTTAACCCTGGCTCACTTTCTTTTGCATATGAAATTGATTTAACTAAAGAGTATGTGTGTGTGTGTGTGCATGCATGCACATGTGTGCAGTCCAACATGTACACACACATCTGTACAAATAAAAATTTCACTGGAAAGGAAAGTCTATGATCTCTGGTTTACTTTAAATACACACACACACACACACACACACACACACACACACACACACACACACACACACCTTGTTGAAGTGATAAAGCCTAAGCTTGGAGTCAATCTATTTTTGAGATCCAGATTTTTCTCTTAATGCTCTCTCAGTTTCCTCAGCCTGAAATAAGGACAATAATATTTACTTTGCAAAAGCGGCTGGGAAAGTTACATGAATGTAAATAACTTAGCTCATAGTGTTGGCCATTCTTATTATTTTCAGGCAGTGGTAAAGGCTTTCTGTTTCCATCACCATCATCATCATCATATATGAATATAATTAAGTAATATATTGATCTTGAAGCTGATAATAAGTTAACTGATAATAAGCAGAAGGTTGAAATTAAGGCTTTTTGTTCCTGAACAATTGATCTTAAGTACAATCACTTGAAAAGTGATAGTTATATTAACCTGAAAATAGTAAAACATTTTAGAAAATGACAGTATTATCTATGTGATTTTCAGTTGTCAAGCCAACTTATGTTAAAATAGAAATTAAAATTTCCATTAACATAGTGTCTATAATTTTTTAAAAAATGTTTCACCAATTACAAATTTAAATCAACAGAAGTAATGATATACTGATAGTTGTACAAAATAACAAAAATGTAAAAAAAGTTTAGAATTTGAAAATACTATATCAGGAGCTAAGCTGTGTAATTATCTTGTTCTTTAAATACAGAAATGTTGTTTCCTATAGCAGGTAGATAGAGATATCAATTCAGCTACCATTTTAAATACAGTAACTCTGAGAAGTTCTAGTTATTTCTTATGTTATTAGAAATTAAATTCTGGTATGAATGCTGGAAAAGATATCTTTTTCAATCTTGTGTCCCACCATCAAGCATTATGCATCAAGCATCAGTGACTTCTCATAACATCCACTCGATGACTATTTGAATTTTATTTTCATTGGGCAGACCCTCACCTTAGAAGCTCTGTATTAACCAGCTTTCAAGACTGACTAAGACTTTTTCTCTTCTTTGTAACATACTAACTGATGCCTGGAGTATGCTGAATACTAATGGCCAATAGTTAACCTGCTAGCAGAAGCTAGCAATTTTGTTTTTACTAGTTGTGTGCTTACCAAAGTTGTGTTATTCTCAGACCTGTTTATACTAGTATTATTGGTATTGTTGTAATGTAATTTAATTAAATTTATGTGATCTGATGACATACAACCTCAAAATAAAAAAGCAAGTTTTATTTCTGTGAAAATAAGCCAGTGCTTTGAAAAGTCTTATTAAAGGTGAGTTACAAAAAATTCTGTCAGATTAAGTGTGGGTGAGCTGTCTCAACAGTAAAGGGAAATTTGTAAAAATATGAAAGGATCCTGTGCTCAGATTATTTTAGAAGTATGTTTAGATTCTCCTTGTACTGAAAAAAGCACAAAACCTGGAAATCTTATATGATGCTTTATAGGTGTGGTTTATGTAAGAAAGATGCTGCAGTTAACAAACATTAAAGTTAAGGCCTTATCTCTGTATAAAAAGACTGGCCAACAAATGTACATGTCTTTACAGTTAAAATGCTTAAGGTGTATATGTTTCATAAAAAATTATCCATTTTTTTAAACTAACCGACCAACTACTAGCCCCAAGAGTATTGGAAAGGAATGCTTCTACTCTATTTCTTGTTCATATACTTTTCAGAGATTTAGAGATGTTCTGGTGTTTTGTTTTGTTTTGTTTTTCCTAACAAGGGAAATTAGAGGGAATTGGTAGATAGGGTTCGTATGTTGGGCTATGAGACTTGTAAAGGACCAAGACCTGAAATCATGATGTGGAAGTTGATATGCTGAGGTTGGTCAGTTCCATAAAAAAAAAATCAATCCAGCCAGAAGATGTTCTAGATGGTCTGATTTTGGGTGGTAGCTTAGTGGAGCAGTGGACAACCTGGAGGACTAACTGGCAGAAGGTGAGAGTCCCCCAAATTGGGCAGAACCAAGAAATAGAGTCCATGGACAGGTGACACTAATCCAGGCAGGTGGTTAGCATTAGAGAAGTCCGTCAGCAGGTAGCAGGGTTCCAGGTGCTAACCTGGATTTCAGAGCCAGAATTTCATTCTTGGGAAGCAGGTGAGGAAAAGCACATCAGTATATCCAGTTCCAGATGAGCCAGAGTACTTGGCCGAACACTTAAGGTGGAGTTTACCTGTTGGAGAACATGGCACAGATTGCTGGTACCAGAGTTGGAGCATGAGGTCAGAGGCTAGGGGGTGGCTTAATGCTGAGGCCCCTGGGGAAGTTGTGTTTCTCAGAGCCCCTCCTGTCTCCAGAGGATGGATGCACTTACAGATGGGGACTGTTACATGATTGGACATCAAATGGCTTACCTAGGGGTGGCAGAGAGCCAGGTGACGACTTCAAGTGTTCAAATATGGAAGAAAATAAAATAGCTCTGTGTCTGTCTTCTTGAAGACAAAACCCAATAGCCAAAGGACTGAGAGTTTTACCAAAGAAACTGCTGTTTTTGAAAGAACAGTGGAAGATGCATCTGCTTCCAGTGTTAGATTAACCTTACCTAAATAAGGTAAACTCTTTGTCTTTCATTGTTGTTGCTGTTGTCTGTCCTGTTATCTAGTATTGCCTGGCACCAAAAAAAGCAAGGAATAATTGTTGGCTAATTTGACCTATCTGGATGGCATTTGTAATTGAGATTCATCCTTTATTAAAGCAAGTACAGGCATTATTACTATTTTTTAAAATATCTACTTATTATTTTTGTAAGTTGGGTTTTTTTTGTTTTTTGTTTTTTGTTTTTTACTAGTTTATTGTTGCTGATGGTGGTTTGGTGGTATTCTACAGTGGGGCCTACTTGTAGCTCAACTAAGGTGTTTGAGTCAGACTTTTTAAGCATAAAAGTACTTTGCATGGTTTTATTTCAAGTGTATCAATTACGTCATTTGTGGCAGTGAAAGTGAGATTGTAATTCCCAGAGTGCTGAGACAGTTCATTCAAAGGTTAGCCCACCTATGTTTATAGTAGTTTTCTGTAATATAATTATAACTAATTTTCACTGTTGTTTTTGGAGAAAACTGTAGACTATAATTATGTGTTAGCACTTTTTAAACAGCTTCCTGCATTGTCATATTATTTTAAATGGGCTCTGTTTTAAAATAACCTTTCATGCTTTGATTTCAAGAATATAGCTTACATGGGTCTGTAGTTAGCAAAATACAAGGATCTAGCAAATCATAGAGACTCAACACAACTGTAGAAGCATGTGTTAAACGTTTCTAGCACTGCCCTAGGTTTAGAGGGGAAGATATGGCGGGGTGGGGGAGTAGAAATTCTTTGTCGTTTAACAGTTGATCAGCCCTGATGGATAGGCAGAATATTATACAGAATAGCTAAGCCCCCATGTAGAAAAAAAATACATGGTAGTTACACAAATGTAAAAATGCTACACGCGAAACATATTGTATTTCATTTTTGTGGTCCACTCATAGGAATCTCAGAGCAGAATTAGAATAAAGTCCCATGTCCCAGAATTAAGGACAGCAACACCATTTTATCTTTTGGCAAATGTTGCCTGTATCATCCTCAAATGGCAGATATCTGCATATAGTTAGTCATCTGGACACACCCTTCCCCTGCTACATTTCGTCTCCATATTAGTAATAGAATTTTAGTGTTGGTTTAAAAGACAGGCTGCCTTAAAGCAGATTGCATAGTTTGCACACTGTGAATTGTAATTAAAGTGTAAGGGGTGCTTATTATGTCAACAACTGGCATGAGAACCCCCGAGCAGCAGGTGACCCCGAGCATGTGACGTTTGTGACAGCTAGGATCCCCTTTCCACTGGCTTAGCAATCTGAAAGTCCAAATTGAAAGAAGCCCAGAGGCTGTATATTTCATTAGATCCCAGGGGAAGTGCAGGATACAGCTTCCTTCTGTTTTCCTGGGAGGTCGCCAGAAAGTTTGTGGAGCTCTGTTTCTGTCAGAGACTCAAAAGAGAAAAGCAAAAGCACACACAAAACAAAACAAAACACCATACACACCACAAAACCATCCACCAATCACCCCCAGGACCATAGATTTGACATTTCCCACAGTCTCTCGGAGACCACAGTGTTGCTGTGTCAGCAATATACCCCTTGCTTTGAATTGTTTGAAAGGAAGGCTCCGTGTTCTAGCATTTAAAAAATGTTTAAGCTTCCATATGCGGTGATTCTTTTGGTATAAAGCCATGAAAAATTATCAAGTACAGATATCATATGATTTGCTTTAAATACTTTTGCATTATGCATTACATTCTCCTCACCTTCTAGGATGGGGCAGAAGTCCGAATTTAGAAAGATGAAACCACACGAATAATAAAGGAAACAGACCAAGGAGACATGCCATATGTATTTCAGTTCTTACTGTGATGAGTAAACCATTTGAAATGTGGTCACATGAAAGGAGTGCTACTTTAGGAGGCTCGGATCCTTTTAATAGTAGATTTTTATGGTATTCCATAGTGGATACAGACCCCCACTAAGGTTCTGGTTCTGGTGGAAGCTTTTGGTCTTGAGTCATCTTGGGACCTGACTGACAGTTGCTGGAGTGAGCAAAAAGGTGTCTCTTTTTTCACCTCACATTGGATGGCAGGCTTCTTACTGTCACGGAGTTTCCATAGCACAAAAATGGAAACTATGGTACTTGGTTGCTTAGCTTTGGTAACCCAGATCTTTTGGAAGTTGATTTTTCATTTGGGACTCAAGCTTCCTACATGAACTGATGGGCTGTGGCTTCTCTGCCCTCAGGAAAACCAAGTTTAAGCCCAGCAGGAAGTATTGCTGGCCCTATAGATACCGAGCATACCTTTTAATCCCTAAGTGTTATTAAATTTAAACCGGAAAAGAAGAACTCTCTGAACCCAGACTCCTCTTTTTTTGTGTGTTTTATTTTTTGGTCAAGAAAGAAAGGTTAACAAGTCGCTGTTTGTAAGCTTGCTTGTGACTGTGTGTGTGATCTTATGCTAGCCTGGAAAGAGAACCTCAAGTCTTGAGAAAAAAAGATGAGCCGTTTTTATAAATTTGGTAAATAAAATAAAACCTTCCAACTTTAGAACTGCATTCAAGTATTGTAATTAAGGGAGTACCAGTTATTTTTTAAATTATAGTACACCTATTTTAGCAAATTTGCAAAGAATTAATTTCTTTGTATTTATATTTTTCAAGGTCAGTTCCTTTATTCAGCCAGAGGGAAATCCAATATACTTAGCAGAATTTTACCTCAGTTTCCCAGAGAGATGAGAGAAGAATAGATTGGCGTGGAATGTGACAGAAATTTGTCTGTCTGTGCTGCCTAAGATTAGCTAACTAATCATCAATTTCTGTAGTAATATAAGCGTAGCGCGGAGGTTTAAAAAAACTGTCCCATGTCATGAATTTTCCATTTTTTACTTAGCTTCTAAGTGAAGCTTTTAATTTTTTTTCTCTCATTGTGTTTTGTGAATACTACTTCCTTAATCTTTATTCTTAGTTTATCATCCTTTATCATATGTCCTTACCTGCCTTGAAAGTCTGCATTATATTGTTTTATAATCCGTACAAAATCACATCACTTTATGGATATTCTAAATATAGTCTGTTAATACATAGTGCCTGATAAAAGGTGAATGTATAGAAAATAAGCCATTTTCAGAACTTTCGGCTAATTTTAGAAACCGCATTCTCAACTTTAGGCCAGGTTTTAAAAAAAGGATTTAAGAGTATCTGAACTTATGTCTACATCAAGCCAAAGATAAATAGGGTGTGTCAAACTGGCCATAATTCCTATCAGAATTGGTCTTCAGCCTAACATTTTCAACACAGTTTCAATATTGGTCTTCCAAAATGCATGCTAGAATGAAAACCAAAAAGGAATTTTAACATCTTATTTTCGATTATCTAAATGAAACTTTCGATTTTTTTTAAATTAACTGTAGTTACTCTTCTCTTACTGAGAGAAGCTTTACTGATAACACCAGTGCAAACATGGTTATGTCACTCCTTCACATACTTAGTAAAGTGTTCTTGCTCTGTGATACATATCAAGGAGTCTTCAGTAATTATGAAATCAGAAATGCAGAAGCCTATCATCACATACTGCAGGAATTTTCTATACTAGGGACCAAAAGATTCACATTAAACAAAATTTGTAAGCTTAGCCTTACTCTTCCTACTACAGATAATAGGAAAGAAATGTTTTTAAAGTCTCTGGTCCCAGTATATTTGCAAATAATAGTCAGAATTGTCTCATGATTTGAGAAATCTGCTTCCCTTTTAAATTCTAACTTTTTGTTTATGTTTCAAATATTAAATTATCTGATAAGATTATCGTGGGCACTGGACAAGCCATTTGCCCATCTCTGATAGAGAGGGGGAAATCTTTCCCTTATATGTAGCCATTTCAGGAATTTTAGCCTTAATTGAAAAACGCTGCATGTTTTCTAACTGTACTTTGTTTCTGCTAGGAGATAGAAAAATCTATAGGCCATCTCTGGGATAACTTTTTCTTAAAAGTCTTGCCCAGACTAGCCTCTCCCCTCTATTCCTCTATTCAAGGTCACTTATTGAGCATTTACTATGTGCAAGCCTTTCTTTAAACGTGTGCCCTCAAGGGCTTGCAACTTGTTGGTAGGGCAGGTGGGGATTATACACACGGAGAAATGAAATAGAAGCTGAGTCTTGTTCTTAGTAACCAGGCTGTAGGAAGCCAGAGGAAGGAGGGATTAATTCTGCCGGGAGGAAGGGAAAGGATCCTGTCTTCATCCTCTTCTACACTGAATTATCTTCTAAATTCAGGACAGGGATCTGTGCTGTATAAATATGACTAACGGGTATCGGAAAAGAAGGCAATTACTTTCTGTGCCTAAGTGGGGTGTTGACAAAAACAGACGGTTAAAGCAAAGACAGAACTCTATAAATTGGCTGAAATCTTTTCAAATATTTGACAGGAAGCTTTGGGTAAAATGTTAGAGTTTTAATTACTGTATTTTAATGGCAGCTGAGGGTTAATAAGCCCAATGGGCACTTGGCCTGGTCATCAATGTGTGGTTGCCATACAGTTGAGAATAGTAGTGTGGGCTGGGCTGTGCAATACCAGTGGGTTAATTAACTTTGCGATAGTCTGTCACTCATTCCTCAGGCAGGGGGACATTTGAGTTTGCAATAGGTCATCCTGCGTTGCAGTTTAGTGTTTTAAATGTAGCTAAGCTTGAGCCTACAGAAAAAAAATCAAGAAAATGGAAGTGGTGAGTTTTTTTTAACTAAGGAAATTCGTTCAGTCAAGGCATAGGGCCAGTTTGAACAATGTAAGCCTGAGACATCTTTCACAGGGGGCTGTGTGCCCTTTCAGTGTTCTACTTTGCTTTGCTTCTAAAGATATGATGTCTGTTTTCCGTAAAATTTCTCGGAAAGTATTTGTACCCATTTATTTCCTTTTCTCAAGGAACCTGCAAGCAGATCTTGCAGTGTGGTGAGCACACACACATTTTCTCTCCCCGTTGGTGCCGTCCTGTCCAGGGCAGCGCGCAGACTTGAGGTGGGTGATTCCGCAGAGGATGCCCGGCAGCTCCCGGGCCTGCAGGCTTCCTGGAACCTAGCGTTGGGAGCCCAGAGCTTGTGAGCCTCCTGTTCGTGGCTCTGTCTCCAGGGCTCACAAGAGTGCTGGGCACACAGTAGTTGCTTGATCCATATTTGTTGGTTTTATCTGTGGAATGATATGCTGACTAAATGATGAGAGTATATTATTAAGGAATTTCAGTTGAGTTTCCATTTCCTCAGTTGCTAGATTTGTAATACTTTAATCAGCATATGTTAACATTTCTAAAATTATTTCAGATTTATCAGTGACATCTGAAGTTCCACTTACTCTTTTGCAATAACTAGTTTCTTGGGACATACAATTCTTAGGAAAAAATGATTTAGACTACAAGAATTCAGGAATTTTAGGGGAAAGCTAGAGCTCATTTACTTTAATAGCCCCAAAGATGAGAAAAATGAGACCCAGGTTTACAGAGCTTTTAACAATCGATTCTGGATCCCAGATTTCCTGATTCTGAACCTGGTGTTCTTTTTTTGGATATTAACCCAAATACCTTAAAGCTTTTCCTCTCTGTTGCTCTCACTTTTGATCTCTCATTTGTGAATACTTTCTTTAGACCAAACAGGGAATAATAAAGTACTCCAGGAGAGGGGAACTCAGAGGTGAACTTCACATGGAAATGTTACAGGCCTGCTGCAAGGTGCAGCCAACAAAAAAAAGTTAGCTGGCAATCTGCCTTCCACGCAAAGGTTATTTTTCTTATTACAACAAAACTAATTAGTGGATTTTCTAATGTAAGAAAATGTTGCTGTTAGTAAAAGTTTCCTCTGTGCCAGAAAGCAGATGGTGGCAGTGAACAGTGTTTTCTTTTGCCAGGTTTTGTATATGCTTTCTAAACCTGCAAGAGATTTTGCTTTTCCAGATTCAGATTTCTGATCTTTTTTATTTTTAAACAGAAATAGAAACTTATATTTAAATGTACTTGCATCATGTGGTCTGTTTGACATATCATGGTTCCTTGAAAATGTTGAGTAACATTTGATGTTCTGCATGAATTTCTTCTCGAAGAGTCTTGGGACTTTTTAATGTTGTGCTATACTTTCCTTACGGAAATCCAGAGGTCGTGCTTTGAGAGCGCCACAGTAGGGAGTTTTGGTGGGGTTATGAAAAGCAGTGTAGGAGATTTTCTTTATGTGTCAAAAGAAAAAAAAGATTTTCTATTTTCTTTTTTCTTTTTTCGGTTTTTTTGTTTTTTGCTTCCAATCACTGTGTAAATACCAGCTTTTCTCAGTAAGGTTCCTTAGAGCCTGCCTCTATTCATGATGACGTCAGGGTTTGTATACAATTTTGAATAATTCATTTCCCTATCTACTGCCGGTGAGATGTTACACTCTTCCTGTTAATTTAAAATAGTCTTTTTGCCTAATGTTTTTTATGAAATTCCTTCCAAATAGGTTTGTTCAAAGTCTTCCCCTTTGAAGTCTAAGCATGTCAGGACAATACCAACATGGCGGCATTAAAACAAAGTGCTTTCTGATTTTAAGGCCAGGTGGGAGAACATGTGACTACAATAGTGTGATGTGAGGCTGTTTTGTATGATGAAAACTTAAGACTCTGTTGACTAAGACTTCAGAAAATTTCCCCTTTCTACAGGACATCCATGTAGAGGAGAAAAGGAAATCATTAAATTGTTAGATGAGTTGCTAAAGTATAGAATAAAAAAGGAAAATGAAAACCAGCCCAGTGATTTTTTTTTTGGGGGGGGGGATCATTTGGATAAATATAACAAGAAATTATTGCCCCGAAGTTACTAAATAGAAAAGAATTTTGAAATTCCATGCTGTTTTTGGAGGTGGTAGCCAGACTTAAAGGAAATAACGGAGGCCTTCATCCCTTCTTTTACAGCATTCCCATGTTAAGCTCTGCTATTGTTCCAACCACCCCCCAATACAAACCTGATAATTGAGAGACACCATGCAGGTATTATGTCACCTTTAATTCCTGAATAAACTCTGATTTTGTTTTTTGTAACTTTCCCCAGATCTGTTGCAAATAAGATTTCCTGTCTCATTTGAAGAGCTGCTATTTCTGACCCCTGTTCAAAGATGCCACTTGTTTTGTTACTGCGATTTTTTTTCTTTTTACTATTTCTTCTTTTTCATTGTTTCCACCACTCATAATTTGCTTTTAATCTTTTTTTCTAGTAACCAAAAAATAAAATAGGAGAGTTTAGAAGGGCCACTGAGCCATTTCAACCAAAAATGATTTAGTCACCTTTCATTCTTTGCTTATCTTTCTTATTTGTTTATTTATTATTCATGGCTGTGTTGGGTCTTCGTTGCTGCATGTGGACTTTCTCTAGTTGTGGTGAGCAGGGGCTACTCTTTGTTGCGGTGTGTATGCTTCTCATTCTAGTGGCTTCTTTTGTTGCGAAGCATGGGCTCTAGAGCGCAGGCTCAGTAGTTGTGGTGCACGGGCTTAGTTGCTCCACGACATGTGGGATCTTCCTGGACCAGGACTTGAACCTGTGTCCCCTGCGTTGGCAGGTGGATTCTTAACCACCAGGGAAGTCCCGTTCTTTGCTTATCTTAATATTGTAAATCTGAAAAGACAGAGGTGATATTGAAATCACTCTGAACCCCAGGTTTGGGCCTTGGCTGTGTGAATGCTGCAGGGGGTTAAACATTGCTTCAGGAAGCTCAGCAGGGATAGGGTGTAGGGGTGAGGTGGGGTAATAATGGGGTATGATTGGCAGGTAGAACTGCTCGATTTTGTTCTATACACTGGTGCTCCAGCTTCCCTCTCAGCTTTCCCTTGTCTGTAGGCTTCCACCGTGACCAAAAAATTGAAAAAACCATGGAACCCAGAGATTCGTCATTTTTCTTAAATAGAGAACAAACAGATAAACCATTTCCTATTTGTAGAAATCTCCACCTCCTCTCTCCTCCCCTAATAGACTTAAGATAGTGTTCTCAGAAACACTCCATATTACCACCACTGGTGGAGATTGGGGGGTTGGGGGGAATAGCTACTCTTAAAAAACAAGTAATATACACTTTAATAAACTACCCAGAGTTGAATGAGTGGAATTCTTAGTCAACATTATGAGCTACCTCAGAACTGAATAAAAGCTCACAATGCCTTGCACACAGTAGGTGATAAACATTTGATGAACTGAAGTAAGCTTCTTCCCCTAGGAATCACTAATTATTAGTCATTCTTTAGAGTGATAATGGTTCTTAAAAAGTGAATCAGAATGAAGTTCCAGTCACCCACTTAGACTTTTTGATAAGGAGCAGGTGTTGAAGATAGCACCTCTATTAGAAACTTTCCAGAAAACATGATTTTTTTAAAAAATCAAAATAAATCCAGGTGGCAAATAAGAAACTTTTTTTTTTTTTTTAAAGCACATCCCGAAGATAGTTAATTTGCCTAATTCTACGTAAACTATTACTAGACATTGTATGGAAGACAGTTTAATTTTAGGATTATTACTAAGCAAATTACTCATCCATACTGAGTTACTGAAATGGAAAATACTTATCCCCCCTTCAACATAACCACAGAAAAGAATGTAGATTGCATTCTAAAATGAAAATAAAAATGACAGATAAAATGAACTTCAGATGAAGGTGAAAGCACATAAGCTCAACTGGCACCTAATTGGGTTTATGTGGGTAGGACCCCATGATCTGTGGTGAATTTCTGAAAGCTTTTCTGGATTCAAAGCTACGTAAGTAAATTCATGTGTTTTAATTATCTAGGTTTGTTTTTTTCTTTTTATGTAGGGTGTTTGCAGTTTTCTCATTTGTATCAACTCACACATTTTTGAAATTTTATAATTTAGTATAGTTTTGGTTATAGATTAAAGTTCACTGACTAATCTTTTTAGCATGTTTAACTGCTCCATGGTATAAAGATATACAGAACTTGATGGCTTCCAAGTGTGGTTCAAACATCCAAAGCACTTGAGATTAGCACCATGTGAAGAAATTTTAAAATATTGTACTGCAATTAATTTTAAATAACTTAGCACTGCATATGTCAGGGAGAAAGCCATGATAGAATCCAAATGGAAACTCCTAAAAGTGAAATGATTCAGTACATTTAAATCATTTTATCTATCATAAAGACATAGAAGCAAAACATATATGATTATTTCTACTTGCAAAATGCTTGGGTGAATTTCTAGAGAATCAGCTATCACTTGAACTTTGTTATGATGCTGTGGGAGTCTGAGGACCATTTTTTGGTTGACCAAATGATAGGTCCCTGTTTTCATGCATATTTGTTAAAAGTCCAGAAACCAAGTTGTTAGGGAAAAGTTACTGTCAATGTGGAAACTGAAAACACATTATTAAAAAAATATATATTTTACATTACATATTATAACAACACAGGGATTAGGGGCGCCAACCCTCCACACAGTCAAAAATCCTCATATAACTTATAGTCATTGCTCAGTGTATGCCATTCTTCTGTATTTGCGGTTCCACATCGGCACATTCAACCAACCCTGGATCGTGTAGTACTATAGTATTTACTATAGAAAAAAATCTGCTTATACAGTGAACCTGCACAATTCAAACCTGTGTTGTCAATGGTTGACTGTATATATGAGAAGGTATATCTAAAGTGTTTTTGAAAAAATATTGTCCTCAATACTAGTCTAAGACCTAGGACCTAGGCTAAATTCTTCAAGGATACCTTATACAGTAGCTACTGAAACAAAAAGTTTCCTGGTGTTCTGAATTACATGATGGGTTAAGAAATAAAAAGAAAACACTTTATTGGCTCCTGTAGTCAGGACTGGCCAAGTCACTGAAGATAAACATTTACAATTCATAGTAGCGTATTTGTCATCATTTATAAGGTAAAGAAGAGACAGTCTTTGACTTATAGTGATTATTGAACTCATGTTATTTCTAGTTGTACTTATGATCAGCAGCTAATATCACACAGTCCCTTTTGATGAAATGTGGGTCCTAGCCTTGAATGCAGCCAGAAGACCAACAACTGGATTGCTAATGATCTGTTTCAAATTAGAACTCTAGGGCTGGAAAGAACCTTTACGGGTGCCTAACCCCCCCTCATTCTGGTCCTGAATCTAGGACCAGAAAGCCAAGCCTACGAATCCCATAAGGTCTGTTCTCACCACATGGGATATACCACCATCCAGTCATGCAGTCTCCCCAAAGCCAGAAAATTTACCCCCAAACATCTGTTGACATCTCCCAAGATAGGCCCTATTGTATTTCACGGTCCTGAAAGAGCAGTTCTTTCACCCTCTTCAGTTCCATCTCAGCAAATATCTATTAGTACGTATATGTTCTAGATACCATGCTCTGCGCAGTAAAAATAATGAGACAAGAAATAAAATTAAGTAGTCAATGTGATTCTTTAACCAGTTTCTATGCATTAGCAAACGTGTGCAGTGTACAGTTAGAGTTATAGCTGCTATAATTTACAAGGCATTTTAGATCATGCCATTCAGTTCTCATAATCTTGAAAGTCAGGCATTTGGAAGATGAATAAATTGAAATTCAGAGAAGTAAAGGGGCTTGCCCAGTTCCACAAAGCGAATATAAATGGCCAAGAAGGGACTCAAACTCAGGTTGTCTAATACCATGTCCTCGACCTTTTTCAGTATACCACAGCTACCTTTGATAAACAGTCATTTCTGTTAAAGGGAGTACACCAGGCCTGATTAGGAATAGTGTCTATGAAATTGTTTCTAAGGGGGAAAAAAACCCTGATTTTAAAAAACCATTTTGATATTTTACACCATTCCCAGCAATGCTAACTATGCAGTAATATAGCTTCGTCTTTCACTTGAAAGGACTCTGCCTAAACCTCTCTATATCTTACTAGAAAAGTTAATCCCAACCATCCATTCCCCCCAACAGCATCCAGGCTACTGTAAATTCTGTTACAAGGCTACAAGTGGTACAGTACTGATTGCGAATGGTAAGAGAATAAAAGCCATTACAAATGTGCACAATAACATGTTGCTGTACATTCATTTCACCAGAGGACAGGACTTAATCAAGAGGGGATGCCACAGAACCTTGATTTTATTATCGTTATTCTGATTGACTGAGAGATCCTTGAGAGCAGAGACCTTGCCTTTTAAAATTTTTATCACCACGTATGCAGGGAGAAAGGCTCATGGTAGATGCATTGATGAATGCCTGAATTAATGAATGGAACAAGTAAGCCCAAAGACAAGGAAGTTTAAAAGGAAGCAGTGCTTTTTCAGGAAACTCTTCCAGTATCATTTTCCCCTGTGGTTAGGAGTCATGGTCTGAACATTGGAGCACTGCAGAATCCCAGGCTTCTCCAAAAATCTCTGGCTATCACTGGTGTTGGGACTCACAAACACACTGATAGTCCTGTTTTCTCAAAAGCTTCAAGGTGGGGGGGTGGGAAGGAAAGAAAGAAACAAAAAACCCCAAACTTCCTGATTTACCCAACCACAGAATCTTCAGCCTTCTCATTAAGGCGTCTGCATTTTTTAGGCAAATTGTTATTATGCCATTCTCATCATCTTCTTTGACAGCATTATTCTCTGGTTATGGCTATGACACGGCCCAGTGCTTTGATTTGTGAGAGTTTGTTCGTTTAGTCAGTGGATTGAAATCTCTTCCACCATGCTTTCTCCCTGTGTCCCAACCCTCCCCTTCCCGCCCCCCACCAATTCTTAATTCCCTTTCCTCCTTTTTTTTCCTTTCCAAGCAGGAAAATGTCACAGTAAACCCCACTACCTTGTCATCCAAAATTCCATGGGAGCCTTCGCTCAGGGGGTCTTCTTC
Source organism: Kogia breviceps (assembly GCF_026419965.1). Lineage (NCBI taxonomy): Eukaryota > Metazoa > Chordata > Mammalia > Artiodactyla > Physeteridae > Kogia > Kogia breviceps. The sequence continues at coordinate 149,966,962 of NC_081310.1, read as the reverse complement.
TTGAGGCCTTCACCTTACTTTTAGACAGTTGTCATTATCTTTGTATAAAGGTCATAGCTAAATTGAATAAAAGGAAAGCTGTGTTTTCCTGTCGATGCACAAAGGCAGTATTGACTTCCCTAATCCAGTTTGCTGAGGGGTGAGAGAATTAAATTAGATATCTAAGCACAGAAATTGAGAGCCTTTGAAAACAAAGATAAGGAGACAAGACTGTATTTTCCCTTTTCCTGGGAGCTCTGGGCTCAAGATTTTGCAGGTGTGTCATCTGATCCATGGCTTGCATCGATCAAAACTGTGCCAATGCATATTTAATTAGCAAGGGGACCCTGGATGCATTATAGCCATCATCCCTATATTGAATGGACTGTCAGACTTTCTGCACACTTCTCCACCCCTACCGTCCCCTCAACCCGTGCCCCCTCCCTTGCCTCCTTGTTTGGGAAGCTTCTGCATTTTGTCTGAGCAGCTAAAAAGTTTCTTTGTTTTTAGCTGCTGATGCATACAGCACCACTGAGGAGAATACAAACAAGTAGAGTCCTAAAGTGTTTATTTTGTCTAGGAAGACAAGCTCAACCAATTTGATGCCTTTGGTAAGATTTTCAAACCCTATAGAAAACCAACAAGAAAAATAAAAAGAAATACACTTTTCAACTCTTCATGTATAGATTTTTTTAAAAAGTCAGTTATATTAGGATTAAAAAAAAAAGAGGATCCCGGGATAGATACTTTAGTAATAGAATAAAAGAATAAACATTTTACTATTATGATAGAAAAAAGTATTAAAAAAAAAAACTCCCTGGTCTTGATCATTAGATAGGGCATGTTAGCAAATTTTTAATTTATCAGTCCAAATTGCATGATAAAATACACCATTCTGTCCTGAGGCTATCGTGCCTGTAGGGAATTCAATGAGTGTAGAAAAATTAAGATAGAAGGTGAGCAAAAGTTAGAGTTGGATGTATTTTTTAAAAGTTTCAAAGGTTTCATAGGAACATCTTTTGGTGGGGGTCCTTAAAGTGATGGGAGGTTTGGAGTTTTGCCTCCGACAGGTTATTTCATGGGATTATGGTCACCGTTGATTTTCACACAGGTTACAAAGCCAGACAGAGTGTTGTCTGATAAACAGATGTAAGGCACCAAGTCTGCTTAGAATAAAGAGCAACAGACTGTGAGCACATATTTAGGATTCATTTAAACTTATCGGCATCGTCTAGCTCATAGTTCTCTGTCTCTAGTCTACTTTTGAGGTAGCTTCTTGCTGGTAAAGTAACACGGAATTTTTTTTTTTTTTTTTTACTACCATTTGCTGTGGAGACTCATGGGAAATTCATTTGCATACATCTTGTTACAAAGACTGACTACTTCCTGGCTTAGACAAAGTGTTGCCTGATAAACAGACTTAACACACAAATGTCTGTCTGGAATAAACAACGGCAAGCTGAGATTTAAATTTCCATTATCAGAGATAATCTCTTTCCCAGTATATTTGAATTAAGAACCTTTACTTTAAAACCAGGGCTGTGATGCTGACATTTTCTACCAGAATCATGTCATGTGTGGTCTGGGGTTGATTTTTTTTAAAAAGAAACAAAAATGTATATGGATGGGAAGACTTATATTGCAGAGATAAAAGTACATTTCTTTTGGGGCGACCTTATAGTTTCAAAATCAGGTCTTCTTGCATTATTTTATTTGACCCACACAACAACTCTATTAAATTAGGCAAAATAGTCATTATTGTTCCCATTTTACAGGTGAAAAAAACTGAGATCCACAGTTAAATTATATAGCTCAGATTGTTTTAGGATTCCATCTTTGTACCTTTTCATACTTCTTTCAATAGTGAAATATGAATGCAAAAAAAAGTTAATCCTTAGATTACTAACTGAACTTAAATAGCCATGATTATCCTCAACAGAGATCATTTTATTATTTTAATGAAATTTTTTACAGATACCCAGACACATGAAAATAATGTGTATAGACTATAACTAAATTATGCATCATTTTCATTTGACACATTTGTTTTTATAGTATGAAAGTATACAGTGAGTTTTTCTACTTCCAGTTGTATAGATTGACTACATAAGTAATCTTCAAGTATATTTTCTTCTAAGAGCCCCAAGAACTTGCTGTTATAATTAATTTTGTTTGTGAAAAAAGTGACTCAAAAGGGGAAATTGAGCACAATTCTGATATGCAATAATGTTATACTCATGGCTTTTTAGACAGGTCTTTGTTTACACGAGTGGGTAGGTAACCAGGTTGACTCACTAATGTGAGTTCTGAATTGATCAACAGATCACCATCACATGTTAACATAGCCCCTGTTATGAGAAAAACAAAATTCAAAGTGGTTGCATCAATTTTAGTTTATTTTAGTCAGAGACCCTTGTCAAAGAAAATACGAGAAATTATAAATTTAGTCAGAGTATCGTGCTTACATGTCTTTTATAATCACCACATTCTTGCCATTGACTTCACTTACAACTTTGCTGAAAAAGCCTATGACGACTGGAAATAAGCCTCATGTGAAGACTGAAGGTTTAAAGATTGAGTCATTTGGTCTTTCAGAGGGACTGAATTTGTAATTTTCAAAGCTTAGAAATGATTCCCCCTCAGTGTCATAACACAACAATGGTGAGACCATTTTACTTTTTTCCCAATGTGTTAAAACTGTGTATCATTCCACAACCTCCCTGTGCACGTAGCCAAATAACACGTTTATGAGTAGGTGATAAGACAGTTGAATCACTCTTCAACCTAAACAGTCTCATCATCATACACAGCCCTGACTAAACAGATGGGCCTTGAATACCAGCATTAATGCCAAAAAATCTAATTCCTGCAAATTTAATATTTCACAAATTCTTCTTCCGAAAGGCATGTAAAAAAAAAGTTTTATGAAAGAAAATGGTAGTCATCTAGATTATATAACGCTTTTAAGTTCCGACCCCGAAAATGCCATACCCGGGAGTGGCTAAGGGGTGGATCTCCCGAGCAGCTGGCAGCCCCCGGGGTGGTCTGGTGGAGCCCTTCCAAGTCTCTGCTGCGTGAACACAGCCTTCCCGCTCAGATTCGGATTAGAGGATTCAAGGGCCAACGTGTACAAACTAGCCTGGTCCTTTTGGAATTAGGGTTTTCCCTCCGCCCCATCTCCCCACCTCGCTTCCGGTGAAGAAGGATTTGCTGTGCATACCTTGATTACTGCGGTTATCATGACACACGGAATTCTAGCTTACTGGGAAAGTTACACAGATCAAATTTTGTATTTTAAATACAGTAAAGATAAGACTTCCCATTTAAGGAACCACGGAGTGTTTCCATTTTCAAAGATAAGAAAACTTTTATGGTGTGACTCACCTCATAATTTGTTTTAAAAACCAGGTTATTGTGTATTTGTTTTTCATTAAGGAGGCCACAGTTGTATACATTAATTACCATTAAATATTGGTTTGGTTGTTTACTGAGCTTAAAGGATTTATCCATTCTCTGAAAATGCTGATGATAACTGAAGATTTTTGGTGGTCCAGATTTAATGGTAGCATTACAAAATTCTGTTTGTTCTTTGCCAGACCATGGTGGATACTGTTATATGTAGTGGATGGTATTGTATTCATCAGTTTTTCTCGTAAGCCCCAGATTGTATATACATATGTGCACCTGTGCAGTGACATTCTACATCTCAAAGGTTTTTAAAATATTTCCTCACACCTCAGTCTTTAAGGTCATGGTGATACTGGAAAACATAGACAGTGTTCCTAAAGTTTATAAAGTATTTTTTCTATAACTTTATAACAATAATAATTGTTATTTTATAATTTTATAACAATAATATTTCTTTTATAACTGCAGCTATGAGAGAGACTAATAAGCAAAATGTGACTATTATAGCCATTTTTCTAGATTTCCTTACTGTAATAAACATCTTATGGTACTGAATGATCAAAATAAAGTAATTCTAAGCCTTACACTACCAATCAGAAATAGATTTCTATAACATCATGGATGTAGAAAAATGAATCTTGGATTCTTTGGCTTGACCCTTTTTCAAACTAGTCCTCTTCCCCAAACCTCTGTAAGAAAAAAAAGAATCTACCTAAATTTTAAAAATCTTTAAGTGGTACAATCCTAGAGGGTATTTATTATATTCAGAGTATAATCACCCTATTCCTTATTGTCTTTTATCTCAGGAATGTTCCTAACGCTTCATTTATTTGCAGGAAAGTATTCATTCCTAACTTTGCCTTTTCTTTTTCACACTATGAAAAACAACTCCATTTCTTTTTGGCGGCATTTTCACTTTCTTTCACTTGACTAACTCATTTTTGTTTCTGGATGCCTTCTGATTTCTTCGTATCACCTTTTAATTTGGGAGATTTAAAACCGGACACAAAATTCTAACAAAGACTTTTCAAGGTTCATCTTTAACCAAATCAATATGCATGTAGGGAGGTTGAACTTAGGTGAAATTATTTTTCCCCTGGAACCTGAATTTGTACGTTCATGGTCCATAGACTTTTGTTGATATCATGTTGACTGAATAGGAATTACATTGGTTTGTTTCGGGGTGGGAAGGGTTCCCCACCACTGTGTGGCTGCTCTCCTTTTATCAGCTGTTCACAACAGCAGTTGTTAGGATTTTGAGTCCCTCTTCGGGCATCAGAATATGGCAGCTTTCTCTTATCTCTGTGTTTTTTGAATGTGTGAAATATTTCCGCCATCCATCACTTTAGCCTGCACACATTTTTGGGGGGCATTTTATGTGTCAGACACCACTCTCAGCTCTTACTATTCTAAGGAGCCTCTTGTGGGTGTGTCGGCCAGGGGATCAGAGGAGGTGATTGTCTGCAGCTTCTAAACGCTGTGCAAGATTTCCTACTCACGAGCCAGAGGGCTGTGCCTCTCTCTTCCTTGCCAGGTCCCACGAAGGGGGACATGAAGCAGAAATAAAGACCTTTTCTACCCTCCTTTTTCATTTCATAAGTCCCAATGTGCTTTTAGGTGTGAATTTAGTATATTTTCAGTCACTGGCAGTGGTTCAGCATGAGCAACAAGTGAAAATTCATCTCCTTTAGTTCAGCGGTTATCAAATCCTTAGCTGGGCCAGGTACCCTTGGAAGGTACTGGGGGTAAGACTAGAGGAAGAAAGGAATTCTTTTCGTATGGAGCTCAAATTCTCATAGGAGATCATTGAAGAGTACCCTAGTGCAACATAATGTAAGTCACATTGTCAGAGATGTATGGCCAATAAAAGAGGAATCAGAGAGGAAAAGTTTAATTCTGGATCGAGCACAAAGAAGATTTAACAATATTCCATCTTTGCATCATGCCTAGAGAACAGAAAATACACGGAAGCGATGTCTATTTTTTTGCCTGACCAGTTTTACCATATTGACATGTTTTTGTCACTCTTCACCATACCAAAAGGAGTATTCTCTGAGGTTGCAAGTTGAAGGGGAGCAGAATTGAGGTTAGGGGGACTGGATCCATGCATAAGTAGCAAATTCAGTACAAGGTTTCTGTTCCTGCAGTGCACATGCTTATGGAAGGAGAGGCTAGTGTGTAGGCATTAGGATTTATTTTATTCCTTTCCCTAGTGATTATATTGATAGTGAAATATCTTTGTCTGAGTAGTCCAGCAATATAGCTGTAGGCGCCATAAAAATGCATAGGTAGATGACTACCAGTTCAATTAAGAGGTCTCAATCCAGCCTCCTATATGAAAACCTTGTCAATTTTAGGTTTAAATTTCTGCTCATAAATTTTTTACAAGCCAAAAGAAAAATTGCTTTTCTTTTAGGTTAGGTTGAAGTCTAAGCTTCCTTAAACAAAAAACAAATCCCTAGATGGAAAAAAACTGATCATCCTAATATACTTCCTCATAGTAGCATTTCCAACTCCATCATTTAAACACATTTAAAATAATATTCTCTTCATTGTAATATACAAATTTTCTGGCTTTCAACCAGGGAACCAGAGAAAGTCACTTCTGTGGGAGACTCAGATACAGGAAGGGCACCCAATTCTATGCAGGTGGTTCTTTTTTTTCTGGGGCCTCTAATTATTTGAGGTGGTGGGAATCAAAAGACCATGTGATAATTGTCCCCAAAAGTAAGACATAAAGTTACCTTGGCTTCTGACAAGTCTCTACCAAGTATTTAAAACAGAAAAGTAAATTAGTTGTTAACCTTCGTGATAGTGTTTTAATGCAAATGCTTAAGAAAGAGATCTTTCATTTGTATCAATTATGTATGGGTAGAAATTAATTTATAATTCTGGTCATCTGGTCGGCTCCATACTTAACAGCATTGGTGACCTTTTGCAATACCAGAGAAAGTATCCATGCGTTCTCAGCATAGAATTGCACCAGCACTGGGTAATTTTGTTCCTTGTTGGTTCAAAATAGAAACGGCATTCAACAGCCTATGGTAGAAAATAATTACCTAAGTCTTTAGATCATTTAACTTTTCTTGTAGATCTTTGGCTTTCCCTATCCATTACCAAGATGGTGTACTTTAGTATGCAGTCCTCCGGTGGAGAACAGTATCCCCAGCTTTTGAATAAAAGTGGAGAAATTAAATTCCGTTTTCAGTTTGGCTGGATGCCTTCTCCAGTGTTTGTATCTGCGCTTTCACAAGAGTGCTGCGGCCCCTTTCAGACCAACTCCGAGCTGTTTTCCTGCCGCTCAGTCATTTGCTGTTTGTTTGCTTCTTTTTCTGCGGCTTGGAATTTTAAACTTTCTTTGAACATACTTATTGCCATCTTTTGTTGCTGTTCATGTTTTCTATAATTATGCTACCTTTCTATAAATATAGGGTGACAAATGTAAAAGAAAATTTAAAAGAACAAAGGAGTCCACTTTTAGATTATTAAAACAATTGTTTGGATCGCTCATTATTTTTTTACCTTAGCTTAGTATTAATAGTTAAATATCAGAAAAGTAATTGGCTATGGTATATTCAAATTAATTGAGATAAAAAATATTTTTCTTTTTGTAAAGTGATTAATCGTAAAGATATTACATCAAGAAAAAGAATATTGGCTAAGCCATCATATAGAAAGTTAGGTTTGCTAGTCTTATTCCAAAGAAAATGTTCTATTTGGCAAAATTTTATGTATCTATTCTGGGACATGATCAGGAAGAATTTTAACTTTCCCTAAGACAAACTTAGATATTTTCTTTAATTTTAATAGTGGATATTAATGGTTTAAAATTTTCTAGTACAAAAATAATGAAAGTGTGCCTTTCTCCTAAAACATGTTGAATTACTTCTAAGAATGTTGAATTTGTAATTTTTAATGGCGAAATTACAGGATATTCCCTTAGAAAAAGAGAAGGTAATCATGCCGTGTTTTTAAATCATTTGCTATAAAAATAATGTTAATTTATGGAGTTAAAATTTCAAATGTAATCCGATATAAATTGTATTCCAATTTTCAGTGCAGACTTTTTATTTAACTTTGTGGTTCATTTTGAAGAATTTCTCTAAAGTTTTTTGACCTGTAATGCTTTTTGTTTGTGTCTTCACTGTGGCTTATTGTTACATTATGATAAAAGCTATCACTTTGTCAGACAAATAAAAATTCAAATTTTCACATCATTTGCTATTTGAACCTTTGACTCAATCTAGAATTTTTTCTCTAGTTACCAGGTTAAGAGTATCTGAAAATTTTTAAATAGACATTTAAAAAATAGTACTTCCCAATAATTGAAATCTTCATTTGCCTAAAAGCAGGGAGCCTTTCTTAAAGTAATAAATTAGTGCTTCTCTGGACCTAAGGTCACTAGTAGTGGTGCTACTTTTTTCAGTGTCTCCAAGAAAGAGAATGCTAAAACTGTAACTCTCTTGAAATAGAATTAATATTTTCAATTTAATCACAGTTAAGTGTCATGACCTTTTGGATCTTGCACTGAACTTCTTGCTGAAATGTGGTCAAATTTCAGGCAGCCCATTCTAACCCTGTGAAGTCAAGGTAAAGTTCAGATCCAGGCTTTCCACAGATACAGAGATTTTTCTGAAACTTTTTTTTGCTTGTTTTTTGATAATGTTATATATTGTTTCAAGTCTCAGAAAATGCTTTACATAAAAAACTCTCTCCTTGAAATATTTTGCGTTTTTTCTCCTTTCCCCCCAAAATGTATCATAAGTATTCTTCTAATTCTGTGAAATTATTTGATCTAACATAATTTTATCTCATCTTAAAATTAAATATTACTTTATTTTAAAGTATCTCATTTAGAAGTTAATTTGATTGAATCAGTTTTTTTCATTTGAAAATGATTGTGTTTTTAAAATAAAAAATAAATGGGATCCAATAAAGGTGTGCAAGAACCTGTTTTTGCTCACAAGTCCTGTTAGGATCTCCCAAATGCATCAATACAAGAGGAAAATAATACTTACAAAGTGGGGGAGAAAGATATCTTTGAGTGATCCTGTTATTTTAAGTAAATGCACTAGAATATTAGGATTCTAGTATTTAATGGTGTTAGTCTGCATAGTCTGTTGCTGTAATACAGAGCTAAATATCAGCAGAACTTGTTTCTGTTGTTTGGGTTGCTTTTATATACCAGCTTCAAAATATGTTTTGACACTTTATTATGTTCTGAATCAAGCTTCAGATGTGTGTAATGAAGGATGAAGTCTTTATCAGACTCTAGTGTATAAATAATGGAGAAGAGCAGTTTGGAAATGGTCTCTCTGTAAGAGGATGGTTTCTGAAGAGTTTCAAGTTATGATCTGGCACAAGCCAAGCGCCACTGGAGGTGTCAACAGAACCGAGAGTCCTCTCTGAAGGCACAGGCTGCGGCCTCTGCTGGTTTTCGCCCTGTCTTTTCTCTCTTCTTTTTTCGATCATCATGTCACTTCTGTAACGTTCTCATTCCTAGTTTCCGTGCTGAACCTTTTGAGAAAGTCTGGCACCTCTGATCCACTTTCTTTCACAGACCCTGTAATTTTTGGCTGTATTTTTATGTTTTTCAGATTCAAGTCAATCTGAAAGTCCCAGCCAGCCAAGTGACGCTGACATTAAGGACCAGCCAGAAAATGGTAAGTTTACTTTGGGACTCTTGACTGCTGCTCTGAGAGTCCATGGTAGCCAGCAGCCAACCAAGTACAAGGATTTTGAGGTCTGCCCCTATGGGCGGCCCATGATAGGAACAATCTTGAGGGCTCAAGGAGTTTTCTGGGCCACTCTAGCCTCCCCAAACCCTTCCCCTCAGCCACAGACCCTATCAGGGTACTCATAAGAACCTTAGTTCCCAAGAAAGTTGATTACTCTGAGAGGCAGTGTTGATTTACCAGATCAGGATCCTTTACAGCGTAAGTGAGGCGCCAACACCTTTTCATTTCAGTTCCTTTTAAGGTGGCAAGTGACCCACAATCTTCTTCACTAGTGGTTTAAGTTTATTGACTGACAAGTATTTTTGAGGCCTTTTCAAAGCCTTTGCTAATTGCTTTAAGAAAATCATCTCTGCCTTTGAAGGATTTTTTACTTCAAATTGTCTAAAATAAAACACTAAGGATACATGACAGAATTAAACTCATCAATTGCATAAATATATAAACTTTCCGTTGCAGAAACTTGACTAACCTAGAATACACACTTTATATATGAATATACTGTGTGGTATATGCACTCCAAGGATGAAAAAGGTTGTCACAAGTTAGAATTTAAGATTGAGTAAAACCATCAATTTCAATAAAAATCGAGAAGTAAACTCGCGATATCCATGACATGCTAAACATTGTATTATACACTTTCATAGATACCATCTCATAAAATTCCAAAGCGATCTTCCCTGGTGAGAGAGCTGAAGACTGTAATGGGAACTTGACCTTGAGGGACCTTTGAGGGGAGTATGGCACCGAGGCTTAAAGCTCAGGCTGTGGTGTCAGACCTGTGTTCAAAGTCTGCCTCCATTACTTCCTGCCTTTGTAATGTTGAATAGGTTATTTACCCTCCTGGAGTATTGATTTATTCCTCATCTTTGAAGTGGTATAGTAATAATTGTATTGACATGTTGAAGAATTAAATAAGATAATGTGTATAACATACTTACCATAGTATCTTCCATAGACTTTACACTAAAAAAGTTGGCTGTTGTTCAGTATTCCTCGTATTATTTTTCTAGTCAGTATAGTTCTACCATACATTGTTTTTCACTTACTTAGAATGACCTCATTCCTCCTGACTCTCTTCTTTTTGTTGTTGTATCTATTTTTCCGTTTTGATCTCCATCTGATCTTTTAGAATAGATAGGTAAACTGAATTATGTCAGTTTTGTGGGGTGGAGGATTGAGTTTACCACACTGAATATCCTATCACTGATTTCTCAGGATTCGTTTCATTTCCCAAGCCTGGGAAATTCTCTATAACATTGTTGGGCTCCCATATTAAATATACACTATCTGACTATTCCTCTCCTCAACCTGGTATTTTGGTGGTATTTTCCTTATCAAAGTCATCTTTTCACAGCAGGCATTAAAAAGAGAAAAAGAGAGAGAGAGAGAGAGAGCTCTGAAGGTTTGTTTTTAGTGTCATAAACAGCTACATATTTTTTTGTTTTTTTTACATCTTATTTTTTGTTGATATTTTAAAGAGCAATATTTATAGACTAGTTTCATTCTTTATTTCCCACTTGACTTATAGATGATTCCTTATAGTTTCGTTAGTTTCATTTTTTTCATATGTTATATCTCTGTATAATCTGCCTGAAGTTGTGTCCAGAGATATTCGTTTTATTTTCACCTTTAAGAGCTGGTGGGCTGCCGAGGTGTGTGGTTCACGTGTTTGGGTCTGGCCGCCCCTCTCGCAGGCCTGCGATTCATCTGTCTTCATAAAATGGCCGACAAGCTGTTCACATGCAAATATAAATTGAGAGCATGAGAGGCCTGGCATGCCTTTCTGGAGCTGCTGTAATACCGATATTGTGCGTTTCCCATTCCAAAAAGGAACGAGGATTGAGCCTGGATTTTTCGGCCAAAGGCACAGAGAGACTAGCCAAGTTCACTGTTAACCCCAGATCACTTGGTGCCACCTCAAGGATTCACGGTACCATTTGGGAAGGATCGTGTGAGTTCAAAGAAAGAAAGTATTAATATCCAGGAGAGACAGTAATAAATTCCTGTGTTTCAAATTTCTATTTATTTCAGAGAAAAGTTGAAGTTGGTTCATCTTAGACAATTCCAACTGGAGCTCAGACTAGAGGAATATCAGCCTCTTCAGTTTCCTCTTTCTGCCTTTTGTCAATCTCAGATGAAGTTATTTGAGGAACTATTTCCTCTTCCTTAAAGTTATATAATCCCTAAAGGAAAATAAATGAAGATTTCAGGACTAGCTATTTACATGCATTAGATGACTTTCTGGGGTTGCTTTGATAAAGAGTATTCTTTCATTTTCATTACCCAAGGTTATGGAAGATGAGTTCCTGAAAAGTTCTTGTTTGTTTGTTTATTTGTTTCATTTTTGTTTTTAAGAAGAGAGCTCTCATAAGTATATCAGCAAAACTCAAGAACTTTTGAAATCTTGGTGGATGAAGAAATGACAGACTCTGGTCTTCAAACAAAGTGGGAACTCATTATTCCTTATTTATGTATATATTCGAGGGGAAATAATATTCTTTTTATGCTAGCTCTTGAGGAGAAAGGTAATGGGAAACGAATGGTATTTTCCTAGTAAACCATGGAAAATGAGTAGACAAATGGTAACATGCTGTTTCATCCAAAACCATAAACTAGGCCATGTAACTTTACCTAAAGTGGATGCAGCTGTTTCTTCCCTGCCCAACTAGTCTGTTTTTTTCCTGTGGAATTTTTGCTTTCTTTTCTTGTACTCCCTTAAGAGTCAACTGTAAAAGAAAACAAATCTTTGTCCAATTACAGTATTAGATGGGAATTTTGAAGGAATTATCTGAAGCCCAGAGATAAAATAGCAGAATCTCTGAAACTCAAAATTGGTATAATATAATGATTAAAAATTCCACCTCGAGAGTCAAACAGGCCTGATTAAATAATGGCTGGGTGACTGAATAAGGTATTGCCCCAATCTCAGTATTCTTATCAGTAAAACAGGAACACCAAAAGATCCTTCCTCATGAGTATTAAAATGAGAATATGCCTGTGAAACAGCATATTGCCAGGTTCATAGTAAGGACTCAAAGAAAGGTAACTACCACCACTCTCCAGTTAAAGCTCATATCTGTAATGAGATACACATATTCAAGAGGTCAAAAGCTGGGAACCTTGGAGTGGAAAGGGAGATAATATCAGAAATAAAGCAAGACTCTTTAGAGACAGCTTTTGTAGATACCTACTCTGTTCTGAAATGTCAGGCTTAAGTCTCTTAAATCTGTCCATAATCCCCACAGTGGCACATCTATTTCGCTGTTTAGTTCTCTTCTCCACATTCTGTTTACCTCCCAGGAGTTGAGAGCTACAAAAGTGATTCAGAGTTGCTAGAACCTTCAGAATGAATGCTCAAGAAAGTTATTCTGGACAGAAGGGACTCCACTTAGATGTCTCTAATTTTGTCTGAGTTTTTCCTTGGCACAAACCAAATAGAATCTGGCTTATTAAAACTATAAACTGATGAAAGATAGGATTCATGACCAATTCCATATGCCTTGAACATGACAGATACCTAGTATTTATTAAAATTAATAAGTAGATAAATATACTGTCATTATCCCCAAATAGTTTTTGAGTATTTGCTCACTATTGATTTATCAAGAAGTGTTTAAGGAAAAAAAAAAAGAAACCCTGGAGAAGTTGAAATCTAATTTGGGTGTGGGTATAAGTTGTACAGTTGTATGTGTATGACACATGGGCATACATACACAGATATGACTAATAATGCTGGGAAACCAAAGCTAAGGGCTATACTAATGGCCATAGTAGATGAGAAGGAGGTGTGATCAAAGATATGCAGTACCAACAAACAACCCAACCCAAAATGGGCAGAAGACCTAAATAGACATTTCTCCAAAGAAGATACACAGATTTCCAACAAACACATGATAGGATGCTCAACATCACTAATCATTAGAGAAATGCAAATCAAAACTACAATGAGATATCACCTCACACCTGTCAGAATGGCCATCATCAAAAAAATCTACAAACAATAAATGCTGGAGAGGGTGTGGAGAAAAGGGAACCCTCTTGCACTGTTGGTGGGAATGTAAATTAATACAGCCACTATGGAGAACAGTATGGAGGTTCCTTAAAAAACTAAAAATAGAACTACCATATGACCCAGCAATCCCACTACTGGGCATATACCCTGAGAAAACCATAATTCAAAGAGAGTCATGTACCACCATGTTCATCACAGCACTGTTTACAATAGCCAGGACATGGAAGCAACCTAAGTGTCCATCAACAGATGAATGGATAAAGAAGATGTGGCACATATATACAATGGAATATTACTCAACCATAAAAAGAAATGAAACTGAGTTATTTGTAGTGAGGTGGATGGACCTAGAGTCTGTCATACAAGTGAAGTAAGTCAGAAAGAGAAAAACAAATACCATACACTAACACATATATATGGAGTCTAGAAAAAAAAAAGGTCATGAAGAACCTAGGGGCAGGACGGGATTGAAGACACAGACCTACTAGAGAATGGACTTGAGGACACGAGGAGGGGGAAGGGTAAGCTGGGACGAAGTGAGAGAGTGGCATGGACATATATACACTACCAAATGTAAAATAGATAGCTAGTGGGAAGCAGCCACATAGCACAGGGAGACCAGCTCAGTGCTTTGTGACCACCTAGAGGGGTGGGATAGGGAGGGTGGGAGGAAGGGAGACGCAAGAGGGAGGGGATATGGGGATATATGTATACGTATAGCTGATTCATTTTGTTATACAGCAGAAACTTACACAACGTAAAGCAATTATACTCCAATAAAGATGTTAAAAAAATAAAAAATAAATAAAAGAAGAAGTAAAAATTCCAAAAAAACCCCAATAAATATTTGTTCCCAAACTGACGATTCTCTTAGTACTTGCCTTGGTCACCTAGAGACATATCAAACTAGACAGCTTATAATAAAGAATTCACTTTATGTGACCTAAGTTTAAAACCTGTCTTCTGTACCAGAAAGAAAGTGAAATTTTATTGGGATAATAAAGAATTTTAAAAATTAAAGACTCTTCCTAAAATTATAATTATGCTTATTATTAATATTTCCACATGAATGCACCTGAAAAATTAAGACTCTGTGTTGAGAAGAAAAAAAACTAAAGAATGGATATAATTGAGCAGCATTAACTTGGAAAAGTTACATTCGGGTGGTGGTTTCATGTGTTGAGAACAGCTTTGATTTTCCCCAGAACTCCAATTACTATTGTTAAAATGTTAAACCTGAAACAAATATAAGAAAAAATCAAACAATACTTTTAAAGTGATTGCAATGTCAAAGAGTAAAAAAAAAAAAAGATATGCAATATCATCATGTTCCTTTATGGTTGATAACCATAGGGAATGGAATCCCGACAAAGTTCTCAGATCTGACTGGTATCGTTCATTTAATCATTTTGCATATTACAGAAAACCCCTTTCTGGTTTTTCAAGAGCTCCTGAAGGTTTTAAGCCTTATTTGTTAGACTTTGACTTAGAGCACCTACTCAAACCACCTTTGTGAATTCCCAGAATGTACTTTGGCTACTGGCAAGAGTATTTGTGGATATTGGAATGCTTTATATTTGCAATGCTTTCTCGATATTTACAGGGCCTGTGAACAGTCCCCCAAAGCTTGCGTCCTGTGGGGCATCAGGTCAGGCATTACTGAGGGAAAAGCTCGTGTGATAGCCCTCCTACTTAATTCAAGGCACACTTCTGTGGGACCACGCTGAGGGAATAGCACAGTCCAACACTGGCACTCTGAAAGCACACTCCCCACTGGGACTCCCTGTAGATGCACCCTTCACTAAAAAAGGAAAGAAAATGTGGTGTTCCCTTGCTGGAAAAGGAAAAGTTGTGTTCACATGTGTTTTGGTTTTTTTGTTTTTGTTTTTCCTATTTACTGTCTCTCATCACCTGCACAGGCTGCTGATAATAATAATAACCTCATCTTAGTGGTTTTTAAAATGTGATCTTTATAACAGGAAATCAGAGTTGGTATTTAGATAATTTTCTTTAGTTTTAATCATGTTTGCTCTGCCTCATTTATCTGGTAGTTGCACATATGTTGGAGACATCAGCCCTCAGATGGGCCTTTGCAATCAGTGGAAGGCCATGAATCATGACGCTTGCCCCAGATTTTGAAAATTTCCAGCTCTATCTGCCAATGTGAAAATCACCCTGGAGTACTGGTTGAATCTAGCTTTCATGTTCAACATCTTTATTTATGTCATTCCCATCCTGTATCACCAAACTAGGGATCATTGCTAAAAGTTGCTGGAGGAGCCAGGAATGTACTTTTCTTCAGTCTCAATTGTCACTATCTCATTGGTTATCAGTTAACTCACTTCTGTAAGTATTTTGAATATTTTAGTACTTATGAAATAAATTCCAAGGCTACTGACTTCCTGACTTAAGATTTATACGTAGGATTCACTTTGTAACTTGAAGGTGAGATAAGAGAACTATAAATTTCTGTTTCTTTTTTGGACAAACATTCTTTTTATCTGATAATATTCTCATAAGAAAGTGCAGACCCTTTGCTTTCACTTGTTTCACTACCTCCTCAAATATGTAGTAGATACATTGCAATATTATATTATAATATTAGTACATAGTTGGAAGGCAAAATAAAATTCATAATTCCAAATGCTAAGAATTGTTTCTTACTACTGGATGGACAGCTGTTTTAGGAACTATTTTGATTACTGGGTCGTTTTAGTTGGGTCATTTTAGGAATTTTGGAGGCAACGTGCAGCCAGCCAAACAGTTAGTGTTTTATTGGGAAAGCAGGAGCATTCTAGCACCATTGACTTGTAAATGCAACTTGTCAGTATTTCGTAATTTGCATGACTTTCTTTTGCAATTACCTAGCAACAGTTATTCTCAGCCGTGTTTTTTCCAAAAACCCTGCAGGGACAGACACAGTAGAGTGACCACCAAAATAACAGCAGTAACAGTAATGATCAATATTCTAAATATTGTAAAGGTCCCAACTCAGGGAAACATTAAAGCCTAAATGCCTTCTGGTTTCCAGATCTGTGTAATTAAATTCTGACTGATGAATTTTCAGCAATGCAATGGAGCTAGTCTATCTTCTTTTAGAGACTGGGGAACTAGAATTTGGTTTAATCTAAAATGTCAGTCTGAGACCAGGTGAATTGTGCTTTCTTAAGTATTGTTAGCAGATGTGACCCATCATTGTTTACAGGGACTCTTGAGAAATGCCTGCAGACAAAGGAAATTCTTGGATCTTGCCTTTTGAAAGATGAGGTACCAGCTGAGGCTTCCCCCATATGCATGCTGCAGAGTAGAGTATGATGAGCTTTACCACGGGATTCAGGGTAGTTAAGGAGCCTTTTCAACTGAAAAAGAAGGATGAAATTTGTAGTCATTTTAAAGAAGTAGTTTTACCTCTCACATTATGGATGTTTTATTGTCTACATACAGAGGATAACTAGCTGAACAGACTTTAAGTAGTTGGCTAGTAGCCAAAATAGGGAATGTTTTAGACCCCTATTCCCCTGATTTCCATCTAAAATGGACTGGCTGGGTGGTCTATTTCAGACACAAACCCCACCTCCTCTCCTCTGCCAGTGCCTCACACACAAATAGTTATAGAGGAAAGAAGAAATAAAGAGGTGTCTTTCTGGTCCTCAAATTAATTCATGCTCCAAGAGGGACAACTATTTGGATGTAACATTGCAAATGGAAAAGTGTTTTTAAGTGTTTGGTTATAATTTATATGGGATTGTGTAAATTTATCCATAGATCTCGATTCTCAAAATATGAAGCAAACAGTTCACGTAGTATTTGAATCGGGCTCAGAAAAGAAATCAAATGCGATGCCGTCATCACATCACAGTTGCATGGAGAAGGTGTGGTGGAAGGTACACCTGGTGTTTGGCTACAGTGCCATCTGCCCTTGTTCTCTGTTCCCTGTGATCGAAGCCTGGATGGGCTCTGATCGGACCCTTTGACAGATCTCCTTAGAAGGACCTACAGTGTACTCCTAGTGGTCACTTTCACATACCTCTCCATCACTGAAAAATCCACATGATGACTTTTCAGGGAGGCTAGTTTGGGTCAGGAATAGTGTATGAGCTTTCCTTGCCACAAATAACAGGGTCTGATTTGACATTTGACTATGAATTTGTTCATTTAAATCCTGTATACTATTTGGGGGAAAGAATTATATATTTGTGGGTCATATTAGTAAACTGAATGTAATATAAATAATTTATTCAGGGATTTGGAATAGCTAATCCAGATTGATGAGTTGTCTGCTAGAAAAATTCATGTGACCACAAGGATTTTTGGCACCTTTTCTCCCTACAGCTTCCTCATTCTTTTTCTCTTCTTCACATTTCACTCAGCTCCAGGCAACTCTGTTCCCTTGGCATTACCTTGTCGTTAAGGAAATCTACTGGGATAGCTCAAATCGAGGTGGTGGAGGGGTGATATTTACTGCAGATTACTCCTCCCCAGCTCAGTTGTTAATTTCTATACTTGGTTGATTTTATCCCAGAGGGAACAGGGGAGTCTCATATGCCTTATCCACAGGCATCGTATGGCAAATATCCAAAGAGAGAAGTATAAAGGATGTTATGGTGAGGCCCAGCAAAATAGTAATAGGCTTCCAACAATCTCTTCATGAAGGAAAGTCAGTGTTTTCTTAGATCTCTGTAGGTATTTTGCAACCAGAGAGCTTCTCAGCAAGCTGCATTTGTAAACTCGAGAGATGAACAAGTGGAAGCCAAATCACAGCTTCCGAATAGGTCAGATTAGCAAAGGAGAGCTGCCATTATAAACCTGACATTGAGCATCTGTTAAGGGGAAATCAGTTGTCCAAGTCACTTAAAGACGTGTACCTCAATTTTCTCATAAGTAATTTAGCAGATAGTTATTAAGAATCTGCTGGGTACATTTGGACTATGTACTGGATGCATTGAGGGAATACAGTGATGGATCAGACATCCTGTTCTAAAGGACCTGATAGTCTAGTAAGGGGAAAGAGGCTTCATTCATTCCTTCATTCCACAAATGTTTATCAAGTGCATCCCAAGAATCAGATACTGCACTGAGCAAAACAGATAAAATCTCTCTTATTCCTTCTGGTGGGAGGACACAGACAATGAACTAACTAATATATGTAATACACCAAATGGTGTGAAATATTATGAAGAAAAATAAAGCAAGATAAGGGACAAACAGTGGAGGATATGGGCGCTATTTTACGGAGGGTGGTCAGGGAAGGCCTTTTTGATCTGTTGACTTTTGAGCTAAGACTTGAGGAAGGTGAAGAAGAGAATTATGCAGATACTTGGGACTTTTGTTCTAGAAAGAGGGAACAGTAAGTGTAAAGACCCTGAGGCATGTTGAAGGAACAGTCAGAGGGTTGTGTGGCCTGCGGGGCACAAATGAACGAGGAGCAGTTGGAGATAGGGGTAGCAGGAAGCCAAACTATACTGGACCTTGTAGGCCAGGGAAAGGACTTGGCACATGCTTGATAAACTATGATATCCTCTGCAAGGGTATGCACATAACAAATCCATTCATTTCTTGATGTGGTGGATATGCCCTGAGCCCCGACACTGTGTTAGATACTTAAGTGGTGAATAAAGCAAAAGCCCTAATTCATAGCATTGTCAAAGAAGGAGACTCTCGTCTGCCACGGCATTATCTTTTAGTATCCCCAAAGGTTTTCCCTTATGTGTGTGTCACTGAAAGCAGGGTCACTTGCATGGGATAGTTGGCTTCACATATACCCTCTCATGCAGATGATTCTTTTTTCATTTAATGGAGGTCTGAATCTGTGGAGCTGCAGTTTAACCTTTATCTCAGGACTCCATTTAGATTGTAAATCCCCAGGTCTCAAGTCCATGACCCCGCAGCTTGATTTTTCTCCCTAATAGATGTCAGATTTAGCAAATAAAAATATAGGATGCCGGGCTTCCCTGGTGGCGCCGTGGTTGAGAGTCCGCTTGCCGATGCAGGGGACACGGGTTCGTGCCCCGGTCCGGGAAGATCCCACATGCCGCGGAGCGGCTGGGCCCGTGAGCCATGGCCGCTGAGCCTGCGTGTCCCGGAGCCTGTGCTCCTCAACGGGAGAGGCCACAACAGTGAGAGGCCCGCGGTACTGCAAAAAAAAAACCAAAAAACAAAAAACAAAAAATATAGGATGCCAAGTTAAATTTGCATTGCAGATCCACAACAAATAAAATTTTTTTAGTATTACATGGACTCTACTTATTACAGAAAAGGATTTGTTGTTTATCCAAACTATCTGGCCACCAGTCCTAGTTCTCTACACACTCCCATGGAGGTTACATGGGCAATAGGAACAGCAGTATAGGAAAAGGTTTGATTAGTCTGTGATGATTTCATTGATCACCAAGGGTCAAACCACTGGAATTTAACCCGCTGAAAATGAGACCTGGGAAGAGTACCACGAAGTTCTAATGACCTGACTGCTTAAATTCCATTCCTCCTGCATCTGCCGGTACCTAGCCCAGTAGTTATACAATAAACCACTTGTATGGCACAGTCAGTGGGTACAATACTGCAGTTGAGAGGCACTCCCTATCCAAATCAGTGTGTAAGTTTAATTCGTGGGATAGTAACTGAGTAAGGCATTGGGACAGTGCGTGAGTCACTTCTTCAAAGAAAGTATACCTTGTTGCAAGATCCAGTTATTGGTAGACTGTTGCCTCTTGAAAGATGGTGAAAATCAGTCAAATAATACAGCACTGGTAAATTCCACCTTCAAAGGTGATATAGAGAAAAGACATTTAGATTGACCTGAAAATAAAAAGACATTTAGATTGACTTGAAAATAGAAGGTGCCATAATTTTATGCTCTATGGGAAACTAAATATATATGTTTTCATTTAGTACTGTTTTGCTAGGTATGACAAAACTTGTCTGAATATGTTACAGGAGCATGGTGTGGTCTTTGTACCCTCCTACTTTAAGAAAGAATAATGTTCACAGATTTAAGGAAAGCAGTTTTGGAAAGGAGGGTTAAACTCTACTGGGATTTAGAACCAGGTAATGACAAAAATAATGAATTTGGTGATAACAGTCATGCTACTAGCTCACATTCGTTGTGGACTTCCTGTGTGCTGGTGTGTTAGTTGGGGTCCCCCAAGAAGAATATGCCCTTATGGGTTTAGATGTGCAGGGATTTATTGGGCTATGAAGGGAGGGAGCCAGGCTAGGTTGGAGAGACTTCAGACTGCAATACTGATTTGATACCTGTGAAAGGAAACAGGAAAGGAAGGAGGATTGGGAAGGAAGAATCCTGGACATCAGTAAGCTTCTAAGGAAGTTTTGTACAGGCCAATGGAGAGTCTTTGAGCCAGTCACTTGTTATAAAGTTTTTTGTCCCACAGGAACCAGTCTGCATTAGTATCCTCTTCTGTAGTCATTGACTAGGAGCCTGGAGGAAACTCCTTGGAACAAACATGGTGTTAAATCCAGAGGGGAGCAATTGGGGTTGTCAGGCAGTCATGCTTCTTGTAACATGCGATATGAGTGTCTCATTTTTTATGGCCACCACATCAAGGCACTGTGCTAAGGGTTCTAGATTCATGATCTTGTTTCACTCTGATACAACCCCATGGACATAGGTATTCTTAGTTTACCCATTTTACAGATGAGGAAACTGAGATGCAAAGAATTTAGGTAGCTTGCCCACAGTCAAGAAGCAGAAAGGACAGAGTTTTCAAACTTAAACTCCAGAGTCTAATTGCTTAACAATGACCTTGCATTACAGCAGGAATAGTGTTCAAACTCTGGTTCTGTAACTTACTGATGATGTAAATTTGGGCAAGTAATTTAAACTCTTGGACTTGTGTTTCCTCATTTATACGGTGGGATGTTGTCACTTTCCCAGGAAATGTGTTTTAGTTGCTGTTTCATTTTGAGCTTAAACAACGTTCATTCCTTTCCTTCCTCGTGTTGTTCCCTCATCTAGGATGGTCATGTCTTCCTTTATTCCCCATCTCATTCTCTCAGGTATCTGCCTCAGCCTTGCTCAGGCACCCACAGGCTTAATTACGTCCTCAGAACTAACAGGACTGTTTCTATGCAGATTATGTATATGAATATATCTCTATGGATGTGTGTATGTGTAAAGTGCCCAGAACTAGCAGAGATCCATAGGAGATACACAATAAAGTGTAGCCCACCTTCTCTTTCGTCCACTTCATTGCCTCATGGACATGAACCCTGTGCTAGAGGGCAATCTAGAACATGTCTTTTTCTTGTTTTCAATTTTGGGGGCAAAATTACATTCTTTTGGAAAAATTACGTGCTTATCTTTCATATGAACATTCTTTACTCTTTTTTTCTACAGTTTCAAGCATCCTTAGTCTATACCTCCACAATGGATACTTTGAAACAATGGACTAAATTTTCATTTGATTTTTCTGCTGGAGGTGGAGTATATAAAAAGAGATTCGTTGTAAGGTATTTATACCAGATGCCATTGTGTTTGTTGGCTGGCATAGAACAATTATGATTGCCAATAAATTTGAAAGTATTTCACTTGCAAAAGATGTAGGAGTGTAGTTCTATTGAAAACATATAAAACATATTTCCACTCCCCATTTTTTGTGCAGTACAATAGAAATTTGCACCTCATCCCTTTGATTTTAGATTTCTGAATTATTTAAAAGAATTGGTTAATTCTCCATTTCAAGTGAGTTAGACAAAGTTCATTAGGATATCTGATTCCTAGCATGTCCCCCATTCACAGATCATGTTAACTCCTTAGAGAGGTTTATCTTCTTTTAAAATTGCAAATGCTGTCCAAACTGAAAGCTTTTCAATTTAATGCATTCTTACAGCTTCGGACTATAAGTAAGATCCTTAACAGTAGAGAGGGGACAATGAGGCTGTTGTAAGAGCATCGGCCAGTTCTAAAGGTAGCAGTGCCCAGGACATGCACGTCCCTTGAGTTCTAGTGGATTTGCAAATTGATCATGAAATATATATAAGTAAAACTCAACACATGCTAACACATGCTCCTGACCAGTGGTTGCCAACTGGCAGTTCTTGAAGGTGGCCAAAGAAAAAAAGTTTTTAAAGAAATTATGCATTTTTCCCTAGATAATAAGATGCATAAGCTGACGATTTTTTGCTTTTGACTTTGTGAACTCACTGGTTGTCTTATACTTACAGAGACTCTGTTTGGCGGTTATAGTTTGGATTCATTTAGTTAAAGGTGGGGGAGAGATGGATTATCCACCATTTAGTAAAAATGGTAAATTAAATACTTTGAGAAATAGGCACCATGAGAGGAAAATATTACGAGATGTCCTTAATGGTGAAAAGACACAGAAGCCTCTGCTATAGACCAGTGGTTGATAATAGCCTTTAACTTTCTCTTTTGGCAGGAGAGGGAAGAAGAGAAAAGCAGGTACCAGTAAGAGCCAATAAAGACGAGTTGTGCCCAGGGGCTGCTCCACACTACATCCCTCCATTCATTCTTTCAACAGATATTGTTGAACTCACTTCTTTCTGAGCGGAAGTGATAGTGAGGGCCAATGAGAAAAGCAGCTCAAAGTAGGAGACTCAGGTATGCACTTCTGTGCATAAATTGACCCAGGAAATCGTACTTTTAGAATATAAGATTTTAACAAAGTATGGGTAGCCTAATCATTCATAATTGTGTAGAACATTTGACTTCTGGGTTCAGAGCTCTTTCTGTGTGGATTCTGTACCTCACTAGGAGAGGTGAGAAAACTGACCTTGGCACTAGGCACTTTAAATTGTTTGGCTATGTTGTCTTAATTTGGCCTAATCTAAGCGGTGGAGGATGAGGAAAACGAGGTTCAGGGAGATTGAGGCACAGATAGATGGTCAACAGATAGTGAGTGGCGGAGGAAATGCTGCTTTGTCTTCCTGGGGAAGGCTCTACCATTCAATAGATAATGGATAGTGAGGTGCTTTGAAATGTTTTAGAATGCTTCACATTCAGCAACTGTAATAACCTCAAATAATTTGTATTATTAGTACAGTCATTGTACTATTTCAATGTATTTTCTCTATGTCCTCTCCTTTCTTCCCAGGGAAATCGTAAACATGTGGCTGGAGAATGACAATGCTGGGGATAGTGGTGGTGAATTAGTTAAA